>NC_140988.1:317874697-318244697 GCF_052327205.1 Somniosus microcephalus | reverse complement strand
TTGAATTCAAGAACTCATCAAACTACAGAGAATGTCAGTGTTTGACATCTTCACAGAGCCGTCAAACGATGACAATTCATCTGTCAAAAATTTTTGACAGATGAAACGTCATACATTGACGTTCTCTGTAACCGGCTTTCCCTTAATTGGCCTGCTAAACCCACTGGGTGGGCTTAACAAGGTCAATCAAGGGAAAATAGCATGGGTTGGCCAGAAGTTGATGGAGGTGGGACTGAAACCTAACAAGTGGGATTCTCGCCTCCAAAAGCTCCCCATTGGCAAAATCCAGCCCATTATGAATGTAACAATTTTCTTCATCGCAGCAGATTCATGTCCTAATATCGAAGCTGTCGATGACATAAAAATACAAATCAATGATCATTCTCACTTCCACTAACAGCGCTCTTGCCCAACAGACACACTTACATTTATAAAACACTTTATCAAATCTCTCAGAAATGTCCTAAAATGCTTCAGATATAAGTTGTGGAATTTTAACTCCCAAAAAAAAGGGTGGGTTGGGGTCAGGTGGGAAGTAAAAGTGTTAAGAGTCTGATTCCCGACCCCAACCCACCTCCAACCTGCCCACTTCTGGTTTTAATAGATGCGGGACAGGGGCGGGCAGCCCTAATACATCTTAGATAAAGATGTTTCAATTTTGTCATACTGACTTCAACAAGGCCATAACGAACAAAAGTTTAGCTTTTTGCTTAAACCTTTTTCTAATGTTTCATTGTTTTTTGTAGGGGTAGGAAACCTCAGATTACACCAACATTACACTCCCTTCTTTACATCTTTTTCATTAAAATGATCAAGTAAAGGAAAAGTTGAGATAAGAATTCTTCATGTAGCAGGATTACCAATTAAAAAATCCATTTATTAATCTATTAGTTGTCACAAGTAATGCTGAATGGAATTGGTTAACGCTATTGTAAAGTACTCAGTGAAAATATTGGTTTGTTACATAAACTTAAAACAAATTGTGCTAAAAAGAGTGAAAAATCTCATTTTAATCATGCAAATAGTGTCAGGAAGAAAACTGAGGTAATCTTTCAAATTCTCTAATGTCCCGTTTGAACTCTTTGACAGCTCTTTGAAGCTGTCAAACACTGACAATCTGTACACTAAGTTAATTCCTTCCTCTCAGGCTGATTTAGAGATCTCTCCAGAACAGAAAGCTGAATGCTGCAACTTTTGACAGCTCGCGGCCATTCTGCTTTCTGTGCCGGTGAGATGAGGGACTCCTGAGACCTGAAGGAAGGAAGGCTGTAAAGGTAAGTAAAACTTCTTTAAACACTTTACACAAACTAAACACACTTACCTCTGCACTCATGCACTCATCACTCACCTGAACGCTGGACATCTCGAACCATCCAAGCCCTTCAGCCCGACGGTCCGCCTCGCTAACTTGGCGTGGTTTGGAGCCATCGGGAATCCCACACTTCAGGAATAAAAATAGGGATTAGGCTAAAAACTGCCTCTTAACTACCTGTTAACAGGCAGTTAATTAGCACTAATCTCCTTCCCGCCTCGGGGAGACGGCTCCCAGCACAGGTCGGGTACCCGCCTCCTGGGAAACGGGCATGGAGGCGGGTTGGGGGCGGGATGGATTCGTGCCCCCGATTTCGCGATTTTAACCCCCCACATGCCTCCAATCCCGCCTCCACAGCCCAATGAAAATCCTGCCCAAAGAGTCTGCAAAGGGATACAGAGAGGTTAAGAGAGTGGGCAAAAATTTGGCAGATGGAGTACAAAGTGGGAAAATGTGAGGTTATCCACTTTGGAAGGAAGAATGAAAAAGCAAATTATTATTTAAATGGAGTGAGACTACAAAATGCTGCGGTACAAAGGGATCTGGGAGTCCTAGTACATGAAACACAAAAACTTTGCATGCAGGTGCAGCAAGTAATTCGGAAGGCTAATGGAATGTTGGCCTTTATTGCAAGGGACATGGAGTATAAAAGTAGGGAAGTTTTGATGCAACTTTACAGGGTGCTGGTGAGACCGCACCTGGAGTATTGCATACAGTTGTGGTCTCCATATTTAAGGAAGGATATACTTGCATTGGAGGCAGTACTGAGAAGGTTCACTAGTTTGATTCCTGGGATGAAGGGTTTGACGTATGACGAAAGGCTGAGCAAGTTGGGCCTATACTGATTGGAGTATAGAAGAATGAGAGGTGATCTTATTGAAACATATAGGGGGAAAAAATCAGTTGGTTTACGTCTCCCGTTAGCACCTTAAGAGGGTGCTAATGGGCCGCAAAGCAACTAGCGCCTGTGCGCGGCGATGTTTGCGCCGCTCACGAAATTAACTAGACATTTTGCAACGGCGCTAAATACTACTGCTACGATCTCCTGCGCCGGCAGATCGTGGCGTCAATCGAGTGTGCAACGCCCCGGTAGCGCCCCGGACCGGATATTGTGTGGCGCCCCCGGCCTTACCGCCTGCCGCTAGCAATGACAAGTTGAGGGGAGTGTTTTGCAGTCAGCAAGGGACTGGGGGAGCGCTATTTAAAGGCGACCGCTTCCTGACTTTTTTTGTTGGTGACATTTTTGCACCACGCATCCTGAGAGAGAGAGAGAGAGAGAGAGAGAGACTTCTGGAGTGATTCAACGCGGTGTGAAGGAGTTTTGGTTACTGAGCAGCACTTTGCAGGTTCATTTTGATTTGCCCTTTCTTGTATCGATTTAGAAGAGACTGTGGGGGCTGCACTCTGAGCTCTTTCCCTGGGCCTCTCCATTGTTCTTTCCAGCAGATTTGATGTACAGGTCTCTCCAGGCCGAGATTCAAGGCTGCAATGAGTAGGATGTGGATGGAGAGCAAGATCAACCTTCCCCTTTAAGAACTGGCCGGCGCCATTGTGTCTGTGTTCCATTGCTGACTGACATCACATGAGCTTCGCCAGCGCTCTGAGGTAGCGCCTCGCTCCTTGGCCTTTGTGCCTTAAGAGAGGTGTGTAGCGCCTGATTTCGCGCTCCAATCAACTCTGGGGGCGATAAAAGCCAAGTTTGCAGTTGGAGGCGATAATTAGCAGCAGGCACTAAACTTTGCGCACGGCCGATATTCGCGCTCTATACTGAATTTTTCCCCCATAAAATTCTGAGGGGGATTGACAGGGTGGATGTTGAGTCTGTGTTTTCCAAATGTAGTTATGCTGAATAACTGGACACAGACAACAGAATACTCAAACAGGTCTTTAGTAATTGAGGGTCCGGGCTGAACTGAAATACAAACTGCTCCACAGGGTTTATATACCGGTGTGGTCACCACCGGTACTACAATATACAGGAGCCATCAGAAAGTCGTTCATCACCTTAAGGTAGTCTCTTAAGGTGGTACAGGTTACATACACTACAATTCCTCCCCTTTTAGCTTAACAGTGTACACCCCAATTTAAACATAACATGGATAACATATATACAACTTTCATACAAAACTGTTCAAAGATTCAGTCTCTGAGGAGGCCTCCTGATCCGGACCGGATAACGCCTTTCAGGGGTCTCTGGTTCTCGTTGCTGGGGTGACTCATCCATTTGATCTCTTATGGATTGAACATCATCATGTACGTTCGAGTCTGAGGTAGATGCTACAGGCTCAATAACTTCTTCAACTGGTGTCTCTGCCGTAGACATGGGGTCGACCCTTGTTCTCGATTCCACAAGTTGGTCAGCATGACGTCATATTACGTTCTCACCAACGTCTACCGTGTACATCAAGGGTCCTTGTCGGGCACGAATTGTTCCGGATTGCCATTTATCATTCCTATAGTCCCTGGCCAACACTGGTTGTCCTATTTCGAAACTCCGAGTGCCCTTGTTATTTACGTGCTGGAATTGTTTGTTTTCGACTTCCCTACGCACATTGGGTTTTAACAAATCCAATCGGGACCGCAACCTCCTGTTATAGAACATTATGGCAGGGCTTTGATTTGTCACTGCATGCGTGGCGTTTCGATATGCCATCAGGAAATTGTCCACCTTGTGTTGTAGTGGAATATGGTCTTCGCTCATGGCCTTTATCGCCTTTTTGAACGTTTGTACAAATCTCTCGGCCAACCCATTTGTAGCCGGATGATATGGGGCAGATGTATAGTGTTTCACCCCATTCTTCTTCATGAATTTCTGGAATTCTTCTGACACGAACTGTGGTCCGTTGTCTGAACATATTTGTTCCGGCAGCCCATTCCTTGCAAATATGGTTCTTAGAACTGCGATCGTCTTTTCAGAGGTAGTGGTCGACATCTTAATCACTTCTGGCCATTTAGAATGTGCGTCTACCGCTATCAAAAACATGGAATCCATGAATGGACCTGCAAAGTCGATATGCACACGTTGCCATGGGGTTGAAGGCCATTCCCACAGATGCAGCGGTGCAATTGGAGGTGCATTTTGAACTTTTTGGCACCCTGAGCAGCTTTTAGTCAGATCCTCTATTTGTTTGTCGATACCTGGCCACCACACATAAGCCCTAGCAAGGCCTTTCATCTTGACTCCCCCCAGATGACCTTCATGCAGTTCCTTCAGAACTCTCTCCCTTAATTTAGGAGGAATAATCACCCTTGTTCCATACATCAATGTACCTTGACAGACGGACAGCTGCTCTCGTCTGGCTGAGAATGCCGGTAACAGTGGTTCGCCATGTGTTGGCCATCCCTTCACTGTCAAATCGTAGACCCGAGACAGTGTGGGGTCGTTTCTGGTCTCTCTCTCAATACTCGCATTGGTGACTGGTAAGCATTCGATGATGGTCGAGTGAAATATCTCGACAGGGTCAACTGCCGGTGTCTCTTCCGCTGTAGGTAGTGGCAGGCGCGACAGCCCATCAGCATTACCATGTTGATTTGTACCTTTGAATTTGATATCATATTGATGTGCCCCTAGGAAAAGGGACCATCTCTGAAGCCTCTGCGCCGTCATAACCGGAACACCCTTCTTAGGGTTAAAGATGGAAACCAACGGCTGGTGATCTGTCAGCAGCGTAAACCTTTGGCCTTGCAGGTAATGGTTACATTTCTTAACTCCCCACACGAGGCTGAGAGCCTCCCTATCTATCTGAGCATAGTTGCGCTCAGCGGAGGTCAATGATCTGGATGCGAACGCGACTGGCCTTTCCAAGCCATTTGGCAGCTTATGTGAGAGCACTGCCCTGATACCATATGGAGAAGCATCACAAGCTAAACGAATAGGCAGCGTTGGGTTAAAGTGAGCCAACACTTCCTTAGAGGTGATCAGTGCCTTGCTTTTTTGAAAAGCCCGCTTACAGTCCTCGCTCCACTTCCATGGTACTCCCATTTGCAATAGAGTGTTCAGTGGGTGTAACACCGTGGATAAATTTGGAAGAAACTTGTGGTAATAGTTAATCAACCCAAGGAACGACCTCAACTGGGATACATTTTCCGGAGCGGGAGCTTTCACAACAGCTTCGATCTTGTCAGGTGACTTATGAAGCCCCTCCTGGTCAATGACGTGACCGCAGTACGAGATTCGCTTCTGAAAGAACTCACATTTCTGGCGATTAACTCTGAGTCCATATTCTTTCAATCTGGTGAGCACCTGCTCCAAATTCGCGAGGTGTTCCTTATCATCATCTCCTGTAATCAGAATGTCGTCCAGGTAGCATTGTGTGCCTGGAATTCCCTGTAATACCTGCTCCATGGCCCTTTGCCAAATCGCTGGAGCCGATGCCACTCCAAAAACCAGTCTATTATACCGATATAAGCCCTTATGTGTGTTGATCGTGAGATACTGGTGTGACGCTTCATCAACTTCCATCTGTAAGTACGCCTGCGCCAGGTCTATCTTGGTGAAGTGTTTCCCGCCAGACAGCGAAGCGAAGATGTCCTCAATCCGCGGAAGCAGATATTGCACCGTGTGAAGAACCGGATTAAGAGTGATCTTGAAATCGCCACAGATGCGAACCTTCCCAGGTTCCCCCGGCTTGTTGCTCAACGAACGCTTCATGACGGGAACAATGGGCGTGGCCCATTCACTCCAGTCCACCTTTGACAGTACTCCTGAATGTTCTAGCCCTTCCAGCTCTGCTTCCACAGCAGGTCGTATCGCATAAGGTACCGGTCTGGCTTTGTAAAATTTTGGGTTTGCATGTTCTTCAACCTTGATGTTTGCCATAATTCCTTTCAGTGTTCCCAGTCCCTGTTGGAACATCTCCTTAGCATCGTCCAATATTTTGGACAGTCGTTTAGGTTTGACATCGTCCTCTTTACAGGAATCTACAGTTAGTGCTTGTAAGCAATGCCAGTCCATATTTATTCTCCGGATCCATTCCCGTCCCAGTAGTGGTGGACCTCCCTCAGGTAACACATACAAGTCCATTCCCTGACTTTCTTTACCATTGTAAACCACCTTTACCTTTATCTTTCCGATGGGGTATACTCTTTGCCCCGTGTATGTTTTCAATACAATCTCCGTATCCCTCAGGGGAATGTGTGAGAATAACCTTTTGTACTCTTGCTTATTCATGACCGTCAATGCCGATCCAGTGTCCAATTCCATCTTCACTTGGACTCCTGCTATCCGAAGCATGATCCAGATAGTTTGGTGGTCTGCTGTGTTACCCACATTATGTATTTTTAGACAACCCAGTTCCTTACTGCTGGAGTCTGAATCCGTCTTTTGTTCATCCGAACTGTTCTCTGTCACCTTGTGTACTTTCTTGTACTTCTCCTGCGGCGACTTTTTGTTGCTGGTCTTCTTTCCTGACCGGCATACTTTCGCTATGTGACCAAGTCTGCCACATTTCCTGCATTCTTTATCTTTGAACCAGCACTGGTTCTGATCATGCGTTGTCCTTCTGCAACGATAACACTTTGCTGCACCCAATGCCATTTCATTGGTGCTGAATTCCGATGGCCTTTGCTGCATTTCCACAGTGCCTTGTGCTGCTGCCTTGTGCGATGCTGCAATGCTGAAAGCTTTGTCCAGCGAAAGATCCTTTTCCTCTAGCAGTCGCTTCTAGGTTCCTTCCTTTAGTAGCCCACACACAAACTTATCTCTCAGAGCGTCTGCTAGTCCTGTACCGAACTGACAGTACTTTGATAACTTGCGCAGTTCGATTAAGAATTCAGCGTTGCTTTCCTCTTTAAGCTGAATTCTTTTGTAAAATTTAAATCATTCCGCTATCAGCAGCGGCGTGGGGTTTAAATGCTCTTGCAGGATAGTAACAATCTCAGCGAAACTCTTTCCTACCGGTTTATCTGGTGTTACAAGGTGCCTTAATAACCCGTACGTCTTCGCACCCATCGAGTTTAATATGGTTAGTGCTTTCTTATCCGCCGGTACCTCATTCGCTGTACAGTAAACTTCAATGCATTCCACATAAGTGGCCCAATCTTCTACATCGCTATCAAAAGCAGTGATGTTACCCGTTTTTGGCATCTTGTTGAGTTTCCTTTATTTTATTTATTTTTCCAAAATGGCGGCTTCCCGCGCTTGGCGGCTTTTCCCGCGCTTATCTTCTTCCCCCGCCGACTAAAATGGCGATTACCGCGCTGTTGCCGTTCTCGCCTCCCAGCGGTCCTTATTTCCCCCGACGCTACTGCTCTTGTTCCCCGCCGCTCCCGCGGTCCTCGTGGACATTAACGCTTTTCTGGCTGCTGCGCGTCTCTGCCCGATTGCAGTCCGGCCCTTTTCACCGGCTGCGGTCGTGTTCTCCGCCCTTTTCTTCGGTTTCCCTCCCCTTCTCCCACTGACAACTCGGCCGACTTTCTCTCCGTGTCGCTAGATCGGGCTTACCCGCCGCTGTCGTAGAAGGGATGATCACTGCCTGTTGCTGATGGTGGACTTCGTGGCCAGCAAATCCAACCCGGGTTCTCGATGCCTCCCGTGCGATGCGGTGCTCAGCAGGATGATGAGGGCGGATGCCCCTTTTCGATGCCCGTTCTGAGGACGAAGCTTCCTTGGATGCAAAACTGCCGCTAGGTACGATCAGACTCGTCGCCACTGTTGAGTCTGTGTTTTCCAAAGGTAGTTATGCTGAATAACTGGACACAGACAACAGAATACTTAAACAGGTCTTTAGTAATTGAGGGTCAGGGCTGAACTGAAATACAAACTGCTCCACAGGGTTTATATACCGGTGTGGTCACCACCGGTACTACAATATACAGGAGCCATCAGAAAGTAGTTCATCACCTTAAGGTAGTCTCTTAAGGTGGTACAGGTTACATACACTACAGTGGATGCTGAGAGGATGCTTCCCCTAGTGGGGGTATCTAGAACTAGGGGGCATAGTTTCAGAATAAGGGGTCGCCCATTTAAGACGGAGATGACAAGGAATTTCTTCTCTCAGAGGGTTGTGAATCTTTGGAATTCTCTATCCCAGAGAGCTGTGGAGGCGGAGTCACTGAATATATTCAAGGCGGAGATTGACAGGCATTTGAACTACAAGGGAGTCAAGGGGTATGGGGAGAGAGCGGGAAAGTGGTGTTGAGGACAAGATTGGATCAGCCATGATCTTATTGAATGGCCGAGCAGGCTCGAGGGACCAATTGGCCTACTCCTGCTCTTGTTTCTTATGTTCTTAGTGTGTCACCCATGGTATTGCTCATGAAGAAAAGTGAAAAATAAGGAAAAGTTAATCTATTTGCTATATTTTTGTGCACAGGGGAGATGAAAATCTGCACTGGGTGCATTCTTGCCTGGTGCATCTGAGCCTGGATTCGTCTCTGAACTACCATCCACTTTGGGGTGGATTTGGAGGCGGCAAACAGTGTAAAATATGTTCTTTAGGCTACCGTCTGAAATCCACCACAAAAAAAAAGCACATTGGGCTGCCAGGAGCCTACTTTGCCACACTTAACTTGGCTGTGGCTAACCCCGCCACCCTATTCTCCATTATTCTGTTCAAAGCCCACCCCAAGTAATTGCCATACTACTATCAATGGCAGTAAAAGAGGCTACAAGGCATCCTTGAGGCAGAAACCATATTGAGTAGGTCAGTTTGTTTGCTGCTACTAAAGTTGATGTTTCAAATATTGTATCATGATCCTTTTTAGTACTTGGGGGTTGAGTCAGGACTTTTGCTGTTACTTTTACTCATTTCTGTTCAAAGTACTGCTTTACACTCTAGATATTAATTTGTCAATGGGAATAGACATATTTGGATGTTATGAAGAGGAGGAAGATGAAGATATGGAAGAAGCTAGGTTGGAGGCTCTTAGAGTCAGGCATCACCACAGGTAATGCTTTCTTGCAGATAGACATTCACTCATCAGGGATTACATATCATGAAGGTCTTACTTAATAATCCCCTCAACACGAGGTGGAGGAACAAGAAGGAGAGGAAGTGGAAGAGCAGAGCCAGCTAGCTGCCAGAATAATGAGAGCACTACTGATAGCCCGCAACTTTCAATAAATTAAGGTTTATTTACCAAATTAAGTCTCTTAACACCTGCCTATTCTCCTATCCCACACCCTTACAAAGTCCTGTAATTTCGAAAACTTTTGCCAATTTCCTTCATAAGACAGAAGCCTACTTTTTCCCTGCCATCATCCAACTCCCAGAAGTTGAAAGCATACACAGAAATAAGCTTACAACTCAGAGCTTCAACACAGAGCTTGGAGACAGAGCTGGGTGAATTGCAATTGGAGTGGATCGCAAGCAGAGTTGAAGAATTTGCTGATAGTAGGAATTTGGTGGAGAGGAGGAAGGCGGTTTCTTACTTCCAACTCAAAAGGAGAAGGGGAGCCACCGAACCTGAGGACTCTAAGTTAAGTATTTAGATATCTAATATCGAGGTTCTTCGTGTTTAATAGCTCAGTGGTTCTTGTTAAACTTGAGTAAATAATTTTGTCTTTTTTCTCTCTAAGTTAGGACAGTGGGTTAAACTAAGAAGTTTAGTTAGTAGTCTAATAAATAGAGGCATGGCAGGGCACCTCAGTCCCGTCGAATGCACATCCTGTGCCATGTGGGAAATCCAGGATGCTTCTCGTGTCCTGGACAACCACATGTGCAGGAAGTGTCATCAGCTGGAGGAGCTCAAGCCCCAGGTTTCGGAGCTTGAGCAGCGGCTGGCGTCACTGCAGTGCATCCGTGTGGCTGAGAGTTTCGTGGATAGCCCGTTTTAGGAGGTAGTTACCCCGCAGCTTAAGAGTTTCCCTGATGAGTGAATGCAGACAGGGAATGGATGACTGCCAGACAGGCACAGAGATCCAAGCAGGTAGTGCAGGAGTCCCCTGAGTGCATCTCGCTCTCTAACTGGTATTATACTGGTGAGGGTGATGGTTGCTCTGGGGAGTACAGCCAGAGCCAAGTCCACGGCACCATGGGTGTCTCAGCTGCACAGGGTGGGGGGAAAAGAAAGAAAAACTTGCATTTATATAGTGCCTTTCATGACCACCGGACATCTCAAAGCACTTTACAGCCAATGATCTGCTTTTGAAGTATAGTCACTGTTGCAATGTGGGAAACACAGCAGCCAATTTGCAGACAGCAAAGTCCCACAAACAGCAATGTGATAATGACCAGATAATCTGTTTTTGTTATGTTGATTGAGGGATAATTATTGGCCAGGACACTAGGGATAACTCCCCTGCTCTTCTTTGAAATAGTGCCATGGATTATTTTATATCCACCTGAGAGAGCAGACAGGCCTCAGTTTAATGTCTCATCCGAAAGACGGCACCTCCGACAGTGCAGCACTCCCTCAGCACTGCACTGGAATGTCAGCCTATATTTTTGTGCTCAAGTCCCTGGAGTGGGACTTGAGCACACACCCTTCTGACTCAGAAGCAAGAGTGCTACCTGTTGTGTATGTAACCTGTTCCACCTTAAGAGAGCTTAAGCCTGTTCCACCTTAAGAGATGTACTACTTTCTCAGGCTGCTGTAGACGTAATACCGGGGGTGAACACACCGGTATATAAGCACTGTGCAGTAATCTTGTATTCAGTATAGTCCCTACCTCCAACCAGTAAAGACCTGTTTTGTTGTTACTCATTAGTCTGTGTGTTAATTAACTAAACAACGCGCAGACTTAACACTGGCGACGAGTCAGATTCTTACCCTGCGGCAGTTATTCCACGGCGGCTTCGTCCACAGACAGGACGTCGAAGAGAGGTTTCAACCCTCACCAACCCACTGGAAGCGACAGGCATCGGGACCCTGAAGCCTCCATCAGCGACTGTGAACTGGAGTGCAGAAGACATCCTGACAGCTTCCAGCGACTGTGAACTGGAGGACAGAAGACATCCTGCAGTTTCCTTTTCAACCTCGGTGGTGGGGTAAGCCGGGCAGCGTAGGCTGCAAAGACAGGGCTGGGGAAGTCGGAGGAACAAGGGCGATCGCGATCGGGAGATAAGGGCCATCGATCGCAATCATAGATAAGGGCCGCACTCGGACTGCAAGGCGCAGCGTCGGCAGAAATTGAAGGCGCGAGAGCCGCTGTGAAAAGCGCGGGCCATCGATCGCGGCGGAGATAAGGGCCGCACTCGGGGCTGAAGGGAGACGGTGTCGGGGGACGGGTGAAGACCGCCAAGCACGGGAAAACCGCCATTTTGTGGGCGGAGGACGACGGCAAGAGCGGGAAGCCGCCATCTTGGATAGCAGTAAAAAAAAAACACAAAATCTGAGAAATTGCAAATCTGATAAAGTACTACAATGCCTAAACACGGGAATATTAGCAACTTTGATAGTGACATCGAAGATTGGGCCATATATGTTGAACGAGTTAAAAATTATTGTAAGGCCAATAAAATTCCTGAAGCAGATAAAGCACTAACATTATTAAATTTAATGGGTGCGAAGACGTACGGGCAATTGAAACACCTGTTATCACCAGATGAACCGGCGGATAAGACGTTCGATGAGATTGTTACTGTCCTGAAAGATCATCTAAACCCCACGCCGCTGATGCTAGCGGAACGATTTAAATTTTACGACAGAAGGCAGCTACAGCATGAAAGCAATGCTGAATATTTGCTGGAATTGCGTAAATTAGCGAAATATTGTCAGTTTGGAATGGGACTGACAGATGCACTACGAGACAAATTTGTGTGTGGTTTATTTAAACAAGATACACAAAAGCGACTGCTCGAGGAGAATGAGCTGACGCTTGAGAAGGCGGTCACTATGGCAGCAGCACACGAAGCCGCAGCGAGAGGCACGGCAGTAATGCAGCTACGGTCACCGGAGCTCAGTGCACACAAATTGGGTGTGAGTTCTGTTAAATGTTATCGTTGTGGAAAGACAACGCATGATCAGAACCAGTGTTGGTTTAAAAACCAAGAATGCAGAACATGTGGTAGGCTTGGACATATAGCTAGAGTATGCAGGTCAGGGAAGAAGACCAGCAACAAGAAGTCACCGCAAGGGAAATACGCAAAGGTACACAAGGTGGCCGAACAGGAGTCCAATTCAGACGCTAGCAGTAATGAACTGGCTGGCTTAAGCAGTATTGAACTGGCTAGCTTAAGGGTACTCAACGTTGGTAAGGGTGCAGACCTCCAGACAATTTGGGTTACTCTTCAGATAGAAGGAGTCCAAGTAAAAATGGAATTGGACACTGGATCGGCATTGTCGGCCATGAATAAGAAAGATTACAGAAGGTTATTCCAACATATTCCCCTACAGGATACGGAGATTATATTGACAACCTACACGGGGCAGAGAGTGTACCCCATCGGGACAATAAAGGTTGCAGTGGCCAACAAGGGTGAAGGAAGTCAAATAATGGACTTATATGTGCTACCGGAGGGAGGTCCACCACTACTAGGCCGGGAGTGGTTTAGAAACATAAATATGGACTGGCATTCGCTAAAAGCCATAAAGAGTGAGAACTCGGTGCAGATAATCAGCCCAGACTCTAGAACTGATGATGGTAAGACCAACCCATGTGCAAAAGACAAAGTTTCAGCACAGAATTCCACTGAGCAACAACAACATAGTTTAACAGAGAATTCTGAGTCTGTCAAGTCTACTGATATGCACATTTTTGAGGGACACTGGGCTCGAACTCAACTCCATTTCAAACTACAACAGCAATTAGAACAAATGATTTGCCGTTTTGAGCAAGAGATGAATGAAATAAAAAAGTTCTTTGTTACAGAGTGGGAGAATCTGGAAAGGCAACAGAAGCAACTGATGGAGAAAATGGAGCAGGAGCACACCAACCGAGGAGGCCGAACGAATCAAAGCTGATTCAGGTTCTGAAGGTGCGTGCCATAATCTGGTGTCAGAAGAGTTAACGGTCAGCCAACTCCTTCATATGCTGAGGGACAAGACTCTGAAATGGGAAAAACTTGAACACGAGCTGCGATCTTCAAAGGAAAAGGGTTCGGAGCTCTCAAAAGTAATTGAGATGGCTGATGTGACGACACAGACTGAAATGACTGCAACAGAGCAGCCATTGGATGCCAAAAGTACGCTGACTCACGTCAATGTAGAACAACAGACCGCTGAAACAGCTGCTCCGGTAGAGGGATTGCATAGTCCGATCAATCAATCTCCAAAGGAAGTTGAAGTATTAAAATCACAAATGAGGTCACTAGTAAACGACTTGCTGAAAGCCCAGAAAAAGCTGGATGCAGAGGTACACATGTAGAAGTCTCTTCAGGAAAGATGTCTGGATTTGGAACAAGAGCTGGCTAATGTCCAGCTGGGTATGGAGGAAATAGACGACCCTCTCACTGGTCTAGCTCAGGACGACACCGAATATTACCATGACCTGGTGGACGACACCGAATATTACGATGTCCTGTCCTGCCCAGCTTGTAACTTCGACTCCCAAAGTGCAGAAATCATGGAGGAGCACCAAAAGTCTACGGAACATCGGGAGAAGCTGGCTCTACGACGGAAACAGGAGGAAGAGAAGGAGGAACTGCGCATGCAGCTGGCAGCTGTGGCAGCTGACAATGGAGCCCAGAGAGTCTCCAAGAAGCAGAAAAGGAAAAGTAAAAACAGAAGATGACCCATCTGAACCATTATCACCTCTACCAGATCACACACGTGGTCCCTCCAAACGGAGCCAAATCAGTTCGGAAGTTCAAGCTGTTAAATCCATGAAAGGACTATTGAATGAGTAACGTGAACCGACTACACCACAGAGATTGAATCTGTGAACTGTTTTCCGCAGAGACTGAATCTGTGATATGTTACGTTAAACATGAAGTTATATATGTATATATGTTATTACGTTATGTTAAATGGGGGGATGACTATAAAGCTAAGAAGGGAGGAGTGTTGTGTATGTAACCTGTTCCACCTTAAGAGAGCTTAAGCCTGTTCCACCTTAAGAGATGTACTACTTTCTCAGGCTGCTGTAGACGTAATACCGGGGGTGAACACACCGGTATATAAGCACTGTGCAGTAATCTTGTATTCAATATAGCCCCTACCTCCAACCTGTTTTGTTGTTACTCATTAGTCTGTGTGTTAATTAACTAAACAACGCGCAGACTTAACACTACCCACTGAGCCACAGCCAACACTTAGCTGGGAGGAGGAAGGTCAGAAAAGCAATAATGATAGGGGATTCATTAGTTAGGGGAACAGACAGGCATTTCTGTGGCCGCAGATGTGACTCCAGGATGGTATGTTGCCTCCCTGGTGCTAGGGTCAAGGATGTCACTGAGCAGCTGCAGGACATTCTGAGAGGAGAGGGTGAACAACCAGAGGTCGTGGTCCATATCGGTACCAATGACATAGGTAGAAAGAGTGATGTAGTCCTGCAGGCAGATTTCAGGGAGCTAGGAAAGAGATTAATAAGCAGGACCTCAAAGGTAGTAATCTCCAGATTACTCCTGGTGCCACACGCTAGTGAGTACAGAAATAGGAGGATAGAGCAGATGAATGCATGACTGGAGAGATGGTGCAGGAGGGAGGGCTTTAGATTCATGAGGCATTGGGACTGGTTCTGTGGGAGTTGGGACCTGTACAAACCCAATGGGTTGCACCTCAACAGGGCCGGGACCAATATCCTCACAGGGAAGTTTGCTAGTACTGTTGGGGAGGGTTTAAACTAGCTTGCAGGGGATGAGAACCTGAGTGCAGATTCAGAATGGAGAGAAACAAAGCTAGAAATGGAAGGCAGTAAATTAGTAAATTAGTTTGGAAGGCAGAGGAAACAAAGGCTAGAAAATAGACAACAAAGAGGCTTGGCAGTGCTTAATGATATATACTTCAATACAAGGAGTCTAATAAATAAGGCACATGAACTGAGGGCACAGATAGATACATGGAAGTATGATATCATAGCTATTACTGAAATATGGCTGAAAGAAGGGCAGGAATGGCAGCTCAACATTCCTGGTTACAGGGTTTTCAGACGAGGTGGAGAGGGGGATAATAAAGGAGGGGGGGAGGTTGCAATATTGGTTAAAGAAACAATTACAGTTGTGAGGAGGGATGATATGTTAGAAGGATCATGAAATAAGGCCATATGGGTTGAAATGAAGAACAAAAAAGGGGCAATCACACTGCTGGGAGTGTACTATCGACCTCCAAATAGAGGGAGATAGAAGGGCAAATATGTAACCAAATTTCTGAGAAGTGCAAAAACTATAGGGCAGTAATAGTAGGGGATTTCAACTACCCTAATAGTAACTGGGATAGAATCAGTGTGAAAGGTATAGAGGATACAGAATTCTTAAAATGCATTCAGGAGAACTTTTTTTAGCCAGTACAAGAGAGGTGGCATTTCTGGACTTAGTTTTAGGGAATGAAGCTGGGCAGATGGAAGGGGTATCAGTGGGTGAGCATTTGGGTGGTAGTGATCATAATTCAGTTAGATTTAGCGTAGTTATGGAAAAGGACAAAGATAGAACAGGGGTAAAAGTTCTCAATTGGAGAAAAGCCAATTTTACTAAGCTGAGATGTGATTTTGCAAAAGGGGACTGAAACAGTTACTTGAAGTTAAATCAGTGTCAGAGCAGTGGGAGGCATTCAAGGAGGTGATAGTGAGGGATCGGAGCAAATATGGTCCGACAAAGAAAAGGGGTGGGACTCCCAAATTTAGAGCCCTCTGGATGTGAAGGGGCATACAGGGTAGAAGAAGGCAAAAAAGGGAAGCTTACGTCAGATACCGAGGGCTCAATACTGCAGAAAGCCTAGAGGAGTATAGGAAGTGCAGGGGTGAAACTAAAAAGGAAATTAGGAAAGCAAATAGAGGGCATGAGAAAATATTGACAAGTAAAATCAAGGAAAACCCAAAATGCTCTATAAATACTTAAAAAGCAAGAGGATAACTAAGGAAACCCTCATCCACGCCTTTGTTACCTCTAGACTTGACTATTCCAACACACTCCTGGCTGGCCTCCCACATTCTACCCTACGTAAATTTGAGGTCATCCAAAACTCGGCTGCCTGTGTCCTAACTCGCACCAAGTCCTGTTCACCCATCTCCCCTGTGCTTGCTGACCTACATTGGCTCCGGTTAAGCAATGCCTCAATTTTAAAATTCTCATCCTTGTTTTCAAATCCCTCCATGGCCTCGCCCCTCCCTATCTCTGTAATCTCCTTCAGCCCCACAACCTCCCGAGATATCTGCGCTCCTCTAATTCTGCCCTCTTGCGCATCCCTGATTATAATCGCTCAACCATTGGTGGCCGTGCCTTCTGTTGCCTAGGCCCTAAGCTCTGGAATTCCCTACCTAAACCTCTCCGCCTCGCTACCTCTCTTTCCTCCTTTAAGATGCTCCTTAAAACCTATTTCTTTGACCAAGCTTTTGGTCACCTTCCCTAATTTTTCCTTATGTGGCTCGGTGTCAAATTTTTTGTCTTATAACACTCCTGTGCAGTGCCTTGAGACATTTTGCTACATTAAAGGCACTATATAAATACAAGTTGTTGTTGTTGAAAGAGTAGGGCCTATTAGAGACCAAAAAGGTAACCTGTGTGTGGAGGTGGAACATGTGGGTATGGTTCTTAATGAATATTTTGCGACTGTCTTCACAAAAGAGAGGGGCAGTGGAAACATTGTAGCTAAGGAGGAGGAGGAGTGTGAAATATTAGATGAGATAAACATAGTGAGAGAGGAAATATTAAGGGGATTAGCATGTTTGAAAGTAGATAAATTGCCAGGCCCAGATGAAATGTATCCCAGGCTGTTAAGAGAAGCAAGAGAGGAACTAACAGAGATCTAACCATCATTTTCCAATCCTCCCTGGCTACAGGTGTGTCGTAAGACTGGAGGACTGCTAATGTTGTACCGTTGTTTAAAAAGGGAGAACGGGATCGACCAAGTAATTACGGCCAGTCAGCCTAACCTCGGTGGTGGGAAAATTATTGGAAAAAATTCTAAGGGACAGTATTAATCATCATTTAGAAAGGCACAGATTAATCAAGGACAGTCAGCATGGATTTGTTAAGGGAAGGTTATGTCTGGCGAATTTATTGAGGAGGTAACGAGGAGGGTAGTGCGTTTGATGTAGACTACATGGATTTTAGCAATACTTTTGACGAGGTCCCACATGGCAGACTGGTCAGAAAAGTAAAAGCCCATGGGATCCAAGGGAAACTGGCAAGTTGGATCCAAAATTGGCTCAGTGTCGGGAAGCAAAAGGTATTGGTCGACAGGTGCTTTTGTGACTGGAAGGCTGTTTCCAGTGGGGTTCCACAGGGCTCAGTACTAGGTCCCTTGCTTTTTGTGGTATATATCAATGATTTAGACTTCAATGTAGGGGGCATGATTAAGAAGTTTGCAGATGATACAAAAATTGGCCGTGTGGTTGATAGTGAGGGAGAAAGCTGTAGATTGCAGGAAAATATCAATGGGCTGGTCAGGTGGGCAGAAAAATGGCAAATGGAATTCAATCCAGAGAAGTGTGAGGTTATGCAATTGGGGAAGGCTAACAAGGCAAGGGAATACACAATAAATGGTAGGATACTGAGAAGTGTAGAGGAACAGAGGGATCTTGGAGGGCATGTCCACAGGTCCCTGAAGGTAGCAGGACAGGTAGATAAGGTGGTTAAGAAGGCATATGGGATACTTTCCTTCATTAGCAGAGGCGTAGAATATAAGAGCAGGGAGGTTATGCTTGAACTGTATAAAACACTAGTTAGGCCACAGCTAGCGTACTGCGTACAGTTCTGGTCACCACATTACAGTAAAGATGTGATTGCACTAGAGAAGGTACAGAGGACATTTACGAGGATGTTGTCAGGACTGGAGAATTTTAGCTATGAGGAAAGATTTGATAGGCTGGGGTTGTTTTCTTTGGAATAGAGGAGGCTGAGGGGAAATTTAATTGAGGTGTATAAAATTATGAGGAGCCTAGATAGAGTGGATAGGACAGAGAGGTAATTAACCAGCGGGCATAGATTTAAAGCAATTGGTAGAAGTATTAGAGCGGAATTAAGGAGAACTTTTTTCACTCAGAGGGTGGTGGGGTCTGGAACTCACTGCCTGAAAGGCTGGTAGAGACAGAAACCCTCATCACATTTAAAGAGTGTAATGACCAATAACATGTCATTCTATAGTGGACACTAGGTGGAGCCGTAGAGCTGTGTAGAGCTGTATGTATAAGACTACACTACCCAGCTGTATGTATATTAAGACTACATTACCCATGAGGCACTAGGCTACCCACAAGGCAGCAGTCAAGATGGAGGCCTCTACAGATACTGTACCTAGTCCACATGTGCTCAATAAAAGTGTCTAGCAAAAGCTAGCTGTGTTCATAATAAGAATGTCTATTTATTAATGAACATAAGATGGTACCAGGATACCAAGAGTTGTAAATATCTGCTAAAAAATTGTGAAAAGCAACATGGAGAATTTGAAGCCACCAGAGCGTTTGAATCTCGAGGGAAATGTCAACTACAATTGGCGGATTTTTAAACAACAATTCGAACTCTACATTGCAGCCATCGGATTTGGTACGAAGCCAGACGCAAGAAAAATAGCGTTGCTGCTTACGGTTGCAGGCCCACAGGCGATAGAGGTATTTAATACATTTGTATTTAATCCAGAGGAGAACAGAGAAAAATTAGAAGATGTGCTAAAAAAAATTGATGCACATTGCTCTCCCAAAAAGAATGAGACCTATGAAAGATACATCTTCTGTTCTCGGACACAGCAGCAAAATGAGACTTTTGATAGCTGAAACTGAAAGCACAGACATGTAATTTCTCTGATCTCAAAGCATCCATGATTCGTGACCAGATTGTGTTTGGTATTCATGATAAAAAAGTCAGGGAACGTCTGTTGAGAGAAACCGAACTAAATTTGGAAAATGCAGTGAAAATATGCCAAGCCAGCGAGCTAGCTCGAAAGCACGCGAAGACTTTCAGTGAAATCAATAATGATGTGATTGTAATGAGTGATAATGCTACTGTCGGTGCTGTGTCCTACAAGGGGAAGAAACGTGGGCAGAACAGAAATGAAAAGCAATCGGAGGATGACATTTTTAATTGTAAACGCTGTGGTTACAAACACCAGTTAAGACAATGCCCAGCGTTTGGAAAAATGTGCACAAAGTGTAATGGAACGAATCACTTTGCCAAACAATGCTTTTCAAAAGTACAAACTAAGAAAGGGCAACGAGTTAATGTGATTGAGGACACTGATTTAAGTGAGACATTTTTTGTAGGAATGGTGTCATGTGACGATATAAAAAAAGATACAGAAAATGTGCAGCCCTCAGAAATGGACAATGCTGAACATAAAGTCAATGCAGTAAAAGTGGACAAATGGATGATCCCACTGCAGATAAATGGAGCATTAGTTACCTTGAAACTGGACACTGGGGCAAAAGCAAACTTAATCAGTATGAGTGACATAAAAAATATGAAAGAAAAGCCCAAAATACAGAAAAAGTCAGTACTACTGAAGAGCTATAATGGACAGAAAATAGATAGCTTAGGTGTATGCAGACTTAAACTGACAGTCAAAGACAAAGTGCATCATCTCATGTTTTCTGTTGTGGCTGAAAGACTTGATTCGATACTAGGTGACCAAGCTTGTGAAGACTTAGAACTGGTCCAGAGAGTCTACCATATAAATTGTGCCATAAGCAGACCAGATGACTCAGGTGATGAAGCAGAGAGCCCATCAAGGATGAAAAGGCCAAAGGGTATCCATGTCTTCAAAAAGCCTAGTTTCTCCAAGAAGAAAGAAAAAGACTTTAAGGTCAAAGAGAAGCCAAAGGAAGAAAAGCACAATGAGGAAAAACACAAGGAGAAAAAGTCCAAAGATATAATCACAGCAGATGTTGTTAAGCAGTGGAAAGAGAAAAAGAAAAAGAAGAAGCCTGCACCAGAGCAGGAAGCAGTTCCGGTGGATACTCCTTCTTCCCTCAGGCCAATCTTTGGTGTTCCATTAGCCGAGGCTGCTGAGAGGACTATGCTGTATGATGGGATCCAGCTGCCAGCAGTTTTTCAAGAGTGCATTGACTACATTGAGAGTTATGGCATGAAGAGTGAAGGAAACACTGAAACCCTCTCCAAGCAAAGATCGCAAGGAGACCTCGATCTATACAAGAGCAGATTGATGACAATGCCGCAACTGCATCTTGTCATTCACCACCAGAACAATCTCATGAAGACACATCAGACTTACCCGTGTTGAGAAGATCCACACGTGAAGTAAAAGAGCCTGATAGACTTAATCTTTGAGTACAATGTAAAGCTTTGAAAATGTGTTGACTGTTTTGAAAATGTTTATGTTTATAGCGCACTAACAAAAGTGTTACTGATATTATCTTTATTGTTTTCTTGAAAGTTGATTGATATTGATTTTGTTAAACCTCAAAGAAAGGGGGATGTAATGATCAATAACATGTCATTCTATAGTGGACACTAGGTGAAGCCGTAGAACTGTGTAGAGCTGTATGTATAAGACTACGCTACCCAGCTGTATGTATATTAAGACTACATTACCCATGAGGCACTAGGCTACCCACAAGGCAGCAGTCAAGATGGAGGCCTCTACAGATACTGTACCTAGTTCTCATGTGCTCAATAAAAGTGTCTAGCAAAAGCTAGCTGTGTTCATAATAAGAATGTCTATTTATTAATGAACATAAGAAAGAGTACTTGGATATGCACTTGAAGTGCTGTAACCTGCAAGGCTACGGACCAAGAGCTGGAAAGTGGGATTAGTCTGGATAGCTCTTTCTGCCGGCACAGACACGATGGGCCAAATGGCATCCTTCTGTGCCATAAATTTCTATGATTCTATAATTCTATGTAATCAAACTGTCTTTATTTGAAACAACATTTTCCAGGAACCAAGAAGCCTCACTTACTACAACTGCTTCTTAACACTATGACTACCCTTTATGCCAGCTAACTTACTTGTTCTAACTCCAGATGTACTACTCCTATGATGTTCTCCCCACAGGTTGCATGGTGGGTGTCTGGGATGGTTTCCTTGGAGCCTTAGAGACCTGAGGTGACTCAATTCATAGTAGCTTCTGTCCCAAAGAACCAGCTTCGGACAGCCTGGCACTTACAGTGTCTGAAGCTCACTCATGTGAAGACATTGGAGGGGACATTAAGGAAGTGGGATCATTGCTATTCTCTGGAGAGACAGCAAAATCAGAGCCTACTCCTTGCAGCTTACTGGAGCTGGGTAAAGTTCCTGAAGGTGGCACTACTTGGTGTTATTACTGACTGAATAGTCCTAATCAGGTCTTGGATGCCCTGCAAAAATGTATTGTTCAAAGAATATTACAACACTGTTAGCTATCATTTAAGAGGCCACCAATTTCTTTAGAAGCTGCTCCTGGTGGCCTGATGCTGCAGCAATCCCCTGGGCTTTCACAGTCTTCAGAATCTTCTGCAGGTCATACAAATCTTCCTGCATTGTGTTGCAGCTATGGGTATTGGAATCCTCCCACATATCCATCTTCTCAACAATATGTGTGAAAATATCTCCACGAGATCAATGCTCCCAAATCATTGCTCTTTTGAAGAGTGGGCCCGAGATCTAGGTCCCTAGGCTTCTCAGTTGAGGGCAGTAGTTTCTTCCTCCTCCTTGCAGGAATAGCACTCTGCCCCTCTTCCACCCACAAGCCCTCAATCTTACTTGTGCTCAGGGATTCATCCAGTGACAACCTTTCTGACAGTCGAACTAATTGATCGCAAATGGCTGTTTCTGTTCTGGTGCTTGTGCAAGTAAGAAACCAGGATGGAATTGGTATGTGGCAGCAGCAGTAGGTCTGGGCATTCCTGGTCAGTCACTGAAAGGCAAGGCAACCCCTATGAGTTAAAGGACAGAGAGCTTGTTTAGCTGTTATACACAGTGACAGTTGTCCTTGAAGAAATAGCAGGTGAGTGTAAGGGCACTGCAATACTTTGATAAATTACATGAAGCTGAAACTTCATATAATGAGCATTGTCCAGCCTTTCTCTTGTCGGCTCATCTCCAATCTTGCTCTTTCCTGCAGACTCTCTTATTAAGTCTAACATCTCTTTTTGCAGGCTCAGTGTTTTCAGTGATGGTTCTCCTCTGGTTCCCCTTCTATAACAGTGGTTGTATGCCTTTTTTCCTCTGGAGGGAAAGAAGGCAATGTCATAGGACAGTGAGTGTCATGGAGTCTTTCCCCATATGAGATCATGCATGCCATGATGATGAGTGTTGAAGGTGCCTTGTCCCTTTACATGTAGTGCCCTAAAGATTAGCAGAAGCCCTTGTGGTAGGCAAAGTGAGTTGAGAAAATGGTTGATTATAAGTGTTTGGGTGTTTAGAGAGGTTTTCTTTTACAGACGTGAGTTTACCTAACACCTAGATGCTGAGAGAGAAAGAGTATAATAGGTAAGGTGGTGAGTGCAGCTGTATGATTGGTAAAGGATGTGTTTTGATACCAGTGCCTTGACATACTTTGGCCATCTTTATGAGGTCATTGAACCTTGTACAGGAAACTTTGTTATATCCGGCACCGACGGGACCGAGCTGTTGCCGATCTATCAAAACTGCTGGACATACAAAGTTAATGTTGAAGCATACGGAGGTTTTCATCTCCGTATCTGACAACAAACACTGTTGCTTAGCAACAGCTTGTAAACAGTCGGCCCGTACCTTGGAAGCGTCTCTGTAGCTTAGCAACAGCTTCAGAGAGACTTTCCAGAGCCCGACTGTTGAAAACAAAGCCACAAGAAGAAGAAAAAAACTAACAAAACGGCTCCTGATTTCTGCCGGTAGATCGAGGTTTCCAGACATACAACCTCCGGCTAAACCAAAGTTTCCAGTTTGGCAGTTTTTGGGGTGGTGGAGGTTGCATTGACTGCCTCTGCCACCTCCATCCAGACAGCATGCACCACTCTCTTAGAGGGCCTCCTGCCTTCTGTGTCCATCAAATGGTCCCTTTGGCTCTCAGTTCTGCCACCAGCACCTCCATGGACACATTGGAAAATGAAGGTTCTTTCAGCTGCTGACACCCTCAAGACAGCTGCTCCTTCTACCATGTTGCTGAAAGTAATATTGGCCTTTACTGGCTGCAGCCTTTTAAAGGCTGCACTAGAACTGCAATTCCCTCACACCCAGAAGCCAAAGAACTGAAATTTTCTGGCATCCATGGCTAATGAGGGTTCTGAGAGGAAATTGTGATCGGGTTAGGGGCAGTTTCACATTAACACCATTGCACTGCAATTCTTAAGGGGAGGAGAATCTGGGTCCTGGTCTCACCAGACAAACCAACAGTTCAGCTTCCAATTGAGGGGGATGTGAAAACATGGATATGGCATTGGGAATCCCTGTCCCTAGCCTTGGGCTTAAAGAAGGTCCCACAGAGATCCCAGATGCAACATCAAGATTCAGTGTATTCAGGTCCCAACCTAATTTACAGCTGTTCCAATGAACTCCTGCAAGAGTTACTGTGAAAGAGCAGCAGATATTTAGCCCTACATAGATTTACAGGGTCCTACCATCTCAGAGACTCTTTTTTCTTACAAACAGTAGTCCTTGACCAATACAAGTACCAAACACCTTCTTTTTCATGCACATAACACAGTGCATTCCTCAACACTCAGCCTCTTTTAGTTGAACCTCCCCTTTTATGCTCAGCTGGCTCGGGAAGCCTCCTCCCACTCCAGGTGCAATTATCTTTAAAGAGGAGAGTCTTAAAGGGGCCATACCCTTCCTCTGGGATCAGGGCCTTCATCAGCCTATGGCCTCAATCACCCTGCTACAGTCATTAACAACCCTTACTTCCCGTTGCCATGTTCCCTGTTCCATTTTTTAATTCATTCTCAGGCTGTGGGCATCACTGGTAAGGCCAGCATTTTCTGCCCATCCCTGATATAACTGAATGGTTTGCTGGGCCACTTCAGAGGACAGGTATGAATCAACCAGGTTGGTGTGGGACTGGAGTTACATATAGCCCAAACTGGGTAAGGACAGCAGACTTCCTTTCCTAAAGGGCATTAGTGATCACTTTTACTGGTGCCAGCTTTTTTAAATTACCAGACCTTTTAAACTGAAGTCAAATTCTTCATTTGAACTCATTGGGGGAAAAATTGGGTATCACCCATTTTGGGGCGTTGATATCGGCCGGGCGCAAATTTTAGCGCCTGGTGCTAATTATCACTGCTAACCGCAAAATTTGTCTTCAGCACCCCTGGAGTTGATTGGAGTGCTAAATCAAGCGCTACACACCTCTCTTAGGGCGCTAACATCGGAGAGCAAGGCGTTACCTCAGAATGCTACTGAAGCTCAGGCGATGTCAATCACCTTGTACTCAGACAGACTGGCGCTGGCCAATTCTTAAAGGGGAGAGTCCACCTTGTCACACAGCCAAACCCTGCTCATTGCAGCGTTTGACATCGGCATGCAAGCAGTTAAAAATCTTCACCACAGATTTATAATGGATACTCAAAGGCCCAGGGAGAGAGCGCAGCGCTTCAGCGACCAGGCATTGGTGGCTCTGGTTGGCGCTGTGGAACAGCGATGGGCAGTGTTTTTTTCAGAACTGGCAGGAGGCCATTGCCCCGGGAGTTTACAAGGGTCTGGAGGGATGTTGCCCAACATGTATCATCGAGCAGCCTGGTCCAAAG
Source organism: Somniosus microcephalus (assembly GCF_052327205.1). NCBI lineage: Eukaryota > Metazoa > Chordata > Chondrichthyes > Squaliformes > Somniosidae > Somniosus > Somniosus microcephalus. The sequence goes on along the minus strand of NC_140988.1, from coordinate 318,219,749 downwards.
GACGCATACACAGTGCCGTAAGAAGTTCAACGACCTCACTCGGGTGGTCAGGGTGAGTGCCTGCTTGAGAAACCTCTACATCCCACCATCTCAACCTCACTCTGTGCCCAGAAGGTGTAAATAAACAAATGCCCAACACTCACCCGACAACTATGCCCATCTCATAAAAGTCACATGCACATCCCACACCTTGCACACATTAATGGCTATTCAACCATGGTAGGTGTGGTAAACCACTGTTATTGTTGTTCACCGTTGTTGTTGTTGCACACTGTTGTATCTATGCATGCCTCAGCATGCCCCTGCTGGCTCCGCCCCTGGCTCCACCCACAGGCCCAGGTATAAAGGTGACTGCTCTGCAGCCCCCTGCCTTCTTGGAACCCAGTCAACCACGAGAGGCATGCTCTGTTCTTTGCTAATAAAAGCCTTTTAGTTACTCTCCTAACTCTCCGTCTTTTATGAGTAATTGATAGCGCATCAATTTTATTAGCAAAAAACAAAATGTTGGCACCAAACGCTGAGCAGCAGGCTGCTGCACCAAATGCTGAGCAGCAGGCTGCTGCACCAAACGCTGAGCAGCAGGCTGCTGCACCAAACGCTGAGCAGCAGGCGCTGCAGCAAACGACGGCACCAAACACTGAGCAGCAGGCGCTGCTGCATGCCCTCAGACCAACATGCCTGGACCTAGACCCTCAAGAGGCGGGTTTGTCTACCAAGTTCGCACAATGGCTGCGTTGCTTCGAAGCTTACCTGGAAGCCTCAGCCGTGACACTAGATGGAAACAAACTAAAAATCCTGGCCTCCAAGGTGGGCCACCAAGTCTACACGCTCATCCAGGACGCGACTACCTACACGGCGGCTATCGATCTGCTAAAAGGACAATACACACGCCCGGTAAATACGGTTTATGCCAGACACCTCTTGAGATCCCGCAAACAGCAGTCCGGGGAATCGGTGGAGGCATTCCTACGGGCACTACAGATACTCGGCCGAGCCTGCGATTGTAAAGAGGTATCGGCCGCGACACACGCGGAGGGACTTATCCGAGATGCCTTTGTTGCGGGCCTCAAATCCGACTACTCCTGGCAGAGACTGCTGGAGAAGGGCGAAATCGACCTGAAGAAGGCAGTGTCCCTCGCGCTCTCGCTAGACGCGGCCCACCGGAATATGGACGCATTCTCTCCTAACCGCTCCGCACCGTGGACGCCGCAACTTTGGGTCATGGGACCGCCACCCCCGGCACCAACTGCTGCAGCGATGTCCAAGGGCCTGAAATGTTACTTTTGTGGCCAGGCAAAACACCCCAGAGCACGCTGCCCAGCAAAAAACGCTACCTGCTCTGGCTGCGGGAAGAAAGGACACTACGTCAGCGCCTGCAAAGGTAAAACCGCTAACGCCAGCAGCGCCGCGTGTGAACCGTGGGGGCAGCCATCTTGTCCACCATCTTGGACACCTCCAGCCGCATGGGGATCGGGATCATGGGCGCAGCCATTTTGTCCGCCATCTTGGATGCCTCCAACTCCAATCGCGGGTGACCCGGACTCAACCACCGCCTCGTCTGACGATCACAGCGACTTGCTCGACCATACGCTGGCCTCCGTGACGCTGGACCAATCTCTCCCTCACCAACTGTCCAGGTCCATGATGGACATTACGGTAAACGGCCGCGCCACTACCTGCCTTTTCGACAGCGGGAGCACGGAGAGCTTTATCCACCCCGACACGGTGCGCAGTTACTCTCTCCCGGTCCTGCCAATGCGCCATCGGATTTCTATGGCTTCCAAATCCCATTCAGCAGACGTCGGTGGCTACTGTGTAGTGACCCTTTAATAAGGGGCACAGAATACAAAAATTTTAAACTTCTCGTCCAGCCCCATCTCTGCGCTACCGTTCTACTGGGGTTGGATTTTCAGTGCCACCTTATAAGTGTCACATTGGCGTACAGCGGACCCCTCCCCCCACTCACAGTCTGCAGCCAGCAGCTTTTAAATCGCCCGCCGCGCACCATTTGCAGCCTCTCCACGCTTAAAGTCTCCCCCCCCCCTTGTTCGCTAACCTCACCCGCGACTGTAAGCCCATCGCTACCAAAAGCAGGCGGTACAGTGCCGGGGTGATGCGCTATCAATTACTCAAAAGACTGAGGTTAAGTGAGTAACTAACAGGCTTTTATTAACAAGAGAATGAAGGTGTGCCTCGAGTGGTCGACCAGTCCAGAATACAGAGGGACTGTGGAGCAGTCACCTTTATACCTGGACTCGTGGGAGGAGTCAGCCGAGGCATGTACAGACATGTACACAGTGGAATACAAACAGTGGTTTACCACATTCACCCCTTGTTTAAAAATGAGTCCGGCGGGGTGAAGTGTATTAAAAGTTTGTGTATTGGAGTCTCTCTGGAGGTCTTGTCTGCCGCTGTGATCGACGTGGCGACGGCAGGGGTAGTGAAGCTTCCGGCGTCGAGTCCCGCGTAGGCTGGGGCACTGGTGTGTAGTCCTCGTGGGTGTCGAGCGGGTCGCGGGGCCCAGGCGTGCCGTCTGCTGGGGTTGGATATTGGATCCTGGGGGGGGTGGTAGAGGGTAGTGGGTTACTGGGGCCCCCGAGGGTGCGAGGTCTCGTATGGAGACTGTGTCCTCCCGCCCGTCCGGGTACGCAATGTAAGCGTACTGGGGGTTGGCGTGGAGGAGGTCGACCCTCTCGACCAGGGGGTCCGTTTTATGGGTCCTCACGTGTCTTCTCAGTAGGACCGGCCCTGGGGACGTCAGCCATGGCGGTAGTGATGTCCCCGATGTGGACTTCCTTGGGAAGACAAACATTTTCTCATGAGGGGTGGCGTTAGTGGCAGTGCAGAGCAGTGACTGAATAGAGTGGAGCGCATCGGGGAGCACATCCTGCCAGCGGGAGGTCGGAAGGCCCCTAGACTTTAAGGCTAGCAGGGCGGCCTTCCAAACTGTCGCATTCTCTCTTTCCACCTGTCCGTTCCCCCGGGGGTTGTAACTGGTGGTCCTGCTTGTGGCAATGCCCCTAGCGAGCAGGTACTGGCGGAGTTCATCGCTCATAAACGATGAGCCCCGGTCGCTATGGATATAGCTGGGGAAACCGAACAGGGTGAAGAGGTCGTTTAGACATTTAATGACCGTGGCACTGGTCATGTCCGGGCAGGGGATGGCGAACGGGAAACGGGAGTACTCATCAATAATGTTGAGGAAGTACACATTACGGTCGGAGGAGGGGAGAGGCCTTTTAAAATCAACGCTCAGGCGCTCGAAGGGGCGAGTGGCTTTTATCAGGTGAGCCCTGTCTGGTCTATAAAAGTGCGGTTTGCACTCAGCGCAGACTTGGCAGTTCCTGGTCATGGTCCTGACCTCCTCAATGGAGTAAGGCAGGTTGCGGGCCTTGATGAAGTGGAAGAACCTGGTGACCCCCGGGTGGCAGAGGTCATTGTGGAGGGCCCGCAGTCTATCGATCTGCGCGCTGGCGCAGGTGCCACGCGATAGAGCATCCGGGGGTTCATTGAGCTTCCCGGGCCGGTACAAGATCTCGTAATTGTAGGTGGAAAGTTCGATTCTCCACCTCAAGATCTTGTCATTTTTGATTTTGCCCCTCTGCTTGTTGTTAAACATAAAAGCAACTGAACGCTGGTCAGTGAGCAGGGTAAATCGTTTTCCGGCCAGGTAGTGCCTCCAATGACGCACAGCCTCCACAATAGCCTGGGCCTCCTTCTCAACAGCGGAGTGTCTGGTCTCCGGGCCCTGGAGGGTTCATGAAAAGAAGGCCGCGGGTCTCCCCGCCTGATTAAGGGTAGCGGCCAGGGCAAAGTCGGACGCGTCGCTTTCCACCTGGAAGGGGATGGATTCGTCCACTGCGTGCATGGTGGCTTTGGCAATGTCTTCCTTGATACGGTGGAAGGCTAAGCGGGCCTCTGCCGTCAAGGGAAAAGAGGTGGACTTGGTCAGCGGACGGGCCTTGTCCGCATAGTAGGGGACCCACTGGGCGTAATAGGAGAAAAACCCAAGGCACCTCTTCAGGGCCTTGAGGCAGTGGGGCAGTGGGAGTTCCATAAGGGGACGCATCCGGTCGGGGTCGGGACCGATGACTCCGTGTTCCACAACACAGCCAAGGATGGCGAGGCGGGTTGTGCGGAATATGCACTTCTCCTTGTTATATGTCAGGTTCAGGAGTTGGGCGGTGCAGAGGAATTTTTCGAGGTTTGCGGCATGGTCCTGCAAGTCATGGCCGCAGATGGTCACATTGTCCAGATATGGGAAAGTGGCCTGCAACGCATTTTGATCGACCATCCGGTCCATCTCCCTTTGGAAGACGCCAAAGGGAACCCTAAGGAAGAGATAGAGGCGGCCGTTTGCCTCAAAGGCAGTATACTGGCGGTCCTCAGGGCGGATAGGGAGCTGTTGGTACACTGATTTCAGGTCAATGGCCGAGAAGACGCGGTACTGCGCGATCTGGTTGACCATATCAGCTATGCGGGGGAGTGGGTAAGCGTCCAGCAGGGTGTAGCGATTTATTGTCTGGCTGTAGTCGATGACCAGGCGCTGCTTCTCGCCGGTCTTAACGACCACAACCTGGGCTCGCCAGGGGCTGGTGCTGCCCTCAATAATCCCCTCCTTCAGGAGCCGCTCCACTTCAGTTTTAATGAAAACCCTGTCCCCGGCACTGTATCGCCTGCTCTTTGTGGCGATGGGCTTACAGTCGGGGGTGAGGTTAGCAAACAGTGGGGGGGGGGGTGACTCTGAGTGTGGAGAAGTTGCACCTGGTGCGCGGCGGGCAATTTGGAAGCTGCTGGCTGTGGACTGTGAGTGGGGGGAGGGGTCCACTGTACGCCATCGTAACACTTTTAAGGTGGCACTGAAAATCTAACCCCAGTAGGACGGCAGCGCAGAGGTGGGGCAGGACCAGAAGTTTAAAATTATCGTACACAGTCCCGTCTACTAAGAGTGTCACCACGCAGTAGCCGCCAATGTCCGCCGACTGGGACTCGGAGGCCATAGAAATCCGCTGGTGCGCAGGCAGGACTGGGAGAGAGCAACGCCGCACCGTGTCGGGGTGGATGAAGCTCTCCGTGCTCCCAGAGTCAAAAAGGCAGATTGTTTCGTGACCATTTACCTTAATGTCCATTGTGGACCGGGCCAGTTGGCACGGTCTCGCTTGGTCCAGCGTAACGGAGGCCAGCGTAGGGGTCGGTGTGTCGTTGCAGGTATCAGATGAGGCGGTGTTGGGGGCCAAGATGGCGGCTGGCATCCAAGATGGTGGCGTCCATGATCCCCATGTGGCTGGAGGCGTCCAAAGTGGCTGCTGTTCCGATGGTTCGCACATGGCTGGGGAGGCCCAAGATGGCGGCCCGCACGGCCCACACGCGGCGCTGCTGGGGTTCGGGGTGGCTTTGGCCCTGCAGATGCTGGCGCAGTGTCCCTTCTTCCCGCAGCCCGAGCAGATCGCATTTTTCGCCGGGCAACGCGCTCTGGAGTGTTTGGCCTGGCCACAGAAGTAGCATTTCTGGCCTTGGGACACTGCTGCGGTAGTTGGGCCGTTGCTGGGATGTGGCTGGGGTGGCACGGCGCTATGAGACGGTCCTACCGTGTCCCAGGCTGTCGTTCCCCGCGGCGTCCACGGTGCAGAGGAGTACGCATCCATGCCCCGGTAGGCTGCGTCCAATGATAGTGCGAGTTCAGAGGCCTTGTTGAGGTCGAGGTCGCTCTGCTCCAACAGTCGCTGTCGGGTGTAATTGGACCTGTGGCCCGCCACAAAAGCGTCCCGGATAAGTTCCTCTGTGTACACGGCGGCCTTTACATCCTTACAACCACAGGCCCGGCCAAGCACAGACAGTGCCTGAAGGTATTCCTCGGTCGATTCCCCAGGTTGTTGTTTACGACTCCCAGGAGGTGCCTGGCGTACACCTCGTTCACTGGGCGCGTGTACTGGTCCTTGAGGAGCTTGAGAGCAGCCGTGTACGAGGTCGCGTCCTGGATGACCGAGTACGCTCGGTGGTTCACTTTGGAGATCAGGACATCCAGTTTGTCCTCATCCGATTTGACCGTCGCAGCGGAGGCGATCAGGAATTTTTCAAAGCACTTAAGCCAGTGAGCAAACTTGGTGGATGCGTCCGCCTCCCGATGGTCTAAGTCCAGGCATGCTGGTGTGAGGATCTTCTCCATTATAAAAAATCTTGTTAATAAAATTGATGCGCTATCAATTACTCAAAAGACTGAGGTTAAGCGAGTAACTAACAGGCTTTTATTAACAAGAGAATGAAGGTGTGCCTCGAGTGGTCGACCAGTCCAGAATACAGAGGGACTGTGGAGCAGTCACCTTTATACCTGGACTCGTGTGAGGAGTCAGCCGAGGCATGTACAGACATGTACACAGTGGAATACAAACAGTGGTTTACCACACGGGGATAGGAGCTTCATTAAATCCGAAGTAGCAAGACTCCTGAAGGAAGGGATTATTGAGGGTAGCACTAGCCCATGGCGAGCACAAGTGGTGGTAGTGAAGACTGGTGAAAAACAGCGCCTAGTTATTGACTACAGCCAGGCGATCAATCGCTACACCCAGTTAGATACATACCCACTCCCCCGCATATCTGACATGGTCAATCAGATAGCACAATACCGGGTGTTCTCGACGATTGATCTGAAGTCGGCATACCACCAGCTCCCCATCAGGGCTGAGGACCGCCAGTACACAGCTTTTGAAGCTGACGGTCGTCTCTACCACTTCCTCCGAGTCCCCTTCGGCGTCACCAACGGGGTTTTAGTCTTCCAAAGGGAGATGGACCGAATGGTTGACCAGAACGCGCTGCAGGCCACCTTCCCCTATCTAGACAACGTCACCATCTGTGGCCACGACCAGCAGGACCATGACGTTAACCTAGAGAAATTCCTCCGTACGGCCCAGCGGCTGAATCTAACAAAGAACAAGGACAAATGTATGTTTCGCACCACGCGCCTCGCCATTCTTGGCTGCATAGTGGAGAACGGAGTCATCGGCCCCGACCCCGACAGGATGCACCCCCTTATGGAGCTCCCCCTCCCCCACTGCCAAAAAGCACTGAAGAGATGCCTAGGGTTTTTCTCTTACTACGCTCAGTGGGTGCCCAACTATGCGGACAAAGCCAGACCCCTCATCAAGTCCACCTCCTTCCCCCTGACAGCAGAGGCATGTGCAGCCTTCACTCTCATAAAAAAAGATATTGCGAAGGCCACAATGCACGCAGTGGATGAGTCCATCCCTTTCCAAGTGGAGAGCGACGCATCCGACTTCGCCCTAGCTGCAACCCTTAACCAGGCGGGGAGACCCGTGGCCTTTTTCTCAAGGACCCTCCAGGGCCCCGAGATTCGACACTCCTCTGTCGAAAAGGAGGCCCAGGCCATTGTGGAAGCAGTGCGACATTGGAGGCATTACCTGGCCAGAAAACGATTTACCCTGCTCACTGACCAGCGTTCAGTAGCTTTTATGTTTAATAATAATCAGAGGGGCAAAATCAAGAACGACAAGATCTTGAGGTGGAGAATTGAACTCTCCACCTACAATTACGATATCTTGTACCGGCCCGGGAAACTCAATGAGCCCCCAGATGCCCCATCATGTGGTACATGCGCCAACGCGCAGGTCGATAGACTGCAGACCCTCCACAATGACCTCTGCCACCCGGGGGTCACCAGGTTCTTCCACTTCATCAAATCCCGTAACCTGCCCTACTCCATCGAGGAGGTCAGGACCATGACCAAGAACTGGCAAATCTGTGCCGAGTGCAAACCGCATTTTTATAGGCCAGACAGAGCAAGCCTGATCAAGGCCACTCGCCCCTTCGAGCGCCTGAGCGTCGATTTTAAAGGGCCCCTCCCCTCCTCTGACCGCAACGTGTACTTCCTCAACATAATTGATGAGTACTCCCGTTTCCCGTTTGCCATCCCGTGCCCGGACATGACCAGTACCACGGTCATTAAATGTCTGAATGACCTTTTCGCCTTGTTCGGCTTCCCTAGCTATATCCATAGCGACCGGGGCTCATCCTTTATGAGTGACGAACTCCGTCAGTACCTGCTCACGAGAGGTATTGCTACAAGCAGAACCACCAGCTACAACCCCCGGGGGAACGGCCAGGTGGAAAGAGAGAACGCGACGGTTTGGAAGGCCGTCCTCTTAAACTTAAAATCGAAGGGCCTTCCGACCTCTCGCTGGCAGGAGGTCCTCCCTGCGGCGCGCCACTCCATTCGGTCACTGCTTTGTACGGCCACCAATGCCACCCCCCATGAAAAAATGTTCACCTTCCCCAGGAAGTCCACATCGGGGACCTCACTACCGACATGGCTGACGTCTCCAGGACCCGTCCTACTGCGGAAGCACGTGAGGTCCTATAAAATGGACCCCCTGGTCGAGAGGGTGAGCCTCCTCCACGCCAACCCCCAGTATGCTTACGTGGCGTACCCGGATGGGCGGGAGAACACAGTCTCCATACGAGACCTCGCACCTTCGGGTGCCCCTGAAACACTACCATTGCGGGAGCACACAGTCTCCATTCGAGACCTCGCACCTTCGGGTGCCCCTGAAACACTACCATTGCCATCCACCACTACCCACAACCCAACCCCGGTAGACGGCATGCCGCAGCCCCAGGACCCGTCATTGACCACCCAACCACTCAATGAGACGCCAGATTCAACGTTGGATGCTGCACCATCACCGCCGCCACCACGACGATCAGGACGGCATACAAGGCCACCTGATAGACTTACTTACACGAACCTTTAGTACACTTCACCCCGCCGGACTCAATTTTAAACAAGGGGTGAATGTGGTAAACCACTGTTATTGTTGTTCACCATTGTTGTTGTTGTTGCACACTGTTGTATCTATGCATGCCTCAGCATGCCCCTGCTGGCTCCGCCCCTGGCTCCACCCACAGGCCCAGGTATAAAGGTGACTGCCCTGCAGCCCCCTGCCTTCTTGGAACCCAGTCAACCACGAGAGGCATGCTCTGTTCTTTGCTAATAAAAGCCTTTTAGTTACTCTCCTAACTCTCCGTCTTTTATGAGTAATTGATAGCGCATCAGTAGGCACATCTGCCAAACATAAGGCTGCACACTCACTCACACACTGTCCTTTTTCCTGCAAGCCAAGCTTTCACATAATCACAGGGAGCAACAAAGGACAGGAGGATGACAGGCAGAGCTGCACCCCCTCACACAATTGGAGGAGCGAGTCCAAAGACTCATTGCCAGTCATGTAGTTGGCGCTGTGGCCATTGGCGTGGTCGACCCCCTTGGGGACAGCAACAGTATGTTCATCAGATTTCTCTCCTCCCTCATACCACTTCCCCCTCACAACACCAGCCTTTTACACTTTCAATCTAACTGTCTCCTGTCCTTGCTCCCTTCCTGCCCCCATGCCCACACATTAAAGCCACTCTTGTACCTTTCTGCTTTCAGATAGTGAACCACCATCTGACCAGCCTGTCCCTCAGCCTTCCAGCAGAGGAGTATGAAGAAGAAGCTGGAGCCTCACCGCCTGCATCTCCCGAGGGTGACACTTCCGACACTGGGGCCATGCGTTCACTGGAGGAGAGCAGGGAGTTTGCATCTGACCTGGGTGAAGCTCTGGGACCCAATGGCCTGCAGCAATGACATGGGAGAAGGGAAGCTCGGGGGCCATCTCCCCGGAGGGTGAGTAGGCGCGCATGAGTTCTGTTGCACAGGACTTGGTTGAGGACCTTGATATAGTGGCCATGAATACTCAGGCAATGAGCATGCATACTGAGCTCATGGGTGCAATGGCAAGGGTGCCTGAGAGCATGGATGCACTGACTAGGAGTGTGGAGGAGTCCACCACCAGCACAGCTGTCATTTGTGTGCAAACCCTTGATCCTAGCCTTGCCTCGTTGCAGAGGATGGTTCAATTGCAGGGAGACCGTGGGGACCCAGAGCCCATGCCGCGTGTAATGGGTCAGATGGCAGGATCTATTGCAGCATAGGCCGACATAACGCAATGGCTTAGTGCTGCAATTGAGTCATTGGCTGGTGCCATCCAACGTCAGAATGCTCTCATGCAGTTTCAGATTGATGTCACGCAAGCACTGACTGCTGCCATCCTCGCTGGGTCGCCCAGAGTCCACCAGGGATCTCACAGTGCCACAGCAGGCCAGCAATCTGTTTACAAGCAGATTGTTCTGGATGCTGAGGTACTGCCCTGGGGGAGTGGCAGTGTGTCAGTGAAGCAGGAAGGTGCTGTTCTGTCTTAGGATGACAGCATTCTTGCTCCTACCACTACCACTTCTCCATTGCACTTGCCACAGCCTGTAACACAGCCAGCCCAGACTGCTGCCGCCCATTCAGAGTTGTTGCAGTCTGCAGCCGGGCCCTCCAGGCCCAGAGCTGGTCGAGGATGTCCTTCAAAGCCATCTGCAGTCTCTGGATCCAACATTCAGCAGCCTTCCGCCAGCCTTGCTGCAGCCACTGGGGCCCCATTACGGAGGAGCAGTAGGGTGGGAAGGGGGAAGTGTGCAGGGGATGGAGGTCACTCTCGAAGGGCGAATAAGTAAAAATTATCCAATAAATGGGGGGAATGTTGGTGCCAAAGTTTGATGTTCATGTTGATATGTTGTTCACTCTGTTTACGCTTATCTCGATGTGGTAAGAACGAGTTTTGTTAGTTAATGAACTGTGTTTGTTTGTTATTGGTTGCGCTGAATAAATAAGACACAGTTTTTCAGATAAATAAAAATTTTTATTGGAACTTGACAACTTTGCTCATTTGACACATTGGAGGTTTGCCCGGCAATAGGAGCTGCGGGATGCTTGCGATGATGCGCTTGTTCATCCCAAAAGCCATCTTCTCTATCATTCGTCAGAAGTGGTGTCTTATCAGGCGTTCATGGACGGCCCTTGCAGAGGCAACATTGAGCGCCTCCCTCCCACGTTGGTGCTGCTAATCCTCCTCTTCATCCTCCGCCTCCTTCACCTCCTCTTCCTCTCCCTCTTCCTCCTCCTGAGGTGGTGCACCAATCCCTGGTGGCAATGGCTGGGTCCTCAGAACTGTGAGGTTGTGAAGCATGCGAGGTTGTGAAGTATGCAGCACACAACAATGAAAAGCAGTACTCACTTGGGAGAGTACTGCAGGGCTCCTCCAGAGTGGTCAAGACACCAGAACCGTTGTTTCAAGATGCTGTTTGTCTGCTCAGTGAGGTTCCTGGTGGCGCTATGGCTCTCATTGTATTGGAGCTCAGCAGGAGTGTTGGGGTTACGGAGCAGTGTCATCAGCCAGGTGCAGACTGGATAACCCTTGTCTCCAAGGAGCCAGCCATGAGGTTGACGTGGTGGTTGGAAGAGGTCTGGTGCAGGATGAAAGCATCGTGGCAGCTGCCAGGATAGCGGGCATTGACGGCGAGGATGCACTGTCTGTGGTCGCACACCAACTGCACATTCAGAGAGTGGAAGCCATTGCGGTTGCAGAACGCCTTTGCATTTTCATGAGATGCCCGCAATGCCACATGTGTGCAGTTAATGGCACCCTGAACCATTGGGAAGCCCGCTATCCTAGCGAAGACACATGCGCATTCATGCTGTTTGTCTTGGGTCATGGGGAAAGAGATGTACTCCCTTCTCCTTTTATACAGAACATTTGTCACCATCGGATGCAGCAATGGACAGCGAACTGGGAGATATTCACTATGTCCCCAGTTAAAGCCTGGAAGGAGCCACTGGAATAGAAATTCAGATCCACTGTCACCTTCACTGCCACCAATAGAGACATCCTGGTCCTGAGCCGAGGCTGTAGATCTGGTTGTAGAAGATGGCAGAGCTCCGTGACCACCTTCCTGCTGAAGCGCAGCCTTCGGAAACACTGCTCCTCAGACAAATGGATTAGGAGAATTGCTCCCGGAATACCCTGGGAGGGTAAAGTCTCCTGTGCAGAGGCCTGTTGGCCCTCCTCCCTCTGGCCACATTTGCCACTCTCTCTCTGCGCCTCTGCTGCCTCCAAAAGTGAAGCTGGAGGACGACGCCCCGAGTTAGTACAGCCCCCATAAAATCTTGTAAATGTGGTAAATGAACCTGAAAAGTGTTGCTCAGGAACAAAACTCCTTGTAGGACAGCATTAAATGTTTCCAGATGCCTCTCTCCCTCTCTCAACCTGCGTATGACAAATATTTTGCCGACAGAAAAAAGCAGGAAGTGCGCGCCTTTAAATAGCACTCCCCCAGCTCCTTGCTGACTACAAAACGTCTCCCTCTACCTGTCGTTCCTCGCGGCAGGGGGCAAGAATCAATTTCCGGTCCGGGGTGCTACTGGGGCATTGCATGCTTGGATAACGTCATGATCTCCGGGCGCAGGAGATCGTGGCAGTAGTGTTTGGCACCACCGCAAAACGCCAGGTCTATTTTGTGAGCGGCGCTAAAATCGCTGCGCTCGGGCGGTAAGTCGTTAGCGCCCCATTAGCGCCCCCGGGGGCGTTACGGGAGATGCTAACCAACCCAATTTTTCCCTCATTTTGTCTGGATTATTAGACCAGATGTCCAGACTACCATGGCAGGGGGTTGCGAGAAATTCTACCTCAAGACTTTCAATAAAGTGCTTTCTCACAGAAACACAAACTAGAGCTCTCTGTGCTGTTTTATTAATTAAAACAGAAACCTCACAAAATATATAATTTTTACTTTAATAGATAACTTCCTGAAAGCAAGCATCACTTCAAACAAAATGTCAACCTTTTTTCCTACCTGTATTACAATCTCAGGTCTACTCTTGAACATCTGACCAAACAGATTATCAAATAAGAATAAGGTAATAGTGAGAACCCTTGGAGAGGAAGATTTTAAATCAAAAACCCATGGCTGCAAATCTTTCTAACAGTGGAAGTCTTTTGATGTACACACATTAATTAGAAAGAAAATACATAAAATTATGATACCCCAGGACACCCAATCGTCCACCTTCATCTTCAATTAGTTTTTGCTACATCCTATAAAAGATTATGGCCGAGAAATTCAGTTCTTAGCGCCAGCCGCTAGCGCCTTAGGAGGAGGAGAAGTGGGGCGCGAAGCGGCTAGCACCCGGGCACGGCGCGATCTGCGCCTCTCGCGAACTTCAGCCAAGATTTAGCGGCGGCGCAAAACCGCAGCGCCCGCTCAGCTGCACACGCAGATCCTGACGTCATTTGATGGTGCAACGCCCTTGGTGCACCCCGAACCGGAACTTCAGCGACGCCCCCCTTCTGTGCGCCTGGCGCCCCCAGCGACTGGTTGAGTGGAACGGTTCCCAGTCGCTGCGGGGCATGGGGGGGGGGCGCTATTTAAAGGGGACTCTTCCTCCATTCTTTGTGGCAGCCATTTTGTTCCACTCCTTCTGTGTGAGAGAGAGATATTTGGAGAGAGACAAAGGGAGAGAGCTTTCTGCTTTGACTCAGCGCTCGCACAGGTACTTCTGGCTTCAGGCCAGAGCTTTGCAGTTGGATTTAACTTTCAGTGCCATAGCCTTGAGTTGCCACATATAATGGGGGCTGCAATGGGTGGAAACGTTGGCTTTCTGCATTGCATTCAAAGGGCTCAGAGATGCCGAGAGAGAGTGCCAGTCATGGCCAGACGGAGAAGGGCCAACAGGCGTCGGCACAGGAGGCCTTACCCACCTAGGGTATACCGCCAGCAGTCCTCATATCTGAACATGTCTGAGGAGCAGTGTGTTCGGAGGCTGCAATTCAGAAAGGAGGTGGTCACTGAGATCTGCCACTTGCTTCAGAGAGATCTGCAGCCACAGCTGAGGAGCAGGATGTCTCTGTCGGTGGCAGTGAAGGTGACGGTGGCTCTCAACTTCTATGCCACCGGCTCCTTCCAATCCGCTATTGGGGACATTGCCAATATCTCCCAGTTTGTGGTACATTGCTGCATCCGCCAGGTGACGAATGCCCTCTTCAGAAGGAGACATCAGTACATCTCCTTCCCCATGACCCTGGACAAGCAGCAAGAGCGTGCAATGGGATTTGCAAGAATAGCAGGCTTCCCCATGGTCCAGGGCGCCATTGACTGCATGCATGTGGCTTTGCGGGCAACTCTACAGAATGCCGAGAATTACCGCAACCGGAAGGGCTACCATTCGCTCAACGTGCAGTTGGTGTGTGACCACAGGCAGCTCACACTAGCTGTCAATGCCTACTTTCCAGGCAGCACCCACGATGCCTTCCTCCTGCGCCAGACTTCTGTGGCAGACATTTTCGAAGCCCCGGCTCACCCAGGAGGCTGGCTTCTCGGGGACAAGGGCTACCCTTTGTGCACCTGGCTGATGACCCCACTCCATGCGCTTAGCACCCCTGCTGAAGAACGATACAATGACAGCGATCAAGCTACCAGGAACATCATTGAGCACACAATCGGCGTGCTCAAGCAACGGTTCCGCTGTCTGGACCATTCCGGAGGAGCCCTACAGTACTCGCCTGAGCAAGTCTCCTATTTCGTTGTAGTGTGCTGCATGCTGCACAACTTGGCTATCCTCAGGACTCAGCCACTGCCAGCAGACATTGGAGGACCACCAGAGGAGGAGGAGGAGGAGGAGCACCAAGACGGGAGGGAGGCACAAAGCGCAAGGGCCGTCCGTCGGCGGATTATTGCAACTCGGCTCTAGGCCCCCTCTCAGGGAATGGCTTGTGCCAATGAAAGAACATGAATGGCGATGCTCCGCAAACCCTCAGCCGGTCAAGGCAACAAATAGTTCAAAGTGCAAACATGGACAATCTGAATAAAGAAAATGTTTTATTTTACAAACTCTGTGCCCTCCCCGCATGACAAACAAATTCAGAGAAACCCCCCAAAAAACAGTCAGACACATAACTGGCTCTCACAACCTTGAGAAAATTTAAAAAGCAGTTAAACAAAAATGACCATGATCCTCGGCCTTCATACAAAAAACAAACACAACATTCTCAGCCTTCATATAAAAAACAAACACTACATTTTCGGCCTTCATATAAAAAACAAACACAACATTCTCGGCCTTCATATAAAAAACAAACACAACATTCTCGGCCTTCATATAAAAAACAAACACAACATTCTCGGCCTTCATATAAAAAACAAACACAACATTCTCGGCCCTCATATAAAAAACAAACACAACATTCTCGGCCTTCATATAAAAAAAACATTTTGCCACACCTTCTACTTTTTCACCTGCGAGGGTGATCCGCCTCGCTTCCGCAATTGGCCCCTTCCCGGCCCACAGCTCCTCCTCAATGGGACCCCAGTGGCTGCAGCAAGGCTAGGGGAAGGCTGCTGAGGGTCAGATGGTGAGACGACAGATGCCCTTGGGGGACGGCCTGGACCAGCTTGGGGCCTGGAGGGCCCGGCTTCTGACTGCTCCAACTCTGCTTGGGCGGCAGCAGTCTGTCCTACGGGTGGTGGCAGCTGCAGTGGAGGAGTGACAGTGTTGGCTGCAGGAATGCTGCCAACCTGACAGAGCACAGGCACTCCCTGGTCAGCCGAGATGCTGGCACTCACATGGGCCAGCACTGAAGCATGCGCAGCAATCTGCTGAAGCACAGACTGCTGGGCTGCTGTGGCGCGGCAAGGGCCGATCCAGTGAGGGTGGCAGCAGTTAGTGCCCATGTGGTAGTGGGGCGCACTTGTGGTGACACAATATGTCCCACCCCCTATGAATGCTACCTGAGGGGAAACATGGTCTTTTGTGTAAGATTTTGCAATAATTTACAGCTCCGAAGATTAATTTTTGATTAAAGAATCCCTGGGTGATTTACCTTTAAGAAAAATCCAGGGATCAAAATGGCCGTCAGACCGCATGACTGAAGACAAAAGGACTTGGAAAACAGCTTTCTGTGTCTGTGGAAGAGAAGTTCAATCAAAAGGGAGTTCCCACCCCCCTGCAGCAGATAATCGATATGTTTACAGAAACTGCTACAAGATGTTTGCACAAAGGATTAACCACTTGACTGCGGTCTCAGCCTGACCACAAGAACAATTGGCTTCTGTTTACATAGTAATCACAGAAAGACATGTTTTTTTCAAACCAGGACAGCTCCATTCAAAACCCATCATGAATGGAAATGGTTCAATAGCCCATCACACACAATGAAGACACATTTAAACTGCAGCTTTATTCAAAGCTCAGCACAGACAATTGTAGAGACATTTAAACTGAGAAAAGGAACAGTTTAAATTGAATGGGTGATTCATCCAAACCCATTATTGGACAATGGGGCAGTTGGATCCCTTTTGTTTTAGCCCAGATACCTCTGGATCTGGGCGGGCCCCAAATGGGGGTATAAAAGATAGCTTCCGAGAAGCTCTCGCTCTCTCTGGCCTTGCCTCCATGTCCCTCTACAGCATGGGAGCCTGCCTGAAGGAGTGAAACACCAGCAGTTTACTTTTAAAACACTGGGGTGTTTTTACTTCGGGGCAGTGAAGATCTAAGTTCGCAGGGCACGGAGCAGACATTTCCACTGGTGAGCATATATTTTTCTGGCCTTCCACAAGGCAACTTAGGATAGGTATAGGGATGGGAATTAAAGGGAATTTTGTTAAGAACTGTGATTTTAGTCGATTTTCCCTCGTTGTGTCCATTTCTCCTCCCCTATTTAAGTAAGACAGTGTTGCACTGAGCAGAGCAAGTGCTTCAGTTGGACACTGAGTTCTGTATTTAAAACTGTATTAAAAAGGAATAGCTGTTTTAAAGTATTGTATTTAAAACTGTGTTAAAAGGGGTGTTGCATCAA
Source organism: Somniosus microcephalus (assembly GCF_052327205.1). Lineage (NCBI taxonomy): Eukaryota > Metazoa > Chordata > Chondrichthyes > Squaliformes > Somniosidae > Somniosus > Somniosus microcephalus. Next base: position 318,203,025 of record NC_140988.1, on the reverse strand, counting down.
GACGAAGTGCTGTGGTGAACACTGTGTAGCTGTTTTAAAGTACTGTATTTAAAACTGTATTAAAAGGGATGTTGCATCAAGCTGAAGTGCTGTGGTGAACACTGTGTAGCTGTTTTAAAGTACTGTATTTTTAAAGTAACTGTATTAAAAGGGAGCGTTGCACCAAGCAGAGAAGTGCTGTGGTGAACGCTGTGTTTCGATATTAAAGTATTGTATTTAAAGGAGTGTTGCGCTAAGCAGAGAAGTGCTTCAGTGAACACTGTACAGCTGTATTAAAGTGCTGTTTTTAAGTAAAAGCCACGAAGCTAAGGTGCTGCAGTGAGCAAGGGGTTTCTATTTTTAAAGTGCTGGATCTAAAATAAAGGAGTGTTGCACTGAGCAGGGAGCGCTCTAGTGGACACTGAGTGTACTGCGTGTATTAAAATAAAGGAGTGTTGCACTGAGCAGGGAACGCTCTAGTGGACACTGAGGGTACTGCATTAAGCAAAAGTACTGTACCAGGATTAAGAGTTTTATCGATTATTTTAAGTTGTTTCTTTCTTTTGTTTTCAATAAATGCTGGTCTGTTTTGCACCCAAACCACGAGTCACATTTTTTTCTGTCTACATCGCTACTGAATAAGTCCGGCAGTCAGAACTCAGGAATAGGGGAGTGCTTCAAAACCACAAGGGGGTCACTGGAGCAGCTCAGAGGCTTCTGACTGGCCAGAGACAAATAACACCAACCCCGTTATTAATTCCATACATTTACCATTACCTCCATGGTACAGTTCACAGGTTGTGTGCCAGCAGCTTTAAACCCACACTGTGGTCTCGAATAGGCATTCAAGTGCTGGGGACACAGTATTATGACATAAGGTGGGACCTCTGCAAAACGGACGTGTGCACCCCCTTGAATGATCCCAATGTTCTCCACCCTGTTTAGCAGTGTGGGTCGGGCTGTCCCACCCATGACCGGCATCCTCACTACTATCCCCATGATAGTGTGATTGGAACCTCCACAATCCACTGGGACAGGGTAGGCTTCAGAAGCTAGACGGAGCTGACATGGGCTCAGCGAATTACTAAACGTGTGGAGGGCTGCGAGGTGCTTGTTGCTAATCCAGGAGGGGACTAAACCTTGTTTTCAATCCTCCAGGTTTCTGCGGCCCTCACCCAGCATCCATGCCCCATACAGCACGCACACCTTATTCTGTGCAGCTTGATCCGAAGCATTCCTGTCCTCCCGTATAAGTGCATTTACTGTTTTAGCATGTCTATCCAACTCAGCTATTATCTCCTTCAAATGGACCATCATAGCTTGGTCCTCATGCAGCTCTGAGCCCACCATTGTGTTCTCCTCTGTTAGGAGTTTTCTTAACTGGGTCTTTAAACCATTTATCTGGGTTTGTAACTCTATATCCTCTAGGCTATTTATCACTGAGGATCCTGTACTATAAGCTGTAAATATATCATTCTGGAACAGTACCAATGGATTGGCAGGTAGCTAATGTTACCCCACTGTTCAAAAAGGGTGGTATAGAGAAAACAGGGAATTACAGACCGGTAAGCCTGACATCGGTAGTGGGGAAAATGCTAGAGTCCATTATAAAAGATGTAATAGCAGAGCACTTGGAAAAAAGTGACCGGATCGGACAAAGTCAACATAGCTTTACAAAAGGTAAATCGTGCTTGACTAATCAACTGGAATTTTTTGAGGATGTAACTGGTAAAATAGATAAGGGCGAACCAGTGGATGTGGTGTATTTGGATTTTCAAAAGGCTTTCGATAAGGTCCCGCATAAGAGATTAGCGTGTAAAATTAAGGCACATGGGATTGGGGGCAAGGTATTGACTTGGATAGAGAACTGGTTGGCAGACAGAAAGCAAAGAGTTGGAATAAGCGGGTCTTTTTCCGAGTGGCAGGCAGTGACTAGTGGGGTACCGCAGGGATCGGTCCTTGGACTCCAGCTATTCACAATATATATTAATGATCTGGACGATAGAACTAGATGTAATATCTCCAAGTTTGCAGACGACGCAAAGCTGGGTGGGCGTGTGTGCTGTGAGGAGGATGCCGAGAAACTCCAGGATGATTTGGACAGGTTGGGTGATTGGGCAGAAGCATGGCAGATGCAATATAACGTGGATAAATGCGAGGTTATCCACTTTGGTGTCAAAAACAGGAAGGCAGATTATTATCTGAATGGCAATAGATTGGGAGAAGGGGAAGTGCAACGAGACCTGGGCGTCCTTGTGCACCAGTCGCTGAAAGTAAACATGCAGGTGCAGCAGGCGGTTAAGAAGACAAATGGTATGTTGGCCTTCGTAGCGAGAGGGTTTGAGTACAGGAACAAGGATGTCTTGCTGCAGTTGTACAGGGCCTTGGTGAGACTACATCTTGAGTATTGTGTGCAGTTTTGGTCGCCTTATCTGAGGAAGGATGTTCTTGCCATGGACGGAGTGCAGTGAAGATTCACCAGGCTGATACCTGGGATGGCAGAAATGACGTATGAGGAGAGATTGGGTCGATTGGACTTGTACTCGCTGGAGTTTAGAAGAATGAGAGGGGATCTCATTGAAACTTATAAAATTCTAACAGGACTAGACAGACTAGATGCTGGAAGGATGTTCCCGATGGTCGGTGAGTCCAGAACCAGGGGTCACAGTCTAAGGATAAGGGGTAAGCAATTTAGGACAGAGATGAGGAGGAATTTCTTCACTCAGAGAGTGGTGAACTGTGGAATTCTCTACCACAGAAGGCAGTAGAGGCCAATTAATTAAATATATTCAAGAAGGAGTTGGATATATTTCTTAAGGCTAAAGGGATCAAGTGATATGGAGAGAAGGCAGGAACAGGGTACTGAATTTGGATGATCAGCCATGATCTCATTGAATGGCGGAGCAGGCTCGAGGGGCCAAATGGCCTACTCCTGCTCCTATCTTCTATGTTTCTATGTTTCTATTCCAGGTCCCCCTTCTTTGTCTCCCTGCGCCCATATTATGTTCAGGGTGTAAACTGTACAGCTTCGCTTTGTCCACATGGGCAAAGTCGAAATCATAAAATTTTCTAAACTTTTCCTTCAACAGGGCTTGGTACAACCATTCTGTCTCTTTAGGGCACCACTCAGTTAAGTGCACCTCGGTCAGGTTCAAGATCACTGAGGCCACTGCATAGTGTACCCCCTGGTACAGCAGCTTATCTGTTGGTACTTGGACTAAACCATTCCCTGGTCCCTTGTTGGTGGTAGGGCACCTCTGGACTATAGTCCGTGATGTTGTGGTCGTGGGCAGGGGCTTCCGGGGACGGGTTACGAGTTCAGTGGCATTGACTTGAATCGGGGATTGTGGGATCTCGCATGCATGCAGGCTGGAATCCCACTCCATCCCCTCCCCGGCATCTTGCCATTGCCAGTGGAAAATGATGGATATGCCTGTGGGGCAGACCCCCTCTGAACCCCACATACAGACATAAATCCCCTGATCCTGTTCCACCACTTGTCCCAGCACACACTCAATCCCCCTCGGGTCCCTGTAATCGTCCGATGGGTATTGTTCCCCAATCGACTGCGGGGTTTCCTATATCCTTGCTCAGCTTTCTGAGCCACCACCACCTATCCAAAGGAGTCTGTCCCTTGCATGTCAAACATACACGTTTTCCCATGGTGACACTGACCCTTGTAGCAACGACCTGTACCCTGGGGCACGGGAGTGAGGCCTCCCCGTATGTGAACCCTGTCTGGCTGGAGTACTGGTTCGAATTGGACCCCAGCCACCCTGGCCACCTTCCCTCGTGGAAGTAAATGGCGAGCTCCTCCACACCCCGTTCGCCACCCCCTGCGGTAACGATCGGTGCTCTCTCTCCTGAACACCCATAGATATGGGAGTTCTCCACGTCTCCTCGATCACTGATGGTCACCCCTACCAGGGCGAGCAGGAGCAGAACCTTCCTCATCCCGATTTCCTTTCTGTAGGGACACACAAACAAAATAACCATGTCCCTTGAAGGTTCTCTGGCCTGACACAGTTATCAAAATTCAAAACCTAAACTTATCCTCTACTGAAATTAAAACACTAAGGCCTAGAAATTCAGTTGGCGCCGCGCCAGGGCTTTAGCGCCGGAAAGTTAGCGCCGGCGCTAAGTCCCCCTGCGCGCGCCAAAAATTCAGTAGCGCCGCGCCCAAACGGCTGCCGGCGCTACTGAAGGGTGTTTGCGCCTGAAAATGGGCGCTACCTGCCGCATTGCGGCGCTATTCCGGCACTGCGGCGCCCGATGCGGTGCGGCAGGCTCGGGAAGTGCAGGCCTCCTCCTTCAGTTAAGGAGGAGCTGCCTGCACCCGCCCGCTGGCCGGTAAAATCTTCACAAAAATGAGCCCGGCACCTCGGGGAAGTGCCGGGCTCGCAGCCCAGAAGCATCTATTCCGCGGGGGGGGGGGGTGGAGGAGTCCGGGGAGGGAGGTGCGGGCAGGCGGCCGGCGGGAAAGCGGCCGGCCGCCGCGCGACCTTAATGCGCCGGCGCAAACTCCTGTAAGACTCGGTTGCCAGAGTCTTAGTTGCGGCTGCCACGGGTGAGGCGGCCGCAACTCAATTTCGGCGCTGGGGCCCGTCACCACGGCAACCGGGACGCTGCGCACACCGATGACGTCATTGGTGCCGGCGCAGCGCAACCGGTCTACCGCCGATGGTAGGGCCCCAGGGAATTTCTGAACCGGCTGTAAGTCCAGCGCAATGACCTCTAGCGCCGCAAAATGGGCGCAAAGCCCACTCAATTTCTAGGCCTAAAATCCCAAACTTTCAAACTGTAAAAACTGTAAAATGCACTTAAAATACTTCAGAGAGCTATATACATCCGCCGCCCATCTCCGGCCGGCCAGGCTAATTCCTGTTAGGCCTGTGCCTTTTGTGGAATCTGGGCAGCTTGTACGCCTGAGCGTAAGGTGACCTGTGCCACCGGACTCGGAGAGTCCTTCTTAAAACAACTGGGAGTTTTCCTGACTCCCAGTTAACCAGGGGAGTGTGTCCTCCTGAGCTGCAACACACTGCCCCCTTCGGTGTGGCTGCTGAGTCCCTATCCTGTCCTATGGGTTCCCCGCAGCCTGATGCCGCAGGCTGGGGACCCTTCTCTCTCTCCTTGCCCAACACTACCTCTCCTATGAGTCCCTCACCTTTGGAGGCTGTAGGCTGGGGATCCGTACCCTTAGACTTGTCCCTAACCTTGGGTTTTCCCTTTTTGCTAAGGGTTCTCCTGGGGCTGGACGGTACTCTAAAATGATACTCAGGTGACCAAGGTAGTCTAGGCTGTGGTGTGCGAGGAGACCTCCTTAAGGCTCCGACTACTGGGAGTGTACCTGAATCCCACTTAATTGGTGGGAGGGCCTCTCCAGTCACACAATTCACTGCCCCCACCTTTGCGGTCTGTGAGTCTATTACAGCTGCAGGCGGCTGCTCTCTAGCCTTAGTGCGATTAACCCTTGCTGACCGTCCTCCACTCTCAGTCCTGCCCTCTACTTTCTCCTCTTTTGTGAGCGCGTTCAGGACGGCCCTGAGGATGGGATCCCGCACCTGGGCCTGCTTTAGGTCCGGGACCAAGGCTACCCCTTGTGTGCCTCCCTTGTCCCGGACTGCAGCTACCTAACCTGCCTGGTAGGGGTCCCAAAACTCTCCTTCCCTAGCTCCCTGCTTGGCCAATTCATCTGCCCTTTGATTACCCTCCCTCTTGGGGGCTGGTAACTCCTGCACTGCTTCCCTCCTGGCTTTATCTATGGCCCTTTCTCCTGCTCATACAGCCAGCCCTAGGAACTTTACTTCCTTTTGGCCGATCTGCACCTTCTTGGGGTTTACCTTAAAACCTTCCTGCTTGAGCAACTCCAACAGTTCAGCCAGTAGTGGACCGTGTTCCTCTCCTTCATCAGTGAATAGGAGCAGGTCATCCACATACTGGACTAACTGTCGGGGTCGGCTGAAGCCTTTTAAGCAATCTGCCATACACTGATGGAAGATGCTGGGGCTGTTGTGGAACCCCTGTGGTAGGCAGTTCCAGGTGTACTGTTGGTCCTTAAACGTAAAGGCGAACTTGTACTGGTCCTCTCTCCGTAGAGGGATGGACCAAAACCCGTTGGAAATATCCAGCACCGTGAAGGTGGTCGCGGAGGCTGGAATACTTCCTATGAGGTCGGCGAAGGCTGCGACCGTGGGTGCACAGGCGGGGATGTTCCTATTGAGCACCCAATAGTCCACCGTGGCTCTCCAGGAGTTGTCCGGTTTCCTAACCGGCCACAGTGGAGAGTTTACATGGGTGGCTATTGGTCTCAATACCCGCTGTTTGACCAAAGAGGTCATGGCCGTTTCCATGTCCTTCTCTGCCTCTTTTGGGAAATTATACTGCTTTTGTGGTCGGGTCATGGGGTCCCCATCTACACTCACTTCGACCCCGTTCACCCTCCCACAATCATGCTTGTGAGTGCATGCTCGCACAAATGCCTGGTACTCCACTGGAGTGTCACTGACCATTTGCTCGAGGTCGTAACCCTCCTTGGGTTTTAGGGTGCACAAGATCCCCTTGCCCTGTTTCCCTGGGATAACTGCCACTTCACTCTCTTTGCCGGTGCATGCTCCCCACAGACAGTGGTTCCTTAGATCCACCAGAATCCTGTGGCCTATGATAAAATCAGCCCCCAGGATCCCCTTCCCTTCCTGCTTCCACTTCATTAGAATACAAGTCCACTTGGTGTGGAGTGCTCCCAAATGAATGGACAGCGGGATAGAGAATGAGCCAACCTGCTCATTACCTGTGAACCCCACTAAGCTCTACAGGACCCCGTTAGACAGAGGTGAGGCAGCGGAGTTATCTGAGTAGACTATGGTGCTTGAAGCTCCCGTGTCCAACAGATAGGTCCCTTTTACCTTTTCCACTTCCATCCTAACAAGCGGTCTTTTCCATACATCGTACTCAAGGGGACACAGATAGACAGGCTGCACTGGCTCTAGTCGTAGGTCTGTGTTAACTGCGGGGGGCAGATGGAGTTAAAGCACCCGTGGCTGTGGCTACCTTCCCTGGACCAGCCAACAAAACTCGAAGTGCAGCTACTATCGAATCTACTGTGGGGGAAGAGGTTGGTGTTTCTGCCTTTGGGGAGGGAGCTGGGGCACTCTTTCCTGCACTATCCTTCCAAGGATTTTTACAGTCCCTTCTCCAATGCCCACTCTTCCCGCACCTGAAGCAGTTACGCCTCACATCGGAAGGAATACCCCCTTCCTGGTGCCATTCTTTCTTACCCTGGCTGGGTTTTAACTCATGCACTTTTCCTTTTGTCTGTGGTTCTTCTACCCCCCTACCGTTACGGTAAGCCAGGGTCAGTTGTCTGACCACTGCCTCCTTGGTGACCTGGGGGCCCTTTGGGTCAAACCACAACTCGGCCTTGGCTCTGATCCGTGCCAAGCTGTTTGCCACCAGACTTCAAAGCCAGTGAGCCAGCTCATCCTGGTTCAAGTTAGCCCGGTCGAGATCCCCATTACAGGCACTCCTGTACACAGGCCACGGCCTGTCTGCGAAAGCCTGTGGGGTCTCCCCTGCTAACTGGGTAGTCTTCTGCAGCCGGGAGAACAGACTACCATCATTCATCCCCATCGCCTCCAGAACTTGATCCTGGATGGCAGCGAACCCTCCCTGTCCCTTCTTGCACTCAGCAGAGAGGGACTGGTACAGCTTGCCATCCAAGGTGAACAGGGGCATCTTGGCCTTTTCTGAGCCGTCGCACTCATTAATGCCTGCTGCTTGTTCAACTTCCATAAAGTGGACTGAGGGATCTCCCTTGTGGGTGAGCTTACTCAAGTGGCTTACCATAGTCCTAAGCTGTTGGGTCCCATGGGGAATCACAAACTGGCTTTCAAGGGGCCCCTGGCCCCCACCTACCCCAGGTGGGCCAAACTTTTGCTGTCGAGCTGGACACATCGGCCCTGGCTGCGACCTTTCCTGCATTTGTTTGCCCACTTCTCCCTGCTGCCAAACCGAGTCAAAACCCAGCACCACAGGTGGCGGTGGTGTGCATTCCTCCCTGTCTTCCCTACAGATTGCTTGTACCTCCTGCTGCCCAACTGAGTTGCTCCCCGGCGCCACAAGTGACATCTGCACAGTTTCTACTTCTACTTCCAGGTCTACCTGGGCCACACCCGGGCTTACTAGGCATACCATGCCTTTTGCCCTGGACAGAGCAAGTTTTAAACTTTCTATCTGCTTTTGACAGAGGCCGTGATCTCCCGCTTCAAAACCCCTAGTGCTTGCTACTTGATAAGCTGCCTTTATATTTCTGTACTGCTCCTCCTGTTCCCTTAACTGTCTGGTTAGGCGAGCGTTCTCTTCTTTCAGTACCAGCTCATTCCCTTTTGCCTCGGTGACTTGACACCGAAAATACTCATGCCTGTTTCTGTGTTTCTCTACTAGCTGCAATTTCGCTTGATTCTGTGCTTGTAATTCCTGCAATAGTTCCTCCCCTGCTACAGCGCTTGCCTGAGACAGTTTGAACGCCTCCTGCAGCTCTGCTGTCAAAGCTTTTACCTGCTGATCTAAAAGCTGGATCTGTCGTAGGGCACAGACCAACCAGATGGCCTTCTCTACTAACTTCTTATGATCCTGGCTCTCAGTCCATTTGGCTGCAGCGTCCATGGGACACCCAGCACGCAACAGACTGGTCACCCACTTCTTGGTGATATTCACCTTCTCAAAACGTAAGAGGACATCCTCTCTTCCATCTTTGTTCTCTCATCCAGCACAGGGTCTATTGCATTACTTCCCTTTTGCCAAAGTCCTGCCGCGGTCGTCATGTTGTAAGGGCTGGTGTGTGGGTTGTTTGTCAGCTTCACCTCTGACTCCTTTGAGTGGTTCGAATCGCTCCCACTCCCTTTTGTTCTAGACTTTGGACTTATTTGGGGGTTGTAATAAACTTGCACCAGACACCTGGGTTAGTCAAAATAATTCAGATCTTTATTTTGAGACAGGAAAAATATACAATCCAATAAAACTTATACTCTAAAAGGGGTGGGGAACACTCAGAATAAGCGAGGGAGAATTACAATATACAAAATCCCTTATCCTCCCAACCCCACTACACTAGCTAGGCTGGAATCCAGAGGACCAGGAAATGCTCACCAAAACGACTTTCTTGACAGATTGTAGAGGTTCGCGATTTCGGGGTTCTCCTTAGTTGTGGCGGTTGGGGCCTGCCGTACCCTGGACGTGGTAGAAGACTGCACCTACGTTGGATCTTCAGTTTGGATTTGTCCGCAGATGCGGTTAGTCGCGATGTTGGATGTATCAGGTGAGTACCCGATTTTCTTTGGTTAGGGCTAGTTTTAGGGTCTTTTATGTCCAAATCTTACCCAGGGGTAAGTCAGACTAGCCTGTAGAGTGGAAACAAGTCTTTGTTTTTTGAGTTTTTCGGCGGTTGGTTTCTTGTTGGTCGTGGTGGCCCAATATTACCTGGTTGGTGGTAATATTGGTGGTTGTTGGTTTCTGTGGGCCTTTGGTTGCCGCAATCTCTGTTTCTTCTTCCTTCCTTCAAGTCTCTGATGATGATCTCTCTCTCTCTAACTGGTTGGCTGAACTTGAACTGCTCCGATCTTGAACTGACTCGAACCGGCTTCTGAACTGACTGCTTAACTGAAAAGGCAGGCCTCAATTATACTACTTTGGGGCCTGGCTTATCTGACCGCCAAACCTCGGGTTTCTTTATTAAATTTGGCGGGCTCGTTATTTTTAATGTGTCTTAAAACTTTAACGAGCTTCGGGGATGGCCCATCTAACGCTTAATTGGCTTTTAACTGGTTTCGGGATTGCCTTGAAAATAGTTAAAAAATGCAAAACGTTTGTCAATCTCTTTGATTGGTTTTGGATTGTGGTTTGATTGTTGTATCCTGTAAGGCTATATTCTTTCCTTTGTGTTGCTGGGGACATGTCCTGTTTTTATTCATGTACCTTGGCTCTGAGAGTTTTTTGGCGGGAACAGGTTTCATTGTCTTTATGTTAAGCTGGGGTGGCCCAGGACATTCTCAGACTGTCCAATATCCAAACTCGGGGGCCCACCCCACCTCCCCTGTGTCACAGCCTTTTGCAAGCCTGAACATGTCTTTTAAACCAGCCAAATCTTCCTGGGATTTTTATTTTAAATCCCTTCGGCCCAATAATTCCTTAAAACAGTCCAAAATTTCTTCCTTCCTTACATTTAGGAAAAATGTGTAATTTAACTCTTTGAATTCTTCTGTTAGGCCCAATCACACTTTTTATCCTTTTTACAGATTTCTTCTGTGATGTTCCAAAATCATTTTAAATAAGGCTTTCCTTCTGTTCTGGGGTTATGCAGAAATTTTCGAACCTTACAACCACTGTTATAGAAACTGTCCAATTTTCACTTCCATTGATTTCATATAATAAAAGCATAGTAAATAATATAAGTGGGTGTTGGTTTAAGCTAACTGAGAGGGAGAAATATTTAAGAGTGAGCATTGATCCCTCTCTCAAGGCTCAACTCAATGTCCAATGGTAGCAGCCAAAGCAAAGATTCATTACAAAACCAGGAACCACTATAATAGGGTTATCTAACGCTTTTGTAACATCTAATTTAGAGTACATTGTCCAATTTTGTCCCGTTTGGGGAAAGTGCTGAGAAAGACGACATTGATCATAAACATGGACTGGTTGGGCAGAATGGCCTTTTTGTGTGCTATATACTCTGTGTGATCCCTGGCCTGAGATCATTGAGCTTTAAGGATAGACTTGAAACCTTGGCTTTTTACTCAGTGGAGAAACAGCAACTTAGAATGGCACTGACCTAGTGTATTTAATACAGGTAGACTACCCTTTATCCGAACTTCCGAAAACCGAAACCCTCTAAAAACCGAAGGTTTTTTCGTTCAGCGTAAGTCGTGCGCACGACATGACCAGAGTGGCGCACGACTTACGCTGAGCAGGGCAGAGGGTCACTGAGTTCCCTTCTGGGTAGGAGATTGCAGGCTGAGCCGGGCAGTGTGAAGGAGGTACCGGGAGAGTGAACCCAACAATACAGCGGCCCGTCCGATAGCTGCAGCGGCCTGTCCGATATTCTTTTCTCCCCCCCGACCCCCCGCCGACCCCCACCCTTTCGGATAAGGGATAGTGTATCCTTTATCCGCACTTCCGAAAACCGAAATCCTCTGAAAACCGAAAGTGTTTTCGTTCAGCGTAAGTCGTGCGCACGACCCTGACCCCCGCCGACCCCCACCCCCGACCCCCCGCCGATCCCCCCGCCGACCCCCACCCCCCGCCGACCCCCACCCCTGACAAATTTCCCAGTCTTATAAAATACCTTCCGAAATCCGAAATTTTCCGAAAACCGAAACACGGCTGGTCCCCAGGTTTTCGGATAAAGGATAGTGTACCTGTATTACCAACAGGCATGAACATCATGCAGTTAGATTGTGTGTTTGCAGGATGGGGTCGGGTCAAACTACCACCCATACAACTGAAGAAGCATAAAATGAGGTTGGATCTCTGGAACTTTTACTTTTCCCAGACGATAACTGGCCTTTGGAACAGAATTCTGAAGACTGATCCCTTACAATCCTTAGATGGATTCCTGGAAAACAAGGTGATCACGGCATACAGAATGTCAGAGTAAATTATTCTGGAAAATAAGTAGTGGTTTTTGGGACCTCCTGGGAAGCATCTGATCACTCATGAAAGGTAAAAGAGGGCTCTTTGACAATCCTACTGATTTTCTTGCCCTCATGATTTGGGGAAAGGGAAGGTGCACAGGAATGAAATTAATTGAAGGTTAATTGTGAGCATGTATGCCTGATGGATTTTTCTCATCCTGGATGAATAAACATTGTCCAGCCTAACTAAAAAAAAATCATTATTTAAAAGGGGAGGAAAGAGGTCTATTTTTGGTTATAGCATGGACATTAACTTATTATGAAACTACGCAGCGATCAGTAAGGATTTGGACTACATTTCCACAATGTCCAATTTTGTGATTTAACTTTTGATGGCTCCAGGAAGCAAGCACCAGTTCCTGGACAGATGCAAAAAAAATTGGAAAATAACGCCTTTGATGTGATTTCCCATACTTTCTGCCTACTTAATGCTGTTTCTTTTACTGCCCAAATAAATTAGCCACTTGGGGGGTTGCTGAGCACAGATCCCCATACAGAAATTAGCTTGCAAAGATCGGATTGTAAGGGGTTATAGATCGCAGAGGTTTCTCTCTCTAGAGGCCTCTCTCTCTTGCACAGCAAAACCTTGAGTGGTTCGACCCACTCGCCCCTTAGATTCTATACTCTGGACTTTGGGGCAGGAACTACAATGTAGAGAAAACTCTTGTAGACCAAGTTTGATGAAATGAAATGAAATTTTATTGCATATGGTAACACAAATCAAATGCAAACAAATAAGAGAGTACATGGGAGGGAAAAACACAAACAAATCATAACGACACAATACTAACTAAGGCAAATACAGGCATATTATACTCTACAAAAATCATCATGAAATAGGGAAACACACGGAACATCGAGGGACAACAACTCATGTTAATTATACCCTTAAATATCCACCCCCTTAAACCTATCTAGATCTGATTATGGAGGGCCAGAAACATGCTCACCAATCCAACTAGGAAGTGCAAGGTTTTGAAACCAGTCTGCGTTTGATCCTTTCAGGCGTCCCATCTCCACGTGGATCATGGAGCCCCAGCGAGCTTCGCCTCACCTCTCTCCTGAGGTGAGGGTCGGGGGCGGCTGGTCGACCTCGGTTTCTTCTGTCGTTTATTTTTGTCTCTTCACCCGAGCCTGGAAATGGCCTCTCGTTTCGTCAACGGCCCGGGGTTGGTCGATGATCTCCCGATGTTTTACCCCGGGGTGGGACGCCGGCTCGAATGACCTTCTTGATGGCGGCTTAGTCTTCTTCTTCTTCCTCTCCGACGATGGAGAGGAGTCACGCTGATCTTCTCCCAAAGCGGCTCCTCTTTTCCCAGCTCGAAAGCTGGACAGGCCTGCAAGCTGGAAAGCTGAAGAGTAACCCCTACCCGTGTGTTCTCTCAATTATACTTCTATCTCGCGACAAATCAGGTTAGTCTTTGTTTAACTTTTGGCGGGCTTGTTGCACAACGGGGTAGTTATTATATTTTAAACTGTTCTTGGATGGCCAGTAACGGGCCATCTCTGGTCTGGAATGAACTTCATTGTTTTTAATGTCCTGGTGATGTCCTTAATGGGCCCTTGATGCTCTTCTCATGAATATGAAACTGTTCCCTTTTGTCTGGGTCAACATTTAGATGGCCTTTATCTACAGGCCGATCTTGACTGGATCTGCATCCAATCTATATGTATATGTGGGTGTCTGGTTTCGTTCTCTCAGAAACGGCTTCCAGAACTTACTTTGGGCTGAATCCACAAAGCTATCTGAGGATTTGCAGGAACCATTTTAAAGTGTCCCAATAAGTTGATCACGGGGTCTGGTGGCCATTTTGTATGCCCCTTTTTCTGGGCTTCTTTTAAAATAGTCTTTAAAATCATGGCCTCTTCTGCCATTCGACCCTTTATAATATAAAGTTCAATTTTGCGAATCCTACAGGATTACCACATTGTCGGGCCATTATTGAAACTTTTCTCCTTGCTTTTATTTCTTTTCTTGTTTCTGTTGAGGACTTTGAAAAGCCTTTGTGGCTATTAGCTATCTTTTTATTTCTGTTCCTGCTTCCACAGTGCCACATGATAATGGGAGTCAGTATATCCTTTGTTGTCAATTAGCAAATGAGAAGAAGCAGAACCAATCTGGCCACCACACCAGGGGCTCAAAAATACACCAGCTTTTGTTGGGCATCCAGTAGTCCTTCATTAACTGTTGGCCCCTGAACACTCCAGCCTCTGACTGCCATGTTGCTGCACAGCACATTATACCCTGCATGTCAGGAGCAGTGAAATATATTTAATTGAGCTGATCTCACATTATGGTATGAGGTCAACTAATTAGAGTGGAGACATGGTACATGCTTGATAAACATCAGTTACAGTGATGCTGCACTGAGACCTCATTATTAGCCCCCTCATATTGTCCAAGAACAAACTAAGCTGACGGACGTTCACTATAATGAAGCAGGGAGAGAAAGTAATAAAATAATCCTCACTGCTGCGATCTTCTTCCCTTTCGGCTTTCAAAGGTTTCAGCAGAACTTAAAACTTTCACTTCACTCACTCAGGGAGCTTCAAATGTTTTCTAATTGTGTGATGTTGTATTTGATAATAACACAAAGTAAGTTAAAGGGGAAGGAATGTGAAGGAGGATTACTTTTTGTTTAAAGAACTCTCCCATGAGGTGACTGCAGACTTTTGCCAAGCCCAAACTGGGACTGGGTATTTTTTTTTAAATGGCCACCTGCACACATGGAATGTTCTGACCATGTACGCACAAAATGGTTCCCTTGAGAATGCTCAAATTAAGATTTCTAAGAACTGGTTCAAAATTCATTCATATTCTGAATAATTTTTTGTGCAAATTAAAAGCAAAGGTTAAACTGTGTCTTCATTAGTTTGTATTTCAATAATATGATACCTTACACAAGATGAATGAGGGCAGAATTGGATTATTTTGAAAATCAATCATTTTCAACAAAATATTTAGGGAATTGCATATTAAAATGAAGATGAAGCTGATCATTTTCATATAGAGACCTAGCAACTGAATTAATTTAAGATGGATTTATAAACCCCAAAATTTTGAGGCACTGAGTTAAAGAAGGAGATATTAGAACAGCTGACCGAAAATTTAGTCAAAGGGGTGGGTTTTAAGAAGGGTCTTAAAGGAGAAGAGGAAAGTGATGAAGTTTAGGGAAGAAATACCAAATTGTGGAGCCTACACGTCTGAAGGTATGGCTGCCAATCTTGGGGCCTAAGAGGGCAGAACTGGTAGAATGCAGCTCTGGGGAAATGGGGATGGAGTTTGAATAGCTGGTGGAGCTTACAGAAATAGGCCATTAAGGAATTTAAACATGAGGATGAGAGTTTTAAATTAGAAGCTGAATTTTGCTGCTAGCTAGCATCTGCCTCATTGTATTACAAAGTTACAAAGTATTGCAAAATATTTACAGCACAGAAACAGGCCATTCAGCCCAACAGGTCCATGCATGGTGTTTATGCTTCAGACGAGCCTCCTCTCACCCCTCTTTATCTAACCCCATCAACATATCCCTCTATTCCTTTCTCCCTCATGTGCTTATACAGCTTCCCCTTGAATGCATCTCTGCTATTCACCTCAACTACTCCCTGTAGTAGAGAGTTCCACGTTCTAACCACTCTGTGGGTAACGAAGGGCTGGATTTTCCCTGCGGAGGTGGGATGGTGGCGCAAGAGCTGGTTGGCGGGTTCCGGTCCCGCTCCTGTCTGTAGCCACTCTCTGAAAAAGATTTTCTGTAGACTGGCCTTGTTAAGCACACCCTGCGGGGTTCCTGGCCAATTAGTAGGAAGTGGGTCTGATGACGTCATTTGATGACGCGTCATCAGCCGTTTTCCTTAGAACGACCACGCCAAAGTTGATTTTGACAGTTGTGCTGTCAGTGTTCTGCAGCATTGAGATGCTGCAAACGCTGACAAGCACTGCACAAAGGTACATGGCTGCACCCAGGCTCAAACACGACTCCCTTCATATGCTTATGGAGGGAGTGACAGCACGCAGGGAGATTCTCTTCCTTTCCAATGGGCGGAAGAGACCTCCCCAGGAGATCAACACAGCCTGGTTGCACATTGCACAGGAGGACACCAGCAGGGATGTTGTCAGGAGGACCAGGCTGCAGTGGTGCCAACCTTTCAATGATCTCAATAGATCACGAAACATTACTGCAAAGCTACACTCAAACTCACCCTGCTGTGCCACTCATCACATCCCCATCACTCTGCCTTCCCTACCCTTCTCCTGCACATCCTTACTCACACCAACTTACCTTGCACCTCCACCCATCCCTCTCTACCTACATTATCACTTCCCCATCTCACTAGCCACCCCTCAGACTCCCCCTCATCCTACTACAAACACACCAACTAACAACACACAAGGGTAGGCACTTGTGTGTTTTAGCCAATGTTCATGTGAAGTTTCTGATAATATATTGTCATACATTGAAATCTATATTTTCAACGCTTCAGCTTATTGGACAGATCTGTGCGCACCTTGAGAAGTGTCGTAGTGAGTTCCAGTGAATGTTGAGACATAACTTCCCCTGCCACCACCCCCCCCAACCCTGACAATGGTGATGAGTGTGAAGGGAATGGTTGGACATTACAGGGATGCTTCATGGTTCTGGTGTGGGATGGTGTCAACCTGGCGCATCATGTGGCAACCAGGGTGTACAGCATCAAGTGAAGTATATCTGGCAATGGTCATAGAGCCATAGAGTTATACAGCACAGAAAGAGGCCCTTCGGCCCATCGTGTCCACGCTGGCCATCAAGCCCTATCCATTCTAATCCCATTTTCCAGCACTTGGTCCGTAGCCTTGTATGCTATGGCATTTCAAATGCTCATCTAAATGCTTCTTGAATGTTGTGAGGGTTCCTGCCTCTACCACCCTTTCAGGCAGTGAGCTCCAGATTCCAACCACCCTCTGGGTGAAAAAGCTTTTCCTCAAATCCCCTCTAAACCTCCTGCCACTTACCTTGAAACTATGCCCCCTGGTTATTGACCCCTCTACTAAGGGGAAAAGTTCCTTTCTATCTACCCTATCTATGCCCCTTATAATTGTGTACACCTCAATCAGGTCCCCACTCAGCCCTCTATGCTCTAAGGAAAACAACCCCAGTCTGTCCAGTCTCTCTTCATAGCTGAAGCGCTCAAGCCCAGGTAACATCCTGGTGAATCTCCTCTGCACCCTCTCCAATGCAATCACATCCTTCCTATAGTGTGGCGACTAGAACTGCACATAGCATTCCAGCTGTGGCCTAACTAGCGTTTTGTACAGCTCCATCATAACCTCCCTGCTCTTATATACTATGCCTCAGCTAATGAAGGCAATTATCCCATATGCCTTTTTAGCCACCTTATCTACCTGTCCTGCTGCCTTCAGGGATCTATGTACATGCACACCAAGGTCCCTCTGATCCTCTGCACTTCCTAGGGTCCTACCATTCATTGTGTATTCCCTTGCCTTGTTAGTCCTCCCAAAATGTATCACCTCACACTTTTCAGGGTTAAATTCCATTTGCCACTGTTCTGCCCATCTGACCAACCCATCTATATCGTCCTGTAGCCTGAGGCTTCCCTCCTCACTATTTACCACTCCACCAATTTTCATGTCATCTGCGAACTTACTGATCATACCTCCTACATTCATATCTAAATCATTAATGTACACTACAAACAGCAAAGGACCCAGCACCGATCCCTGCAGTACACCACTGGACACAGGCTTCCAGTCACAAAAACAACCTTCAGCCATCACCCTCTGCCTCCTGCCACTAAGCCAATTTTGGATCCAATGTGCCAAATTGCCCTGGATCCCATGGGCTCTCACCTTCTTGACCAGTCTCCCATGCGGGACTTTGTCAAAAGCCTTACTGAAGTCCATGTAGACGACATCAACTGCACTACCCTCATCCACACACCTAGTCACCCCCTCGAAAAATTCAATCAAATTGGTTAGACATGATGATCTCCCCCTGAGAAAGCCATGCTGACCACCCTTGATTAATCCTTGCCTCTCCAAGTAGAGACTAATTCTGTCCTTCAGAATTTTTTCCAATAATTTCCCTACAACTGATATTAGGCTGACTTGCCTGTAATTCCCTGGTTTATCCCTGTGATGAAATATATGTCTTCATCAGCCCCTGTGTTTTACCTGCATTGTATTGTGTGTACCGCCCCCTTTTCCCCTATTGTGTGTATTGGCTCCGGCCCTGTCTTTTGTCATATAAAGGTCTCAAGAGCTGTATGAGTCATTCTGCCAGACGAATCCGATGTGGAATGACGTGCAATGTTCTTAGCGATTAAAAGCCTTCAGTTGAATCCTTTAACTTCTTGTCTTTGAGTTATTGATGGCACATCAATTTTAATCGCTAAAACACCAAGATGGATCGACTCTTGAAACCAGAACGCTTGGATCTGGACCCCCATGCCACAGGCGCAGCCACACAGTTAGGACACTGGTTCCAATGCTTCGAATTTTTCATCAAAACCTCAGCCACCGCCATAACAGCCGCGACCGCCACCGGGGACGTGAAACTGGGAATCCTGCAAAACCGGGTGAGTCATCGGGTCTCCCCTCTCATCCGAGATGCCACCAGCTACGAGGATGCCTGCACCATTCTGAAGGCCCACTACGTGCGGCCAATAAACGAGGTGTACGCCAGGCATCTTCTGACTACTCGCACGCAGCGGCATGGTGAGTCACCAGAGGACTTCATGCTAAGCCTAAAAGTACTGGGCAGAGATTGTAACTGTAAGGCCGTGTCTGCCACCGTGTACACGGAGGAGCTGATCCGAGACTCCTTTATTGCGGGCCTCAGTTCAAATTACATTCATAAGAACATAAGAACATAAGAAATAGGAGCAGCAGTAGGCCAATTGGCCCCTCGAGCCTGCTCCGCCATTCAATAAGATCATGGCTGATCTGATCCTAACCGCCAATCCACTATGACAGGACTATCTCCTGAATCTAACAGAATTAGACACACGAAACAGGAGCAGGATCAGGCTACACGGCCCCTGGGCCCGCTCCGCTACCCACAGGGCCATGACCGATCCGCACCTAAACTCATGTCCAAATTCCTGCCCGCTCCCCGTAACCCTTAATTCCCTTTTCTTCTAGGAAACTGTCTATTTCTGTTTTAAATTTATGTAATGATGTAGCTTCGACAGCTTTTTGGGGCAGCATATTCCATGGACCTACCACCCTCTGAGTGAAGTAGTTCCTCCTCATCTCAGTTTTGAAAGAGCTGCCCCTTATTCTAAGACTATGCCCCCTAGTTCTAGTTTCACCCATCATCTGGAACATCCTCCCCGCATCCACCTGATCCAACCCCTTCACAATCTTATATGTTTCAATAAGATCGCCTCTCATTCTTCTGAACTCCAATGAGTAGAGTCCCAATCTACTCAACCTCTCCTCATATGTCCTTCCCCTCATCCCCGGGATTAACCGAGTGAACCTTCTTTGTACTGACTCGAGAGCAAGTATGTCTTTTCTTAAGTATGGACACCAAAACTGTATGCAGTATTCCAGGTGCGGTCTCACCAATACCTTGTACAACTGAAGCAATACCTCCCTATTTTTATATTCTATCCCCCTAGCAATGAAAGCCAACATTCCATTGGCCTTCTTAATCACTTGCTGCACCTGCATACTAACCTTTTGAGTTTCAAAAGCTGTTTGAAAAGGAGGGACTGGACTTAAAACAGGCTTTGGGCATAGCGCGATCGCTGGATATGGCCCAGAGGAACTCTGAATCCTGTTCCTCATGCCACGCGGCCCACTCCGCCTCGTGTGCGCCGTGGGGGCCGCCATCTTGGAAGCCATCTTCACCTCCCAGGTCTCAGGCCAGCCCAGCACCTTCGGAGCCCCAGCCTCCACCCAGGAGCCCCACTACTGCCGCGATGCATCGGGGCCCGAAATGCTACTTCTGCGGCCAGGACAAACACTCCAGGCATCTGTGCCCAGCGAAGGGCACCACCTGTTTTAAATGCGGGAAGAAAGGACATTTCAGTAAAGTCTGCAGAGGGAACCCCGCCTCCAACTCTGCCACCGCCGTGTGCGCGCCGTGGAGGCGGCCATCTTGGACGCCATCTTGTCCACCCTCATGGAGCCCACCATCTTGTCCCGACTACACGGACCCCCAGGACCCACTGGTGGCCTCAATCACAGTGGATCAATCCAGGCCACATCCGTTGTCTAGATCGATGATGGACATAGAGGTAAACGGGAACAAGGTTAAGTGCTTGATTGACTGTGGGAGCACCGAAAGCTTTATTCATCCTAGCCTGGCAAAACGACTTTCACTAACGATAGCCACTACACAGGGCAAAATCGCCATGGCTGATAAGACTCATACCTCAAAAATGACAGGTTTCTGCGCGGTTATGTTGTCGGTAAAAGGCACTGATTACAGAGATTTTAAACTGTTGATAATGCCAGATCTCTGTGTGAGCGTGATCTTGGGTCTGGACTTCCAGTGCCACCACCAAAGTATCACGCTTACCTACGGTGGGTCCCAGCCGCCCCTCACAGTGTGCGGTCTGGCTACCCTGAAGGTCAAGCCGCCCTCTCTGTTCGCCAACCTCGCACCCAACTGTCGACCCATAGCGACCAAGAGTAGGCAGTACAGCTGGGAGGACAGACGGTTCATTGCGTCTGAAGTAGAAAGACTCAAGCGGGAGGGTATCATCGAATGCAGTACCAGCCCGTGGTGCGCCCAGGTAGTAGTGGTTAAGGGTAGCGAAAAGAAGCGGATGGTGATAGATTATAGCCAGATGGTTAATCTATACACCCAGCTAGACGCCTACCCTCTGCCCCGCATAGCGGATATGGTTAACCAAATTGCGCAATACCGGGTGTTTTCCACCATCGACCTAAAATCGGCATACCACCAGCTCCCCATTAGGCCGGAGGACCGTCCATACACCGCCTTCTAGGCGAACGGATGCCTCTACCACTTCCTCAGAGTCCCCTTTGGGGTAGCGAATAGGGTCGCGGTCTTCCAGCGGGAGATGGACCGCATGGTCGATGAGAACCAGTTAACAGCCATCTATCCATACCTAGACAACGTCACCATCTGCGGCCACAACCAGCAAGACCACGACTCGAACCTCGCGAGATTTCTGAAAACCGCCCTCAGACTCAATCTCACCTACAACGAGGATACGTGTGTCTTTAGCACCATGCGCCTCTGTATCCTGGGCTGCGTGGTGGAAAACGGGGAAGTCGGTCCGGACCCCGCCCGATTGCGCCCCCTACAGGAGCTACCCCTACCAAACACTCCCAAGGCCCTGAAAAGGTGCCTGGGGTTTTTCTCCTATTATGCCCAATGGGTCCCCAATTATTCCGACAAGGCCCATCCCCTCCTGAAATCAACGTCCTTCCCGCTCACGGCCGAGGCCCACGCCACCTTCAACAGCATTAAACACGACATTGAGAAGGCCGCGCTGCGGGCAGTGGACGAAAACATCCCTTTCCAGGTCGAAAGCGATGCGTCCGACTTCGCTTTAGCAGCCACCCACAACCAGGATGGGCGGCCCGTAGCCTTTTTCTCAAGAACCCTCCAAGGGCCCGAGATCAGGCACTCCTCAGTAGAGAAGGAGGCTCAGGCCATAGTGGAGGCAGTGCGGCACTGGAGGCACTACCTAGCCGGCAAACGCTTCACCCTGCTTACCGACCAGCGGTCGGTAGCCTTCATGTTTAACAACAAACAGAGGGGGAAGATCAAGAACAACAAAATTCTCAGGTGGTGGATCGAACTCTCCGCGTTTGAGTACGACATAATATATAGGCCGGGGGCCCTCAACGAATCCCCCGACGCCCTATCACGAGGGATGTGTGCCAGCATCCAGGGGGACAGGCTACAGGGCCTTCACAATGGCCTCTGCCACCCAGGGGTCACCCGGCTATTTCACTTTATAAAATCCCGTAACCTGCCCTATTCCATCGAGGAGGTCCGGTCTATGACCAGGGACTGCCGCACCTGTGCGGAATGCAAGCCCCGTTTTATCAGGCCCGACCGAGCCCACCTGATCAAAGCTACATGGCCATTCGAGCGCCTGAGCTTAGATTTCAAGGGACCACTCCCCTCCACCGACCGCAATGTGTACTTTCTCAACATTGTGGACGAGTACTCCCGCTTCCCATTCGCCTACCCCTGCCCAGACATGACCAGTGCCACGGTCATCAAGTGCCTCGGCAGCCTGTTTTGCACGTTCGGCATGCCGAACTACATCCACACTGACAGGGGGGCGTCGTTCATGAGCGACGAACTGCGCCAATACCTGCTGTCGAAGGGGATAGCCACGAGTGGGACCACTAGTTATAACCCCCGGGGTAATGGGCAAGTGGAGAGGGAGAACGCGACGGTGTGGAAGGCGATTTTCCTTAGCACTAAGGTCTAAAGGCCTCCCTACCTCCCGCTGGCAAGAGGTCCTCCCAGACGTACTCCACTCGATAAGGTCGCTACTGTGTACTGCTACTAACGCCACTCCTCACGAGAAGATGTTTGTTTTTCCCCGCAAATCAACCTCGGGAGTGACCCTACCTTCGTGGCTCTCCACCCCAGGGACAGTCCTATTACGGAAGCATGTGAGGGGCCACAAAATGGATCCCCTCGTGGAGGCAGTACACCTACTCCACGCAAACCCACAGTACGCGTATGTCAAGCACGCCGACGGGCGTGAGGACACCGTGTCCATAAAGGACCTCGCCTCGGCAGGAAGCGACGACGACCCATCCTCACCACCCCCAGAAGAACCTCCACCATCCCCAGAGGTATCCTCACCACCCCCAGAAGTACCTGCAACACCCCCAGCATATGGGTATGCCCAGGAGGGCACCACGGACTCCCGGTCGGAACCCGAGGTACTGTTGCGACGTTCAGGAAGGACTATCACACCCCCGGACAGACTAAATCTGTAGAAGGGGTGAATGTGATGAAATATACGCCTTCATCAGCCCCTGTGTTTTACCTGCATTGTATTGTGTGTACCGCCCCCTTTTCCCCTATTGTGTGTATTGGCTCCGCCCCTGTCTTTTGTCATATAAAGGTCTCAAGAGCTGTATGAGTCATTCTGCCAGACGAATCCGATGTGGAATGACGTGCAATGTTCTTAGCGATTAAAAGCCTTCAGTTGAATCCTTTAACTTCTTGTCTTTGAGTTATTGATGGCACATCAATCCCTACTACCCTTCTTGAATAATGGTACTACATTAGCTGTCCTCCAGTCCTCTGGCACCTCTCCTGTGGCCAGAGAGGTTCTGAAAATTTGTGTCAGAGCCCCTGCAATCTCCTCCCTTGCCTCACACAGCAGTCTGGGATAAATCTTGTCTGGGCCTGGGGATTTATCCACTTTTAAGCCCACTCAAATCGCCAGTACCTCCTCCCTCTCAATACTAATTTGTTCAAGTATATCACAATCCCCCTGCCTGATTTCTATGCCTACATCGTCCTTCTCCATAGTGAACACAGATGCAAAATATTCATTTAAAATCTCACCCACATCTTCCGGCTCTACACACAGATTGGCACTTTGGTCCCTAATGGGCCCTACTCTTTCCCTGGTTATCCTCTTGCCCTTGATATACTTATAAAACATCTTGGGATTTTCCTTTATTTTGCCCACCAGTGTTTTCTCATGCCCCCTCTTCGCTCTCCTAATTTTCTTTTTAAGTACCCCCTGCACTTTCTATACTCCTTCCGTTGTTTTTAGTCCTTTGTATCTGCCAAAAGCCTCTCTTTTTTTTCCTAATCCATTCTTGTATATCCCTTGACTTTCAGGGTTCCTTGGACTTGTTGGTCCCACCCTTGACTTTTATGGGAACATGTTGGCGTTGTACTCTCTCTATATCCTTTCTGAAAGACTCCCACTGCTCTGATGTGGATTTTCCTACAAGTAGCTGATCCCAGTCCACTTTGGCCAGATCCTGCCTTATATTAAAATCGGCCTTCCCCCAATTTAGAACCTTTCTTTCCGGTCCATCTTTGTCCTTTTCCATGACTGCCTTAAATCTCACCAAATTATGGTCACTGTCACCAAAATGCTCTCCTACTGACACTTCTACCACTTGCCTGGCTATATTCCCTAGAATTAGTCCAGTACCGCCCCCTCTCTTGTAGGACTTTCTACACGCTGGCTCAAAAAGCTCTCCTGGATGCACTTTAAGAATTCCGCACCCTCTAAGCCTTTCACACTCTGACTGTCCCAGTTAATATTGGGGAAGTTGAAATCCCCTACTACAGGTATTATTACCCTATTATTTCTACACTTCTCTGAGATTTGCCTACATATCTATTCCTCTATCTCCCCCTAACTGTGTGGGGGCCTATAGTACACTCCCAGCAAAGTGCTTGCCCCCTTTTGGTTTTTAAGTTCTACCCATATGGCCTCATTAGAGGAACCTGCTAAGATATCATCCCTCCTTACAGCAGTAATTGACTCCTTGATTAATATTGCGACGCCCCCTCCTCCTTTACACCCCCCTCTGTCTTGCCTGAAGATTCTATACCCCAGAATATTGAGCTGCCAGTCCTGCCCCTCCCTCAACCATGTCTCTGTGATAGCAACAATATCATACTCCCATGTGTTCATCAACACCTTCAATTCATCTGCCTTACTCGCAAGACTCCTTGCATTAAAATAAATGCCATCCAGCCTTGCCATACTCCCTTGTGCTGATGGTGATGCCATCGCTGGCCTCCCGGGCAGCAATGTTGTCAGGGACTGATGCCCTGTGTCCTGTGCAGCATCAGGTGATGGCGGAGAAGGTTGGTGATGTTGTTGGTGATGTTGGTGTGCCTGGTGATGTTGGTGTTGGGGCTGATCGTGGAAGGATTCAGAGGACCAAGGTGTGATTTTTTTCAAGGCCACTGATATTGCTGGAATAGATGGCAGCTGCAGTTGTGATGACAGAAGCGATCTGTCAATGGTGAGAGAGGTTGTTCCAATGAGGTGGCAATGGATATACAGTTGCCGCTAAACACTTGCAAGCTAAAGAAATCTCTATATGTCTTTCAAATGCAGTAACCAACAGTTTCTGAGCTCTGAACCTAAACAGCTGCAACATGGCATCCTTTATATTGCTTCTGCAGCTGTCTGGTTATCAGATAAATCAAAGCAGACTCAACTCACGACAGGGTGAGCTGGCATGTTCCCTGAGCAGCGGGTAACCCGTGGGGGAGCACGGTATCGCCCAGAAGTGGAAACATCTTCTCTATGTTTACCCTATCAAACCCTTTCATAATCCTGAATTCGCTACCAGGGCATCCCTCAGTCTTTCTTTTCTAGAGAAAAGAGCGCCAGCCTGATCAATCTTTCCTGATAGGTATAACCTCTCTGTTCTGATATCATTCTAGTGAAGGAAAAGTAATGTTAACAAAAAAGTCATGTTATTTGAAGAATCTCAATCCTGGGACTCAGATCACCCATATAAAACAGACATATGACTGACTAATCCTTGGGGCTGGTGTAACATTTTGGAATTTCTGGGGTTTTTTTTCATGGAAAGAAAGAAATAACTTGTATTTATATAGCGCCTTTCAGAACCTCATGAATCGCAAAGCATTTTGGAGCCAATTAATTACTTTTGAAATATAGTCACTGTTGCAATGGAGGCAAGCATGGCAGCCAATTTTTCACTCAGCAAGGTCCCACAAATAGTTAAGTTAATAAGAAAGAAGGAAGGTGCATTTATATAGCACCTTTCATGACCTCAGGATTTCCCAAAGTGTTTTACAGCCAACAACGTACTTTCTGAAGTGTACTCACTGTTGTAATGTAGGAAATGCAGCAAGGTTCCACAAAAGCACTGAGATAATGACAGGGCTTCAGTTTAACCACTATCCGAAAGATGGCACTTCTACCATACAGCATTCCCTCAGTACTGCACTGGAGTGTTAACTTAGATTATGTGCTCAAGCCTCTAGAGTGGGACTTGAACTCACCAGCCTTCTGACTCAGAGGCAAGAGGGCTACCACTGAGTCAAGGCTGACACTTGACCAGATAATTTGTTTTGACAGTGTTGTTTGAAGAATAAATGTTTGCCAATACACTGGAAGAACTCACCTTCTCTTCTTCAACTAATACAAAGAGATCTTTTACACCGATTTGAACAGGCTGATCGGGCCTTGTTTTAATGCCTCCTCTGAAAAATAACACTGCATTAGGTATTGCACTGAAGTATCAGCCTAGATTATTTGCTCAAGTGTGAGCCTCGAACCCATGGCCTTCTGGCACAGACGCAAGTGTGCTATTCTTTGAGTCATGCTAAAAAAAAAGAAAGACTTATATAGCGTATTTCACTACCAGAGGACGTCCCAAAGCGCATTACAACCAATGAAGCACTTTTGAAGTGTAGTCACTGTTGTAATGTGGGAATGCTGAAAGGATTTAGGATTGTTCTGTTTATGTTGTGTTGAAAAATAATTAATTTGCACTGGTTAAAAAACCACAGGCTACAGCACTGAAATGAAAGCAAGCATGAGGTGTTAATTAGCCTGATATTGAAGAGATCTCCACAATAATTGGGGGCAGAAAGATTTTTGTTCCCTCATTTTACATGGGGGCAGTAAATATTCACACCCATTGTGTGAGGACAATTCTATCTATGTAGGCATGACTTGAGATGTCTTCTGAGAACATCATTTTGGGGGTGGGGGTGGGGGCGCAGCTCACTTAGATTTTTAAACAAGGATCTGCAAACTTCAGACTGGAAGCCTACATACAACAGGCCAATTTTTGTAGATTGAAATTGTATAGAAAAAAGGTAATGCCGAAAACAAGTGAGTCCATGAAAATGACAGAATGTGTGGTTTATTACTTTTTCTCATTTTTTCGAGAAGTAAGATTGACTGAAGTAAGGGCAATTTGCTTTGACTGTTACTCTGTGAGTTCACTTGTTGTCTGTACATGTAAAATAAAAGAGCTTAATGATTCATATCTGACCTCGTCTCACTAAGTGTTTCTCAGTCTGCCATTGAAAAGATTGAAGAAGTGTATCGGAGGACACAATGGGCCAGAAATTGCTGGGAAAATAATGGCAAGTTCACGCTGCCCACCATTATTAGTGCGCAATAAAACAATTTGTGGCAAGGAAGGCTGGAGAACAACTCCAGCTTCTCCAGTCTGTCCACGTAACTGAAGTCCCTCTTCCCTGGAACCGTTCTTTCATTAAGTATTATTAGTTACGGCTGCAGCTGAAGTATTAGCAAACAAAGTGCTGAGGATAGCGGGGTAGAAATTGCTATGCGTTGCGTCCATTCTTCAGATGTAAAACGGGTGCAAAGCATATCAATTTAGCAGTGGGATGGCTTGCACTCAATCTACCCAGGCGTTACATAAATTTAAAACAAAAATAGACAGTTTCCTAGAAGAAAAGGGAATTAAGGGTTACGGGGAGCGGGCAGGAATTTGGACATGAGTCTAGGTTCGGATCGGTCATGGCCCTGTGGGTAGCGGAGCGGGCCCAGGGGCCGTGTAACCTGATCCTGCTCCTGTTTCATGTGTCTAATTCTGTTAGATTCAGGAGATAGTCCTGTCATAGTGGATTGGCGGTTAGGATCAGATCAGCCATGATCTTATTGAATGGCGGAGCAGGCTCGAGGGGCCAATTGGCCTACTCCTGCTCCTATTTCTTATGTTCTTATGTTCTTATGGTTCCACTGCTAAATTCATGAGGACTATTTTCTAGGCATCCTTAGCGAATGCTAAAACATGTGTTTAGGCCCTTTGAATATAGAATCATAGAATCATAGAATGGTTACAGCACAGTAGGAGGCTATTCGGCCCGTCGAGCCCGTGCCGGCTCTCTGCAAGAGCGCTTCAGCTAGTCCCACTCCCCTGCCCTTTCCCCGTAGCCCTGCAATTTTTTTCCTTCAGGTACTTATCCAATTCCCTGTTGAAAGCTATGATTGAATCTGCCTCTACCACCCTCTCAGGCAGTGCATTTTAGATCATAACCACTCGCTGCGCAAAAAAGTTTTTCCTCTTGTCGCCTTTGGGTCTTCTGCCAATCACCTTAAATCTGTGTCCTCTGGTTCTTGACCCTTCTGTCAATGGGAACAGTCTCTCTCTATCTACTCTGTCTAGACCCCTCATGATTTTGATATGTTAATGTGGGCCCTATTGCCCGTTGACGGACCCCTCTGTAAAAAAAAATCCCAATGAGCGAGGCAGGCCTGAATCCTGACTCTGGGATTCTTCTCACGGCTGCCAACAAAAGGTAATTGTTACGTGTATTTTCTTTAAAATTAAATTTTCTCTGGAGCCAGGAGGAGCAGGTGTGCTGCCCGCCCCCCCCCCCCACCTCCCCCGACTCCACAGTCCTTTCGATCAGTCCGTCCCCAGTTGCCTGATCCTGCACCCCCTCCCACCCGGGAACTTACCGGAGGGCCACTGCTGGCAGCATCAAAATTCATTTCTCTCGTCGGGCAAGCTGCTTGTGGAGGCACGACAGGCGCCAGCAGCTCACCCAAAGATGTAGATGAGACCCAATTTCAGGATGGCCTCAGGCCTCTCTGTTCAAGCATGCATTGCTATTTTCAGGATCAGGATCAGACTATTTTCTACCCCAGAAATTCCTTTAAGGGTTCCTATTGCACCTCATGATTTAGACGAGGCAGATACATTCATGAGGTTGCAGTAAATCCATGCCCAATTATACCTAAAGTGTAATGTGCACACCTACCAGTACCTCTGAACCCCCATTTACAGACCTTGATACTTCATGGTATGACAGAGGAGACCTGTCTTCAGATTCATCACTCCGCAAGAGCAGCTGTCATTGAGCTATGTCAGATGCTCCAGCCTTACCTAGAGACAACTTTTACAGGGACATCACTTCCCATAGGTGTGAATGCTTCTTTAACAGCCCCAATCACAGCATGTCATGCTTTTTTATGGAACTGCATTAAAGGAGGTATGCCAGAGTAATCATCTTCCAGCAAAGGCAACACCTAACAAGTTGCCACCAACCATATTTGCAGGCATTATTGCGCCTATCTAGCAATGACCATATGAAAAATTACCACAATATTAAACGTTACTGCCATTGATTCCTTCCAAGCCGCCACACAAGAAATCTACCAGGTTAGCCAGTATGCAGTCCATAGATCTATCAAATAAGTGCCAGAAGCCATATTTGCTAAGGGAAACATGGTCATCACTATTCCTGTGGAAGATAGTCATTGGCTGGATGGGCATAGAACTTTCACCAGGCAGCAGAGTTGACAATAGTAAAGGGTTGTTGTAGTTAGCACCCATGTAGACATCAGAGCTCCTCACATCAATAAATATCCTACATGAAGTAAATTGATTTATTTTTGATCAATGGGCAGGTGCTATCTGACCATAGAAACACCACAGTGCTAGTCAATTCTGTTCTACAGGAAGCACTGTAAAGCTTTTGTTATGCGGGACACAAAACTTTCCATTCACTCAAAATTAGCAGCATAACTCAGAAAACTATTGAATTCACTCATGCCCTGCAGTGTGACAACTCCTCTAGGAGGTCACTTTGCATTATTTGGGTTCCTAAATAGTGCAGTAAAGTCCAAAAATTGCGAAGTCTGCATCCTTGGTAGAATGGGTGGACTGATTACTCAAGATGTAAAATGCAGGAATCAAAACCAATAATGCTTTTCCTGGAGAAATTCAACATTATTTTGTCCGATTTTTAGACATGGAGTGAACAATAGAGGATGAATATTGCCTTGTGACCACCTAACCCGATCTACCCTGCAAGTGCGCTTGTCGCCATATTGGAAGTGGGCGCAATTTAGGTACCCATGGCAACTGCCTTGCATATCCAAATTGATCCTAATCCTGGACCATAGCTGCTTCATTAGAGGGACCACATTTTTCTTTCCTGACCCAAAGAAAAATGCAAGTTCATATTTCTTCACCTCTTAAGAAAGCCATAAGGCAAATAAGGGTCATAATCCTGGAACTCCCTCCCTAACAGCACTGTGGGAGTACCTTCACCACATGGACTGCAGCAGTTCAAGAAGGCGGCTCACGACCACCTTCTCAAAGGCAATTAGGGATGGGCAATAAATGCTGGCCTTGCCAGCGACGCCCACATCCTGTAAGCGAATAAAAAAAGTTAAAGTAATCAATCTCTTCCAGGATTGATTACCATTGTCCAGGAAACATTGGGGCCTTTCCAAGGGCCTCCACTGAACTCACGCCAGCTCGCTGTTCCCGAGATAGCTCAGGAATCCCTCCAGAAACACTTCTCGCCCTTGACGCGGGAGGGGTGGGGGAAGGGTGAGGAGTAACGTGCAGGCAGAACATCCTGTACAGTTATCCTTCTTTCCATTCATAGAAAGTAAATTGCTACTAGTTGAGATTCTGAGGTTTTATGGGAGTGCAGTTATACTTGTTTGCCTCAGGGAGTCTGAGAGGAATTTCACAAAGATGTTCCTGAATTGGTTGCAGATTTTTCCTCTATTTCTTTGCCTCTTCCATGAGAATGCATGGTTAGGTGGAAGGTCAATGGTTTGAGCAGTGCACCATGTCTGGAAGGGCTTCAAAGATAGATCATCAAAATACTCTTTCTATAAGTTGACTGATATCTTTACTCAGCAGACATGGGCCTAGAAATTCGGTTGTTAGCGCCGGTGATTAGCGCCTAATGAGTCTGAAATGTGGGGCGTTACCCAATGTTCGGGCGGGCGCAATGAAGATAGCGACACCTCCCATATTGACTATATATTTAACGCCTGCGCTAACTGTTAGCGCGCGCCCGCGTGCGCAGGCAGATCATGACGTCATTTCAGTGTGCAACACCTTTTAGGCACCCCTGACCGGATATTCGGTGGCGCCCGGAACCTTTCCGCCTAGCGCTATTAGTGACAGTTCGATGGAACGTTACCAGGCCCTTCTCAGAGTCAGGGGGCGCTAGTTAAAGGGGACAGCTCCAGTATAAAAGCTGCAGCCACTTGGCCTGTTCATTGTAATCGTTGCTGGAGAGAGTTGGTGAGCTACTGTTGAGCAGATTTTTTTGGATTTAGCCTTAGAATACTTGAGACCTTCAGACCTGTCCGGAGCAGTTGGAGCGCTACACCTAACAGCGTTTTGCCCGACTGGCATCGGAATGGGAGCTGCTTTGGAGGGCCACGTCCTCATGGCCGGACACTTTGAAGGGGCACAGAGACGGCGGGAGAGGGGGCCGGGATTGGCCAGAAGGAGGAGGGGCAATGGAGGTCGGCCAATCCGAGGGTACGCTGCGAGGGTATTCAGGCAGCAGGTGTCATACCTTGCCATGTCGGAGGAGCAGTGTGTTCGAAGGCTCCGATTCGGTAAGGAGGTTGTAACTGAGCTGTGCCACCTGCTTGCTGAGGATCTGCAGCCGCGTCTACGGTGCAGGACCTCTCTGTCGGTGGCCGTCAAAGTGACTGTTGCCCTCAATTTCTATGCCAGCGGATCCTTTCAGTCAGCCACTGGGGACATTGCGAATATCTCTCAGTTTGCAGTGCATTGTTGTATCCGGCAAGTGACAGCTGCCCTTTATAGAAGAAGGCATCAATTCATCACCTTCCCTCTGACCCTGGAGAAGCAGGCGGAGCGCGCGGAGGGCTTCGCTGCTATTGCAGACTTCCCCATGGTGCAGGGGGTGATTGATTGCACACACGTGGCTTTGCGGGCGCCATTACTGAATCCTGAGGACTTCCGCAACCGCAAGGGGTTCCACTCCCTCAATGTGCAGCTGGTCTGTGACCACCGCCAAATGATCATGGCAGTCAATGCCCAATTCCCAGGGAGCAGCCACGATGCGTTCATCCTGCGGCAGACCTCAGTTTGTGACCTTTTTGAGGGGCCGGCTCACCCACGAGGCTGGCTTCTTGGGGACAAGGGCTATCCTCTCTGCCCATGGCTCATGACACCACTCCGTTTGACCACCACCCCAGCAGAAGAGCTGTACAACAGCAGCCATCAGGCGACCAGGAACATTGTGGAGCACACTATTGGTGTGCTCAAACAGCGTTTCCGCTGTCTAGACCATTCGCGGGGAGCCCTGCAGTACTTGCCGGAGCAAGTGGGTCACATCGTCGTCGTCTGCTGCATGCTCCACAACTTGGCCAATCGACGCACCCAGCCAATGCCAGCTGTCCCTCAAGGTCCAGCAGAGCAGGCGGACGAGGAGGAGGAGGAGGAGGATGAGCAGGCGGACGAGGAGGAGGAGGAGGAGCATGCGGACGAGGAGGAGGAGGAGGAAGATGGGAGGGCTCCTGAAAGTGGAAGGGCCATCCGTCAGAGGCTCATCAGGACTCCGTTCGAGGCCCCTCTGACGGAATGATGGGTGTCATTCGTCCTGCGCACTTCGGATCTTTCAAAGCCTCTGAAGGCCAGCATGACTGTAAATAGTAACGTGTACCATTGCAAATTAAAACTTTTCTTTATTGTCAAAAAAGTCCTTCCTTCCAGCATAACAACGTCATGTCAACAGAAACCATAACTAACAAAATAACAGTTAACTCTTCGGCAAAGCCGCAAAACTAAACAAACCATTTCCAACAATCACAACAGGTGAGGGAGTCCTTGAATTTGGCCAAAGAAACGTCTCAGCACCTCCCTCTACTGCTGGCCCCTTGATGGAGAACCACTTCTCTTTCACGGTCGGCCCCTTCCCTCCCTGCTGCTCCTACGTAATTGAACACCAGTGGCGGGGTCAAGGCTGGGGGACGCCTGCTGACTGTGTGCAAGCGCAGAAGCCCCTGAGGGACGGCCTGGACGACCTCTGGTCTTGGAGGGTGCGGAGGCTGGCTGCTTGTTCTGGGCATGGCTGGAAGCAGTGTGCTCTGCAGGTGGTGGCAGCTGCACTGCAGACATACCAGCGGTGACATGAGCAATGGTCACCTGCCGAGAGAGGACACCTGCACCATGGTCGGACTGTTAGATCCGTGATTCTGAGATATGATGTTTTCCAATAACGACACGGATGCTGTAACTTAACAATCAACAGGTGTTTACTGGAGTAGGGTAGTCTCAAGACTGGGGGTACAGAGGCATGCTCAAGGCTTATATACAGGTGTGGTCACTGCCGGTACTACAGTATACAGGAGCTGTAAAAGTAGTTCTCTCTTAAGGGTACATACACTACAATTCCTCCCCTTTTAGATAAGCAGTACCCATAATATTCAAATAACAATTAACACTTTAACATGCACATTAAACAGAAATAGTCCATTTATAGATTCAGTCATTGGGGTGGCTTCCTGATCCTTTCTGGATAGCGCCTTTCCTGAGGTTCTTGTTCTTGGTGCGGAGGCAATTCTGGCCCCTTTTCATCAGTTTCCACTGCTACTGTTTCTGAGGTAGATGCTACCGGTATGTTGGGTTCATCCCCAGGTACGCGAGACATGGGGTTGACTCGTTCCTGTGACGCTAAGATCTGATCGACGTGGCGTCTCACAATGTTCTCCCCGACATCCACTGTGTACATTAATGGCCCCTGCCTTGTGCATATCGTTCCGGGTTGCCATTTCTCTGTTTGGTAGCCACGGGCCAAGACTGGATGTCCTACATTGAAGCTCCTTGTCGGCTTCTCATTGATGTGCTGGAATTGTTTATCCTCAACATTTCTTCGCACATTTGGTCTGAGCAAATCCAGATGAGATCTCAACCTTCGGTTAAAGAACATCATGGCCGGGGTCTGGTTGGTAACTGCATGTGTCGCATTTCTGTAGGCTAACAGGAAACTGTGCACCTTATGGTGTAGTGGAATTTCATCATCGCACATGGCCTTTATCGCCTTTTTAAAGGTTTGTACGAACCTCTCAGCCAATCCATTTGTGGCTGGATGATATGGGGCGGATGTGTAATGCCTTACCCCATTCCTTCTCATAAATTTCCGAAACTCTTCGGACACAAACTGTGGTCCATTATCAGAGCAAATCTGCTCTGGCAAGCCGTTCCTGGCAAATATGGTCCGTAGGACTGCAATCGTTTTCTCTGTAGTGGTTGAGGACATTTTTATCACCTCAAGCCATTTCGAGTGAGCATCCACTGCTATTAAGAACATTGAGTCCATGAATGGACCAGCAAAATCAATATGCACCCGTTGCCATGGAGAGGAGGGCCACTCCCATGGGTGTAGAGGGGCATGTGGTGGTGCATTTTGGACCTTCTGGCATCCTGAGCAGCTCTTGTTTAGGTCCTCGATTTGTTGATCGATCCCCGGCCACCACACATAAGCCCTAGCAAGGCTTTTCATTTTTACCCCTCCCAGGTGACCTTCATGAAGCTCATTTAGCACTCTCTCCCTTAACTTGGGTGGAATCACCACTCTGGATCCACACATCACTGTCCCCTGGCATACTGACAGCTGTTCTCTTCTGGATGAGAATGCTGGCAACAGTGAGTCGCCATGTGTTGGCTATCCCCTCACCGTCAAATCGTATACCCGAGACAGTGTCGGATCATTGCGGGTCTCCTTCTCTATATCCGCGTTAGTTACTGGCAATCGTTCAATTATTGACGAATAAAATATCTCAATAGGGTCGACTGCTGGTGCTTCCTCCACAGTAGGCAGTGGCAGGCATGATAGCCCATCAGCGTTTCTATGCTGTTTCGTGCCTTTATATTCTATTTCATATTGGTTCACCCCTCAAAAAAGGGACCATCTTTGTAACCATTGTGCAGTCATCACCGGAATGCCCTTCTTTGGATTAAAGATGGAGACAAGTGGTTGGTGGTCAGTCAGCAATGTGAACTTCTGCCCATGCAGATAGTGGTTGAATTTTTTTACTCCCCATACTAGGCTGAGGGCCTCCCTGTCAATCTGGGCGTAGTTGCGCTCGGCTGAGGTTAGTGACCGAGACGCAAAGGCTACTGGCCTCTCCAACCCGTCTGGGAATTTGTGCGACAGCACCGCTCCAATACCATAGGGTGATGCATCACATGCCAAACGAATTGGTAGTGCTGGGTTGAAATGGGCCAACACCTCTTTTGATGTGATCAATTCTTTGCACTTGTGGAAAGCTCATTTACGTTCGTCATTCCACTTCCATGGTACCCCCGTTTGCAGTAGGGTGTTCAGTGGGTGTAATACTGTAGACAAATTTGGTAAGAACTTATGGTAGTAGTTCACCAGCCCGAGGAACGACCTCAGTTGTGACACATTTTCCGGTGCTGGAGCCTTGACTACTGCCTCAATCTTTTCAGGGGACTTATGTAACACCTCTTCATCAGTAACGTGGCCACAATACGAGATCTGCTTCTGGAAAAACTCGCACTTGTGGCGATTGTAATGATCAATAACATGTCATTCTATAGTGGACACTAGGTGGAGCCATAGAGCTGTGTAGAGCTGTATATAAGACTACAATACCCAGCTGTATATATATTAAGACTACATTACCCATGAG
The DNA here is from genome assembly GCF_052327205.1 of Somniosus microcephalus. Classification (NCBI taxonomy): domain Eukaryota; kingdom Metazoa; phylum Chordata; class Chondrichthyes; order Squaliformes; family Somniosidae; genus Somniosus; species Somniosus microcephalus. The sequence continues at coordinate 318,167,971 of NC_140988.1, read as the reverse complement.
GCACTAGGCCACCCACAAGGCAGCAGTCAAGATGGAAGCCTCTACAGATACTGTACTTAGTCCACATGTGCTCAATAAAGTAACTAGCAAAAGCTAGCTGTGTTCATAATAAGAATGTTTATTTATTAATGAACATAAGATGGTCCCAGGAGTGGGGTAGATCTGCTGAAAATTGTGAAAAGCGACATGGAGAATTTGAAGCCACCAGAGCGTTTGAAACTCACAGAAAAAATCGACTACAAATGGCAGACTTTTAAACAGCAATTCGAACTCTACATTGCAGCCATCGGATTCGGTACGAAGCCAGACGCAAGGAAGATTGCGTTGCTGCTTACGGTTGCAGGCCCACAGGCGATAGAGGTATTTAATACATTTGTATTTAATCCAGCGGAGAACAGAGAAAAATTAGAAGATGTGCTAAAAAAATTTGATGCACATTGCTCTCCCAGAAAGAATGAGACGTATGAAAGATACATCTTCCGTTCTCGGACACAGCAACAAAATGAGACTTTTGATAGCTTTATAACTGATCTCGTAGCCCATATTCCTTTAATCTAGTGAGCACCTTCTCCAGGTTGGCGAGGTGATCACTGTCATTTTCACCCATGACCAGGATGTTGTCCAAGTAACACTGGGTCCCTGGAATCCCTTGCAGGACTTGATCCATCGCTCTTTGCCAAATAGCCAGAGCCGATGCTACCCCGAACACCAGCCAGTTGTATTGGTAGAGACCTTTACGAGTGTTGATCGTGAGGTATTGTTTCGAGGCTTCTTCTACCTCCATTTGCAAGTACGCCTGGGCTAGATCAATTTTGGTGAAGCGTTTACCTCCAGAAAGCGAGGCGAGAATATCCTCAATTCGTGGAAGCGGATATTGTACCGTGTGAAGGACTCGGTTCACTGTCACCTTAAAATCCCCACAGATGCGGACCTTCTTTGGTTCCCCAGGCATATTACTCAACGACCTCTTCATTACAGGAATGATGGGTGTAGCCACTCGCTCCAGTCTACTTTGGACAGTACTCCTGAACGTTCCAACCCTTCCAGCTCTGCTTCAACAGCTGGTCGAATCGCATAAGGCACTGGTCTGGCCTTAAGAAACTTTGGGCTTGCATTTTCCTCTATTTTAATCGTTGCTGTTATACCTTTTAGTGTTCCGAGTCCCTCCTGGAACACTTCTTTTGCGTCAGTTAGCATTTTTGACAGTCGTCCAGGTGTGACGTCATCATCCTTTTTGGCCTCAACCTTCAGTGCCTGTATGGAATGCCAATCTAATTGTATCTTCCGGATCCATTCACGTCCTAGTAGTGGTGGTCCTCCATCTGGCAATACATATAGGTCCATTTTAGGTATTTCCTGGCCTTTGTATATCACTTTCACCCTTATTTTCCCTTTGGGGTAGAATTTTTGCCCCGTGTACGTCTTCAAGACAATCTCTGTAGCTTTCAAGGGTATGTGTGAAAATAGCCGCTTGTAGTCCCTTTGGTTTATGACTGTTAGGGCTGATCCTGTGTCCAATTCCATTTTCACTTGGACTCCGTCTATCTTGAGTGTGACCCAGATAGTCTGGTGATCCTCCATTTTGGTTACCTTATGTAGTTTCAGACAACCCAGCTCCTTGCTTCCGGAGTCTGTATCACTTTTCTGTTCGTCTGAACTACTGTCCATCACCTTATGTAGCTTTTTGTACTTCTCCTGTGGAGATTTCTTGCTGTTGGTTTTCTTCCCTGACCTGCAGACTCTTGCTATGTGTCCTGCTTTTCCACACTGTCTGCACACTTGGTCCTTGAACCAACAATCCTTCTGGTCGTGTGTTGTTCTGCCGCAGCGATAACACTTACCTGTTCCATATGACATTTCATTGGTGTCATATTCTTGCGGTCTCCGTTGTATCTCTGCAGCGCCCCTTGCAGCTGCTTCGTGTGATACTGCCATGCTGAAAACCTTGTCCAGCTTAAGATCCTTTTCTGATGGGAGCCGTTTCTGGGTTCCTTCACTTTGAAGCCCACACACAAACTTGTCCCTTAACGTATCTGCTAATCCCACTCCAAACTGGCAGTGTTTCGATAGCTTGCGCAGTTCTGTTAAGTACTCAGCATTACTTTCATCTTTATGCTGGTTCCTTTTGTGGAACTTAAATCTTTCTGCTATTTGCAGCGGTGTGGGGTTTAAGTGGTCCTGTAGGATTTCTACTATGCTTTCAAAATTCTTATTCACGGGCTTCTCTGGGGTTATTAGGTTTCGCAGTAAGCCATAAGTTTTTGCACCCATGGAATTTAACAAAACCAGTGCTTTCCTAGCATCTGGCACTTCATTCGCCCTGCAGTATACCTCAATACATTCCACATATGTCGCCCAATCTTCGACTTCATTGTCGAACGTAGAGATACTGCCACTCTTCGGCATCCCTGGGTGTGATTTAACTGTAAAAAATGGCGTCTCCCGCACTTTCCCTTCTTCTCCGCTGGCACAAAATGGCGTCTCCCGCGCTTTCCTTTCTTCCCGCGCTCGCCTTTCTTTTCCGCTGTGGCTTCTAAAAATGGCACCCCCCGCGCTATTCCTTCTTCTCCGCGGCTCAATGGCGTCTCCCGCGCTCTCCCTTCTTCTCCCCGCGGACACTGTTCAGCCCTTGAGTCCTGGCTGTGCTCTGCGCGTTTTTTCCTGTGCGCCTTTCCCGTTTCCGCCGCTCGGTCCTGAACCCGGCTGCTGCTTTACCCTCTCTCTCTCTGTTTTGTTTTTCCTCGACGCCGCTCGGTTTTTAACCCCCAGCTGCGCCCTGTGTGCTTCACCCTCTCTCTTACCCCGTCAACGCTGCTCGGCTCTTTCTCTGCCGTTGGTCGGCTCCAGCCGCCGCTGTCCGGGAAGGGTCTGCGCTGTACCTGTTGTCAGTCTGTTGCTGGATCGTCGTGGCTGGGGAACCAAGCCCGGCTCTCAGCAGCCTCCCCTGCGATGTTCACTCTCTGCCGGATGACTGGGCGGCTGCTCGTGGTCGACGCCCGTGCTTCTGGCCTCGACTTTCTTCCACCGCCCTCCTGGAGCGAATCCTTGAAGGGAAATGCAGAGTTGCAGGTAGATTCGAATCGACACTCGTCGCCACTGTTAGATCCGTGATTCTGAGATATGATGTTTTCCAATAACGACACGGATGCTGTAACTTAACAGTCAACAGGTGTTTACTGGAGCAGGGTAGTCTCAAGACTGGAGGTACAGAGGCATGCTCAAGGTTTATATACAGGTGTGGTCACTGCCGGTACTACAGTATACAGGAGCTGTAAAAGTAGTTCTCTCTTAAAGGTACATGCACTACACGGATGACACACTGGCTCTCTGAGGGGACCGGTTCGGCTCATCCGCCACAATCAACTGCTCCACTGATTCCTGGCCTCGTATGGTACTGGAAGGGCCCGGGGTGATCCTAGCTGATGCAGTGAGAGTTGGCGTTGCCTCAATCTGGGTGTGGACGAGGCCAGCAAGTGACTGCGTGGCAGCAGTGAGGAACTGTGTGGCAGGTGCCAGTGCTTCGGAGAAGCCCTGGACAGTTCTTTCCACTGCTTCGGACAAGGCCGGAGCAGTCCATTCCACTGCCTCAGACAAGCCCTGGACAGACCTTTCCAGGGATTGTCCGAAGCTCTGAACAGTCCTTTCCATAGCAGCCTCGAAGCCCTGGACAGTCCTCTCCATTGCTACATAAGAACATAAGAACATAAGAAATAGGAGCAGGAGTAGGCCAATCGGCCCCTCGAGCCTGCTCCGCCATTCAATAAGATCATGGCTGATCTGATCCTAACTGCCAATCCACTATCACAGAACCATCTCCTGAATCTAACAGAATTAGACACACGAAATAGGAGCAGGATCAGGCTACACGGCCCCTGGGCCCGCTCCGCTACCCACAGGGCCATGACCGATCCGAACCTAGACTCATGTCCAAATTCCTGCCCGCTCCCCATAACCCTTAATTCCCTTTACTTCTAGGAAACTGTCTATTTCTGTTTTAAATTTATGTAATGATGTAGCTTCTACAGCTTTTTGGGGCAGCATATTCCATGGACCTACCACCCTCTGAGTGAAGTAGTTCCTCCTCATCTCAGTTTTGAAAGAGCAGCCCCTTATTCTAAGACTATGCCCGCTAGTTCTAGTTTCACCCATCATCGGGAACATCTTCCCCGCATCCACCCGATCCAACCCCTTCACAATCTTATATGCTTCAATAACATCGCCTCTCATTCTTCTGAACTCCAATGAGTAGAGTCCCAATCTACTCAACCTCTCCTCATATGTCCATCCCCTCATCCCCGGGATTAACCGAGTGAACCTTCTTTGTACTGACTCGAGAGCAAGTATGTCCTTTCTTAAGTATGGACACCAAAACTGTACGCAGTATTCCAGGTGCGGTCTCACCAATACCTTGTACAACTGAAGCAATACCTCCCTATTTTTATATTCTATCCCCCTAGCAATGAAAGCCAACATTCCATTGGCCTTCTTAATCACTTGCTGCACCTGCATACTAACCTTTTGAGTTTCGTGCACCAGGACCCCCAGATCCCTTTGTAATTCAGTATTTTCCAGAATCTTGCCATTAAGATAATAACTTGCTCTACGATTTTTCCTGCCAAAGTGCATAACCTCACAATTTCCAGTATTGTATTCCATCTGCCAAATCTCTGCCCACTTACTTAGCCTGTCTATGTCCCCTTGCAGGTTTTTTATGTCCTCCTCACTCACTACTTTCCCTCCCATCTTAGTATCATCTGCAAACTTTGATATGTTACACTCGGTCCCCTCCTCCAAATCGTTAATATAGATAGTAAAGAGTTCGGGACCCAGCACTGACCCCTGCGGAACACCACTAGTTACTGATTGCCAGTCTAAGAATGAACCATTTATCCCAACTCTCTGCCTTCTGTTAGATAGCCAATCCTCTATCCATGCCAGAATATTACCCCCAATCCCGTGATTTTTTATCTTAAGCAATAATCTTTTGTGTGGCACCTTGTCAAATGCCTTTTGGAAGTCTAAATACACTACGTCCACTGGTTCCCCTTTATCCACCCTATATGTTACTTCCTCAAAGAACTCCAGCAAATTTGTCAAACATGACTTCCCCTTCAGAAAACCATGCTGACTTTGTCCTATTAAATTATGATTATCCAAATGTCCTGTTACTGTCTCCTTAATAATGGACTCCAAAGTTTTACCTACCACAGATGTTAGGCTAACCGGTCTATAGTTTCCAGCCTTCTGTCTACTGCCCTTTTCAAATAAGGATGTTACATTAGCAGTTTTCCAGTCTGCCGGGACCATTGCCAAGTCCAGGGAGTTTTGGAAAATTATTACCAATGCATCCACAATCCCTACCGCCACTTCCCTCAAGACCCTAGGATGTAAGCCATCAGGTCCAGGTGATTTATCCGCCTTGAGTCCCATTATTTTACCAAGTACCACTTCCTTAGTGATTTTGATCGTGTTTAGCTCCTCCCCCCCATAGCCCCCTGTTTGTCCAGTGTTGGGATATTCTTAGTGTCTTCTACTGTAAAGACTGATATAAAATATTCATTCAATGTTTTTGCCATCTCCATATTTCCCACCATTAATTTCCCGGTCTCATCCTCTAAGGGACCAACATTTACTTTAGCCACCCTTTTTCTTTTTATATAACTATAAAAACTCTTACTATCTGTTTTTATATTTTTTGCTAATTTACTTTCATAAACTATCTTCCCTTTCTTAATCAATCTTTTTGTTGTTTTTTGCTGTCTTTTAAAGTTTTCCCAATCCTCTATCCTCCCACTAGATTTGGCTACCTTATATGCCCTTGTTTTTAGTCGAATATTATCCTTAATTTCTTTACTTAGCCACGGATGGCTGTCTTTTCTTTTACACCCTTTTCTTCTCAGTGGAATATATATTTTTTGGAAGTTGTAAAATAACTCCTTAAATGTACACCACTGATCATGTATCGTCTTACCCTTTAATCTATTTTCCCAATCCACTCTACTCAATTCTGCTCTCATACCTTCATAGTCTCCTTTATTCAAGCTTAGCATGCTTGTTTGAGAACCAACCTTCTCACTCTCTAATTGAATATGGAATTCAACCATGTTATGGTCACTCATTCCAAGGGGATCCTTTACTAGGACATTTTTAATTAATCCTGTCTCGTTACACAGGACCAGACCTAAGGTTGCTTGCCCCCTGGTCGGTTCAGTTACATACTGCTCAAGAAACCCATCCCTAATACACTCAATGAACTCATCCTCAAGGCAGCCCTGCCCAATTTGATTTGTCCAATTAATATGATAGTTAAAATCCCCCATAAATATAGATGTTCCCTTATTACAGCCCTGGACAGTCCTCTCCATTGCTGCTCCAAAGTCCAGCACACTCTTTGCCAGTGTTTCTTTCGACTGAGGCATCCTCCCCACTGCAGCCATCAGCTCAGTGTGCCTGAGCCGGGCCTGGGTGCTCATCTCAGCCAGGCTACGCACCTCCTCTGCACTCTATGCAGCAGTCATCGCTCCCTGCCTTGCCCTCCGGGGAGCCGGTGGCCGAACTTGCCTACCCCCCTCGCGTTGCTGCAGGCCACTTGTTCCGGCAACTGGCTCATCATCAGAGCATCCCCCCCTCCCCTCCAGGGAACTACTATCCCCAGTCTGCAGATGTGTAGGCTCCCCTGAGGCTGAAACGGATGCTCCGGCTTCCTCCTGATCCTCGCCTCCAGAGGCACTGGCACTGGCAGCTTCAGGGCGCAGATCCCGAGTTGGTGATGCAGCATCTGAAAGCAGGGAGGTCGAAGAGTGGCTTTAGTAAAAGGACAGGTTGGTGGCAAGGCATGCCAGATTGCGGCAAGGCTCTGACATGGCTGCACACTGGGAAAGCATGCTGGCGAGGGGACCAAGTGGAAGGAGACAGCTGAAAAAGGTGAGAGCCTTACCCTCGCTGTCGACAATGGGGTCGGCAGCTGCAGTGGTAACAGGACCACTCAGACGTCCTCCAAGAATCTGGTGCACTCTCTCCTCGAGGTCCGTGAGAGTGACCACTTGTGGAGGTCCGCCACCGGTTCGAAGCTGGTCCTTGCGGATCATCGCCAGCTTGGACTGCAGGGGAAAGAAGGGGAAGTTCTGTTACATGATGCCCTGAGTGATCATCTCATGCCTCCCATGGTGCAAGAGCCCTTGCATGATGCCTTGAGTGATCATCTCATGCCCCCCATGGTGCAAGAGCCCTTACATGATGCCTTGAGTGATCATCTCATGCCCCCCATGGTGCAAGAGCCCTTACATGATGCCCTGAGTGATCATCTCATGCCCCCCATGGTGCAAGAGCCCTTACATGATGCCTTGAGTGATCATCTCATGCCCCCCATGGTGCAAGAGCCCTTACATGATGCCTTGAGTCAAATGTGCATGTGTGTGCCCAGAAAGGACCATGGGTGCTTGCTGACAGATGGCCATTGGGGCATCATGGCTACAGGGTGCACAAAGTCAGGTGCAGATGGAGGGAATCATAAGCTTGCATAAACAACACTCACCCTAACGACCCGAGTGAGGTCGTTGAATTTCTTCCTGCACTGAACAGGGCTCCTGGTCGCCATGCTGCTGGAGTTGACCCTCTGACAAACATCCCTCCAAGCTCGACGGTACACCTTTTGATTCGGCCCCCTACCATTGTCAGGACGGAGAACATCTCGACGGCGCTCATCTGCGGACACCAACTCCTCCAGAGCCTCAGTGCTGAAGCGCTCTGCTCTCTGTCTCACCTTCTCCATCTTGACCAAGTTTTTTGCACCAGAGAAGGGCGAGCGCCGATTCTGAGGCCTACAGGGCGATGAGTGTGGAAGCTGAGGCTGACTGACCCACCCCTTTAAGAGCTGGCCGGCGCCTGGAAGTCTCGTGGTTATCAGTAATTGAGATCACCTGCGCTGCGCCCGTCCGCACCGATATTGGGTAGCGCCGGAAGTTTTGCACCTTAGGAGGCCCGTGCAATGTCTGAATTCGCGCCTCAATCCCCTTTGGGGGTGATGCAACCCAATATCGCGCCAGGCGGCGATAAGTTTAGTCTGGCTATAAACTTTGCGCAGCGCCATTTCTAACGCCTCAAGCGGGGCTATACCCAATTTCTAGGCCATGGAATCATCAGCCAAGATTTAATTTTATGTAACACAATATGTAATTTTATAATTTTCCTTTGATATTAGAGCACCTTTATAATTTAGATATGTTACGCAATCACAAAGCATTGCACGTTGTTAAACAAATATGTGTCATAAGTATACAATGAGGTGTATTGAATTATTGTAGAGTGAAATAGAAGGAGATCTGGGACTAATAGTAGACTCATCACTTCCAATGTCTAAACCTAGTAGTAAAGCAATTTAATAGAGCTAATAGAATATGTCAAGGCTTCAGAGGTTGTAGCAAGGCATTACAGAGTGTACTGGTCAGAGTGCACTTGGAGTATTGTGTTCAATATCACCAAAAGCATATACCTATTGGAGACATTACAGAGAAAAGCAACAAAACTGATTCCAATTATATAGGGGGTGAGCTATGAGGGCAGATTATTGAAGCTCAGATTCTACATGCTAAACAGAAAGCTGTAAAAGGAAAGGAACCCTCATAAAAATATATAAATACTAGCTGGAGTGCCTGGCGGTGCCGAGGGTTTTTTGAGGGCATGTTGTTGTTGGAAGAGAGAGGGAGAGAGTTGGAAGAGAGAGAGAGAGAGACTGGGGGGAGTAGAAAGAGACGGGGGTGGGGGGAGAGAGAGAGAGACTGTGGCGGGGAGAGAGAGAGTGACTGGCGGGGAGAGAGAGAGAGAGAGACTGGGGGGGAGAGAGAGAGAGAGAGACTGGGGGGAAGAGAGAGAAACAGAGAGAGAGGGAGACAGAGAGAGAGGGAGAGAGAGACAGAGACAGAGGGAAGGAGAGAGAGAGACAGAGAGGGAAGGAGAGAGAGAGAGGGAAGGAGAGGGAGAGGGAAGGAGAGAAAGGGGAAAGGGGTGGGGAAGGGGTGGGGGGAAAGGGGTGGGGGGAAAGGGGTGGGGGGAGAGGGGTGGGGGAAAGGGGTGGGGGAAAGGGGTGGGGGGAAAGGGGTGGGGGGAAAGGGGTGGGGGGAAAGGGTGGGGGGAAGGGTGGGGGGAAGAAGGGGAAGGGGGGAAAGGGGTGGGGGAATGGGGAGGTGGGGGAATGGGGGGGAATGTGGGGGGAGGGAATGGGGGGAATATGGGGGGGAAGGGAGAGGGGGAGAGGGGAAGGGAAGGTGGGGAAGGGAAGGGGGAAGTGAAGGTGGGGGGAGGGGGGAAGGGAAAGGGGAAGGGAAGGGGAGGGGGAAGGGGATGGGGAAGGGAGAGGGAGGGAGGGGGAAGGGGAGGGGAAGGGAAGGGGGTGTTTGGGAGGGGGAAAGGGGGGGAAATGGGGGGGAAGGGGGGTGGGAAGGGGGGGTGGGGGGGAGGGGGGAAAGGGTGTGTGTGGGAGAGGGGGAAAGGGGGATGGGAAGGGGGTGAGGGGGGGAAGAGGGGTAGGAAGGGGGTGGGGAGGAAAGGGTGTGTGGGGGGAAGGGTGTGTGGGGGAAGGAGGGGGGAAGGGTGGGGGAAGGAGGGGGGAAGGGAGGGGGAAGGAGGGGGGAGCCAGCAGACCCTCTCCCCTCTGCCAGTGTTGAGAGTTGCGCTGCCGGCGGCGGTTGGAGAAGGCTAGGCCCCAGGGCCTCGGGCACCCGCACTGACATGGCCCAGCCGAGCCCAGTGCCCCGAGCAGCCCGAGCTCTGCAGGCCACAAAGCACCCAAGCCCAGCACTGGCGATGGCTCCGTACCACCCCGCCAGCCTTTACAAAGATGGTGGCGACGCTCGGCTCAGGCCCGCCCCGCCAGCCTTTATAAAGATGGCGGCGATCGTGGGCCGCTTATTGAGCGGGATGGGAGGTGCCTAGCTCGGGCGTGGCTGGGGAGGAGAGGCCGAGGCTTCGAGGCCTGCAGGCGGGGTAACCCTGGAAGGTTGCGGCGCCCGGCGGAGGTAGCGAGTCAAGACGGAAAAAAAAGGGTGAAAGGCAGGAAAATTAATGAGGTTAGAGAAAATATTTACAAATTAATTAACTTTCTTTAAAAACAATTTAATTGTGTTTTAAAATCTAGATTTGAAAATAAACACGCAGAAAGTGGGAAAAATAAATGAATAGTTAGGAATCAAGATGGCAGCCACTCACCTCAGCTCAGAAGGATTAGGCCCGCCCACACATGCAATGAAATGCCCCCCATGATGCACCGATTGGTCAACCATCAGGTTAATCCCCTGTACGATTGGTCAACCATCACGTCACTCAACGCTAATGAGCGGGATGTTGCCATTTTTTGAAACTTTTGTGTATACTGTCGGAACAATTTTTGTCTAACCAAAAAGTAAATATGCCTATTAGAGTCCCCTAATAATAAGCTTTCTTTTGATATAACATATGTGTAGGTACGCTCTATAACGTTTGATTGTATAGCCGGACAGACGGAAAGACAGAAAGACGGAAAGACAGAAAGACGGAAAGACAGATGGACTGTTTTATATATATAGATGAATTGGTATAGATTATATAAACCTAGAATATCAGGAAAATAGAACAAGACATTAATTTAAGTTAATGAAAAATAAATTTAAAACTGATATTAGAAGATCTTCTTCAGTCAAAATGTTGGAACAATCTGCTACACTGTGTAGTAAAGACAATAATATTAAGGACATTCAGAATGTTGTTGGATGCTTCAATAGAAGAGCTAAAGTGCTGGAGAGTTGAGCTTCAGTAGGCCAAATGGCTTTCCCTTAGTCTTATGTTAAGGCTGGCCTCATCTTCCTGAAGGGGCAGAGTTATCTCCACGTTTTCAGTGCACGAAATAAAAGAAAGGACAAGGGTTAGCTATTAATGTGACAGCAGGGCAGAGGAAAAATGGCTGCCAAAAGCAGCCGCAGTTTGTCATGCAGTGTGTGTAAGGTGAGATAGAAGTCAGAGGGGAAAAAGAGGATAAGGTGGGAAAAAACTCTGTGCGACATCTCCTCCAGCATTGCCACTCACACTATACAATGATTCTCGCCCTGCCCTTGATGGCCAGCATATTTTCTTCCACAAGGGAGAGGATATGCAGCCAGACTCAGCCTCCTCCGGTGGCAGCTTCCTGTCTGAAGTTGTGTGCAACCTTCTCTTATAAGAAAAAAGGAGCGTGTTGGTGACAGTCTTGTGATGTTTTTAAAGAATGTGCCTCTCATTGCTGAATAGTTGGTATGCCATATGTTATATATGAGGTGTGGTGAAGTGAGAGTTGCAATAGTGTTGAGTTTGTGAGTATGAGGAGAAGGAAGTGGAGTGAAGGGTGATGCAGCAATTGCAGAACAGTGATAAAAAGTGGAGAGGGAAGCATTGTGATTAGTGAGGCTAGAAGTAATGGAGGAGTGAACAGAGAGTAAGAGAGCAGGACTTTTATCTTAGAACTCTGGTAAGGTCATTGAATTCCTTTCTGCATTGTAGCCATGTCCTCGGCACTAAGCTCCTGGCATTGACCTCCTTTGCAACCTCTTCCCACTGGCAACAAAGGTGTTGCCTGGAGGGCTCTCTGCCCCCTGGGTGCAACAGGATTTCCCTCTTCCTGTCGCCACCTGTAGCAGGGCCTCCAATGCGTAGAACCTGAGTGCCCTGTCTGACCTTCCTTCAATTCAATCAATCTTCAATCTGGGAAGTTTTCCTGCAGTCTGCACCTCCGTTTTAAGAGATGCCCACTGCCTTTAAGTGGCATCGGAAAGTTTTAGTTCATCATGGGGGTGATAATGCGATGTAAAGTGCTCAAGCGCCCCAGGAGTTTGGGCATTGATGCCCTGTATTATCAAGCATGAAGGGCTGAGGCCTACCCTGTATCGGATACACCCTGCACAAGAAGGGTCATCGACCTGAAACGTTAACTCTGTTGCTCTCTCTCGACAGATGCTGCCTGACTCATGCTGAGAATTTCCAGCATTTTCTGTTTTTATTTCAGATTTCCAGCATCTGCAGTATTTTGCTTTTGTATGTGGTGGGGCAGCTCATTAAGGCCCCACATTTTAATGAGGAGTAGGAACAGAGTAATATTTAAAATCTCAAGCCTGGAAATGACTACAGAGCATATTATGGAAAATGTATCATCATAGGATGATGTCGTTTGTCTTCTTGCTTTTCCTAGCAGTTGTACCTGTCAATATGTTTCTCTTCAAGGTATTTCTTCCAATTTAACTTGAAATGATCTAAGCTGCTGCCCTATAACATCCCTCAGTTATCTGTTCTAAAAATCAAACACTATTTCAGTAAATCCCACCTGAATTTACCTCTCCTTATCTTATATTAATGGCCCCTTGGCCCTGTCTGATCCTCTACATATCTAATCTTATTCGTTTGTAGACCTCAATCATATCCACACACAGTCTTCTTTGCTCCAACAAGAAGTGTCCCAAATCGTTCAGCCTCGTCAGAAAATAACACTCATGGTGTGATATGTCGCAGGGTATTCTGCAAGAAGCTGATATGAGGCAGCGGTCAGAAGAGCACAGTGGTGAAGAGCCAGATACAGTCTAAAAGTTATCAAAAAGTGTTAGCGATTAGCTGAAGTACTGGGGCATTCAAGCATGTGGGTAGGCTAAATCGATGGAGGAAATACAGGATAGCAAAGACCTTGATGTTAGTGCTGACCTTGTGAGTAGAAAAGGGAAAGCAGAACTAAATGTTGAGCAGTGAAGCTGCAAAAGATTGAATTTAGCTGAGGGGAAGTTTTAATTGAAATATTTAATTTTGATTGACAAAAAGTTGAAGAGAGTTCTAAAGTACCAAAAGTTACTTTTGTTTCAGTGAGCAACAAAAGATGGGGCCAGGAAACTGGAGATGCAAATGAACAGGATGAGATTTGAGTAGGTGCCATGAATGTTGCAGACATTTCTTTTAAATTGAGAAGAAGAAGCAATAGATGTGATGCATTGATTTTGCCTTGCATACAGTTAACTTTGTAACACTTCTACCGATAATCTTTATATATGTTGTAGGTTGCTCAACCGAGTTGACTTCAGACATTCACTATGGTGATTCTTTATGTAGAATGCTGTAAAGAGCTCATTTAATGTATATTTGTTATATAATCATCTTCTAAAATATTTACACCTAATTTATGCCTTGAAGAAGTAATCTGATCATTAACACTGTGTACTGCTTACATAGCTAACACAAAGCTGCTGTTTTGATTCTGAATTATTCCCCCTAGCACACAAGGAATGGAAGTTAAACCCCACTTGAAAATGGATATTGTTGCTTTAAAGAGCATTTAATTAAATCATCACGTTTTCTTCATCTGCTGATAAATAAGCTATGTACAGGCCATAACATTTTTAATGCACTTCACATCATGGTTGAAAACTGTCACTAGTACAGTACATTATACTGAAGAGATCATTCTAATTTGTTAATTTATTAAAAATCCAGTACATGTCAAGTGGGAGTGAGCCTTCGGATTAGTGGTTAGCATTTCTGCTCTGAATCTGAGGATGAAGAGTTCAAGACCCACTTCAGACAGCCCTAGCGATTGGAGACTAGAATAAAGCCTTAGAAATTCAAGGGCGGCGAGCCCTTTTTTCAGGCACAAAACAGGCACCTAAGTCGCATGACACTGGAAATGCACTGCCCCAGCGCCTAACTCACCACGAGATAAAGCCACTTGGCAACCCATGGTGCTAACAGGCAGAAACGTTACGCTATTTAAAGGGCTCATCCACTACATACAGTGTACTGGCCTCGCTAGACGTGCTCCTATCTAGTTGTCCAGCAAGTTAAACACTTATTCAAATAATTCTTCGTGAAGCCGGTTTGCTGTTTTGAAGCTTTACTTGAACAAATTTGTGAAACTGTAAACAAAGACAAAGTATGTTTTGTACATAAAACTGAGTACTATACATTAGATATTACATAAGATATAAACATATTTACAACAGTAGAATAGACTAATTGTATAACTAACTAACATTTGGACTAACTTCTGTAACTACCAAATAGTAACCTTTTATAAACAAAGTATTGTCAAATACTACACTGACAAAGTTGCTATCATGCTAACAAACAAAGATACTCACAGATATTGCACCTGGCCTAACATATGAGATCAGATTACACTGGATTGCGAATCCCTCATGGAATTCTCCATTACTCTGCCAGGTTCTTTCTGGGAAAACTACTTCTGGGGTTGAACTGGAAGAAAGGTCAACTGACCTCTGCTGTATACAAACACTGCTAACACAGTAACCACCACCAGAGGGTGCTATCTGCATGTAAAAAGTCCATAAGTCCAGAACATACAGGTTAGTTGCTGGTTTGTCCTTTTAGGCTGATGGTTAACTCCGGGGCATTTATTGGCCTGTGTTCTGACTTAGAAAACCTAATTCTCACTTCTGAGAAGAAGTTTTTGCTGGCGTCACACTGTTTTTGGCAGCCTTCAAAATAGTTTGATTGTAGTCATGGGTGGTCAGGTAGGGCTGCCTTTGGGGCTGGAGAAAGAGGGGGAGCAGCAAAGAAGACAGGAGAGAACAGAAGAGGGAGGAGGAGGATGGCACTGAGCAGGCTATACCCACAGCAGGTCTTCAGAAAGAATTTCTCCTACCTGAACTTCTCTCAGGCAACTTTGCTTCAGAAAAGAAGCTATCACTGAGTTACAACTCAAGCCTCGAACCAGGGCATGAAGAACACTGCCTGTGGCTTTCAATGTTACCATGGCCCTTAACTTTTATGCCACAGGCTCTTTCCATGCTGCAGCATGTGACATCTCGCAGTTTGTAGTCCTCTGCTGTATCAGGGAGCTCAACGAGGATCTCTACATCAGGAGAAGCACCATTTCCTTCCCCATGGACAGAATGAAGCAGGACCCCAGGGTGCAAGGTACTGTAGACTGCACCCATATTGCCTACATGCTCCTCAGTGTCAGCCATGGCTCAGTTGGTAGCACTCTTGCCTCTGAGTCACAAGGTTGTGGATTCAAATCCCATTTCAGGAGACTTGAGCACAAAAATCTAGGCTGACACTCCAGTGCAGTACCGAGGGAATGTTGTACTGTCAGAGGTGCTGTCTTTTGGATGAGGTGTTAAACCGAGGCTCTGTCTGCTCTCTCAGGTGGATGTAAATAGATCCTATGGCACTATTTTGAAGAAGAGCAGGGGAGTTATCCCCAGTGTACTGGCCAATATTTATCCATCAATCAGCATCATTAAAAAAAAACAGATTATCTGGTCATGATAGCAAAATACTGCAGATGTTGGAAATCCGAAATAACAACAGAAAATGCTGGAAAAACTCAGCAGGTCAGGCAACATCCGTGGAGAGAAATTTGAGTTGACGTTTCGGGTCGAACCCTTCTTCAAAACTGGAAAGAAAAGAAAATAGATCGAAGGCAGGGCTGCGATTGGACAAAAGAAGTGCTGTTTGTGGGAGCTTGTAGTATGTAAGTTGGCTGCCGTGTTTCCTATATTACAACAGTGGCTACATTTCAAAGAGTACTTAATTGGCTGTAAATGCTTTGGGATGCCCTGAGGTTGTGAAAGGTGTTATATAAATGAAAGTCTTTCTTTCTTTCATCACCATCCTGGCATTGTTCCCATTAGAAAGAGATTCCACTCCATCAACCTCGAGATTATTTGTAACCATAGGCAGTGCAGGTCTGTGCCCAGTTTCCTGGCACCAGTCATGATTCATTTATCCTGTTCCAGTCCTCTGTGTCATCCTTGTTACAACCAGGCCATCTGGTTACAGGCTGGCTACTGGGCGATGAGGGCTATCCCCTTCAGAACTGGCTCAGGACTCCTGTCAGGAACCCAGACACAGCTGCCACCAAAAAGGTCAACTAGACAGCACTCAAGCAACGCTTCCGCTGCCTAATCTGTTCGGGAGGAGCTTTGCAGTACAGCTCTGAGTGAGTATCTAGATTTGTGGTCGTCTGCAACATGCTCCATAACATTGCTATTGTAACATTTGCATATTGAATTATCATTGGCCCACAGGCATCTGTAAGGAATACCTATTATATTCACATGTGATCACATGCCGAGTTGTCATTGGCCTGCAGGCATCTGTAAGGATTACTATTGCTTTGAAGACCCAGGCTAGGGGTCCTAACGCCATCTTTTCCCCAAGGTGCTGTATGAGTAAGATCACAGACCTAATGCTTCATAAAAGAGTTAAACTGCAATATTCCGTTGTCCTGTAATTTATTATTTTTGTACAAAGTGTGCAAAACAAGACATGGTGTCAGAACAGGGATTTGAAATGGATATCGTTGGAGCTCCCTTACCTTGAATGAATTGGGAATCTTTGGACTTACATAGAGAATGGCGCAAGTTCAAGCAACACGTAGAGTTGATGTTCGCGGGTCCGTTAAAAAGCAAAGGGGAGGAAGAAAGATGCAGCTACCTACTCCTGTGGATTGGAGAAAAAGGAAGAGACATTTTTAACACATGGTCTCTCACCGCGGATGAAGCAAAGGTACTGAAAAGTTATTTTGACCGTTTTGAATCATATGTGATGCCCAAGACAAATACGATATTCGCTAGGTACAAGTTTCAGGAGTAAGTACAAGGAGCCAGTGAGTCGTTTGAACAGTTCGTGACTGAGTTATAACTGCTGGTAAAAGACTGTGAATATGCAGAAGATAAAGGTGAGATGGTCAGAGACCACATCGTGTTTGGAATACATTCAGCTAAAGTGAGAGAGAAACTTTTGAATGTTGGGTCCAGGCTAACACTGAACAAAGCTATGGACATAGCCAAATCGAACAAGATAGCCCAAGTACAGTTGAAACCCATAACCGGCACCACGAGCAGCTCGTGTGAACAGACAGTGCACGCAGTTAATATACACACACCAAAGAACACCGCCCAGAGAGCATGTTTCAGAACAGAAAGAAAAGAGAGAGTTCTAAAAATGAGCGACACAGACATAAAACAATTCAAAAACTGTGGATATTGTGGAAACAAGGTGCATGGAGAAAAGGAGCAATGCCCTGCCAAAGGAAGGCAATGTGCTAAATGTGGTAAACAGAACCACTTTGCTAAAGTTTGCAGGACTGTTTTTGGAAAAACAGAACACACAGTGATTGACAGTCAAATGCCAGATGGAGAGCCAAATGCAGAGAAACTGTTTATTGATTCTGCGTCACAGAAAAAACAGATTTCAGAGACTGAGCAAGCCTTTGCCGATATTGAGATAGGGAAACAGGGCACAGAGCTTAAGTTTTAACTAGGCACTGGAGCTCAGGTTAATGTAATTCCTCTGAGTGAGTATCACAGCTTGAAGGATGAGTGTGAGCTACAGCCCACCTCACGCAGACTGACCAGCTATGGGGGTGAGCAGCTCATTGTAAAAGGCACATGCGTGATGAAATGCAAGTACAAAGAAAACGACATGATGTTGGACTTTTACATTGTTGACACTCAAGCACCTCCAGTGCTAGGTCTAAAGGCATGTTTAGACATGGACCTTGTCAAGCTAGTGCTATCATTGACAGCACCAATTGAGAAGCAGACAGTCATGGAGGAGTTTGCTGACGTTTTCAAAGGAATCGGACTATTCCCAGGTGAATGCACTATTCACCTTGACCCAGCAGCAACCCCTGTGGTTTGCCCACCGAGAAGGATACCCCTTGCTCTACGTAGTCACCTGAAGGAGGAGCTGCAGAGCATGGAGACTACAGAAATCATCATCCGGGAAACAGAACCGACAGAGTGGGTCAACGCGTTAGTAGTGGTTGAGAAACCACGTACAGGCAAGCTCAGAGTCTGTCTCGACCCCAGAGATTTGAACAAAGCTATCAAACGCCCTCACTACCCTCTACCAACGCTAGATGACATCACACCCAAGCTAGTGGGAGCACGTTACTTCAGTGTAATGGACGCACAATCAGGATACTGGACTATCAAGCTCACGGAAGAGTCATCTAAGCTAACAACATTCAACACACCATTTGGATGCTACCGATTTCTGCATTTACCATTTGGTCTTATCTCAGCTCAGGATGAATTCCAGTGGAAGATCGACGAAACCTATGAAGGCCTCGACAGAGTAGTCGCAATCGTAGACGACATCCTCATCTATGGCAGGAATAGAGAGGAACATGACGGGAACCTCCGTGCGATGCTACAAAGATCATGGGAGAATTGTATCCGGCTCAACCCCGAGAAAATCATAATCGGATCCAGCGAGATCAGCTATTTTGGGCATCGCCTCTCAACTGATGCCATTAAGCCGGATCCAGAGAAAATCTCCGCCATCAAGAAGATGGAGCCGCTGAAGAACCACACAGAGCTAGAGACAGTACTAGGCATGGTTAACTACTTAGCCAAGTTTGCCCCGAGCCTCTCCGAAATCAACGCACCCATGCGTCGGTTGCTCAAACAATCCAATGAGTTCCTGTGGGACAAACAACATGACACAGCATTTCAGAAAATGAAAGACCTAATCACCAGAGAACCAGGACCAGTTCTTGCCTACTTTGACCCCAACAAAGAGCTCAGACTACAAGTGGACGCGTCAAAGTACGGACTAGGCGCAGTATTACTGCAAGAAGGAAAGCCCATCGGCTACGCTTCTAGATCTCTCACAGACAGTGAGATCAACTATGCTCAAATCGAGGAAGAGCTATATGCAATTCTGTTTGGATGTAAGCGTTTCCACCAGTACGTCTATGGCCGACAAGTCATTGTGGAATCCGACCACAAGCCCCTCGAGTCAATCATGAGGAAACCACTAGCCGCAGCGTCACCAAGGCTACAGAGAATGATCCTTCAGCTACAGAAGTACGACTTCACAATCATTCACCATCCAGGCAAAGACATTCCTGTCGCAGACACGCTCTCCAGAAAGTCTCTTACCTACCAGGACAGCAGCCTCAGTGAAGGCATGGATGTGCAGGTGCACATGGTGTACAACAGCTTACCTGTGAGTGACTCAAAACTGAAGGAGATCCAAGCAGGAACAGAGAAAGATGCACAACTCACACTGCTGAGCAAAGTCATACATGAAGGATGGCCTGAGGAAAGGAGGAAATGCCCTCAGAGCATATCTGAATTCTGGAACCACAGAGACGAACTGTCACAAATCAATGGAATCGACTTCAAAAGGGAGAAAATCAACATTCCTACCAGTCTCAGAGAAGAGATGTTGACAGAAATTCATGCTGGACATATGGGCATGGAAAAATGCAAACAAAGAGCACGTGACATTGGTCCAGAAATTCGGGTCGGGGGCTTCCCGCGGGTGCAAGCCCCCGACCTACACTTATCTAGCGCGCCGGCAGTTGACCTCTTGGCCTGCGTGGAATTCCTCTCCGAGGCCTGTCCCAGAGGCCGGTGCACTATGCTGGCATGTCCCAGGGGCGTAGTTAGTGCGAAGTGTCCCCTGGGATCACGTGAGCAACAGGCAGCCAATCGGAGCAGGGAATGCTCCATTCATAAGTCTTGACAGATAGACCTGTCAAAACGTATAAATGCTGAGGCTGTAAAACTGTACTTTACCTTCAAATAATTTTTTTAAAAACATCACACTTTGTAAATAAACTATAAATGACATTAAATAACTATTTTAAACAAAAATTTAAATTTTTGAAAAAATTATTTTATAAAAAAACGGGGCTAAAAATAAACTTACCTTGCTTTAAAGTATTTAAAAGTAAAAAACCTGCGGAAAAAATGTTTTAATTTTAAATAATTGACCACTTACCTTTGAAAATGAAGTCCTTACGGCTGCTTTTTACATTTCTAAAATGTACAGACTTACCCGCACGTTAAAACCTGAAAAAAAAAAGGAAGTTCAACGCGCACGCGCAGACTCCCGCGCGCACGCGTTCGACCTCTGAACCCCTTGGTTCAGAGGATCGGAAGTGCCGGTTTCCCGCGCATGCGAGGTGCATGCAAGATTCCAGCACTTCCATCGGGTCCACGCGTGAGTACTCCATCCATACTCATGCGTTGGGACCCGAATTTCTGGGCCATTATGTTTTGGCCCGGAATGTGCAAACACATTGAGGACATTGTCGGAAAATGTTCCATTTGTCTAGAACGCCGCCCATCAAATGTCAAAGAGCCCATGATACCTCATCATATCCCAGACAGGCCCTGGCAGATCGCGGCAACGGATCTGTTCACATGGAACAACGAGGACTACATAGTGACTGTTGATTACTACAGCAGATTTTTTGAACTGGACAAGCTTCACAGCACCACATCTGCAGCTGTGATCCACAAGCTAAAGGCAGCCTTTGCCAGGCATGGCATGGTAGAGACTTTAGTCTCAGACAATGGCCCCCAATACAAATCAAAAGAGTTCGAGTCATTTGCCACACATGTCACATCAAGCCCACATTACCCTCAAATTAATGGCCTTGCTGAAAAAACTGTCCAGATTGTGAAAACACTCATGGCCAAAGCCAAAGCGGACAAAAGAGACCCCTACATCAGTCTCCTTGAGTACCGCAACACTCCGGTTGACAATGTCAAGTCACTAGCACAGCTGTTGATGAGCTGCAGACTTCGCTCAATCCTTCCAAGCAGAGGTCGTCAGCTGCAAGCAAGTGCATGCAAAATGTGTACAGAGACAACAACACCAAAAGAGATACCATGACAGGTCAGCTAGACTACTGCCGCCGCTGCGCAATGGAGAATCCATCAGAATCCAGGAGCATGACTACTGGAAGCCAGCAGTCGTCATCCAGCCAGCTGACACTGAGCGATCGTACCACATCTGCACCCCAGAAGGACAGGTGTACCGCCGCAATCGCAGGCACCTCCTGAACACCAAGGAACAACACTGTCATTCCGATGAGAGGATCAGTTCAACAGAGTGTGATGAACAGAGCAATACACAAAACGCATCATACTTACCTGAACCTAAACCTGAACTTGAATTGTTGACCGATTCAGGAGCATGCTCAGTTCCATACCACACAAGGTCGGGACGAGAGGTCAAGCCTAGAGTTATCCTTGACTTGTGAACTGTTAAAGGGTGTAGGCGGATTGCTGCCCTAAAAAAAACAGTACATTGTTATTGAAACGTTGAGATGTTTTCAGTGCTAGTTAAATGCTGAGTTTACTTATATGTTTATGCTACCGAGAATATTATGTGGAAGAAAGGTTTAAAAGTAATGCATAACATTTTTCTTTTAAAAGAAAGGGGATGTAATATTTGTATATTGAATTATCATTGGCCCGCAGGCATCTGTAAGGAATACCGATTATATTCACATGTGATCACATGCTGAGTTGTCATTGGCCTGCAGGCATCTGTAAGGCCTACTATTGTTTTGAAGACCCAGGCTAGGGGTCCTAACGCCATCTTTTCCCCAAGGTACTGTATGAGTAAGATCACAGACCTAATGCTTCATAAAAGAGTTAAACTGCAATACTGCACTGTCCTGCAATTTATTATTTTTGTACAAAGTGTGCAAAACAAGACAGCTATCATGAGGAAGCAGCCTTTACCACCACTTGGGCAGCAAGAAGTGGAACAGGAAGAGGAGCAGCAGCAGGAGCAGGTGCAAGATGAAAAACAACATGAAAAGGAGGAGTGGCAACAACCACCAGAGGCATGGCCTTCCTCAGTGCATGAAAGACTTTGGGGGAAAAATTTGGTTGGTTTGCGCCTCCCATTAGCGCCTTCAGAGGGCGCTAATGTGGCGCAAAGCAGTTTGTGTCGCTCACGAAATTGACTAGACATTTTGCGGCGGCGCTAAACACTACTGCCACGATCTCCTGCGCCTGCAGATCATGACATCAGTCAAACGTGCAACGCCCCAGTAGCGCCCCAGACCGGATATTGAGCGGCGCCCCCTGTCTTACCACCTGCCGCTAACAATGACAGGTTCAGGGGAGCGTTTTGCAGTCGGGAAGGGACTGGGGGAGCGCTATTTAAAGGCGACTGCTTCCTGCCTTTTTTTGTCTGCGAAATTTTTTCACCACGCATTCTGAGTGAGAGAGAGACTGCAGGAGATATTCAAAGCTGTGTTGAGGAGTTTTGAGTACTGAGCAACACTTTGCAGGTTCTTTTTTATTTGATCTTCCTTGCATCGATTTAGAAGAGACTATGGGGGCTACACTCTGAGCTCTTTCCCTGGGCCTCTCCATTGTTCTTTCCAACAGATTTGATGTACAGGCCTCTCCAGGCCTAGATTCATGGCTGCAATGAGCAGGGTGTGGATGGAGAGCAAGATCGACCTAATCCCCTTTAATAACTGGCCGGTGACAGTGTGTCTGTGTTCCATTGCTGACTGACATCACATGAGCTTTGCCAGCGCTCTGAGTTAGCGCCTCGCTCCTCGCCCTTTGCGCCTTAAGACAGGTGTGCAGCACTTGAGTTAGTGTTCCAATCTCCTCCAGGGGTGATGAAAGCCAAGTTTGCAGTCGGAGGCAATAATTAGCGCCAGACGCTAAACTTTGCGCCCGGCCAATAATCACACCCCAAACGGGGCGACACTGAATTTCTCCCCCTTTATGTCACATTTCCAGCTGATCCATCAAGATTTGTTGAGGGTTTTTTCCACATAAAAGGGGGGAGATGTGACATCTTTATGTCCCATTAATGTTAGACTAAATGGTTTGAGTTTTCCATATGGTTTTATGACACCATTAAGGAGTGCCGTGTATATACACAAATCCTCCTGGTGTAATTTATGGCTTGATTACCTGGGAACGTCCATGGTTTGAACTAACTGAGAAAGCTTGTGAGTCCTACATTCTCACCAAAAAGGTGCAGATTTTCAAGGCTACCCTATTCAAGGGGTGTAACTTAGTCTTGGATCTCCTTGTTTTCAAAGTGTGCACCTTTCTGTTCTTTCATGGACAGATACATTCCCAAGTGATACATTGTTACACTTATATTACAACAGCAAACAACAATATGCACTCAAATATAGTGTGTCTAAAGCATAAAAACATCCCAAGGTACTTCACAAAGGCAAATCGAAAAATAGATGCCAAGCCAAAGAAGGAGATAATAGGAGCAGTGACCAAAAGCTTGGTCAAAGAGATGGGTTTTAAGGAAAGTCTTAAAAGAGTAGAGGGAGGTGGCGATGCAGCAGGTTTAGGGAGGGAATTTCAGAGTGTGGGGCCTAGGTAGTTAAAGGAAAGGCCACTGGTAGGGCAAAGGGAGGGGAGGATGCACGAGGTCAAAATCAGAGGAATGGAGAGTTTTGGGAGCTCTGGTTGTAGGACTGGAGGAAGTTGCAAAGAAAGAAAGAAAAAGATAGAACTTTTCTCAAACTCAGAACATCCCAAAATGCTTTACAGCCAATGACGTACTTTGGAAGTGTACAACAAAAGCCATGGAGTGATTTATAAACAAGGATGAGAATTTTAAATTTGAGGTGCTTGGGAAATAGAAGCCAATATAGGTCAGCTTAGGAATTGTCAAGTCTGAAGGTGACAAATGTATGAATAAGGGCCTCAACAGCAGATGGGTTGATGTGAGGCAGAGGTGGGCAATCTTTGTGATGGAGAGGATATAGATCTGGGGTCAAAGAAGACACCAAGGTTGCAAACAGTTTGGATCAGTCTAAGACAGTGGCCAGGGAGGTGGATGGAGCAGTAGCAAGGGTATAGAGTTTGTGGCAGGAGATGGCATCAGTCTTCTACAAACTACAGCTCATCCAAGATCAGATGTCGGACTAGCAGTCTGACAGCATAGAGGCAATGAAGAGGTTTAGAGAAATTATAGAGAGATAACAGATTTAACTCATAGTATTAGCAAAGCTTTGTTTATTCTCCCTAGATGGTCCAAAGGCACTATTGAACGTAGCATTAAGTTGTGCAGATCAGAGGGTCACAGGTTCAATTCCCAGTCTGCTCTGAATGGGTTACTATCAGCCCAGGCAGCAGTGGCGTGATACAATTGGCCTGGATACCTCTGGGGTAGGAAGGGTAAAAATTAGCCATGGCTCCCACTTGATCATCATCTAGAGTTCCTGCTAGAAAATGTGAAGCCCTCTGTGATTGAAGACCTACTTTGAGGCTCAAATCTAATGATTGGCCTCTTCGTGAGATATCGAAGGACTGTCAACGCCTATGGACCCATACCTCAGCATGGAATCAATGCTTTAAGGATAGGAGAGCAGAAAAGGGAAGAAGATGACACAAAACTTGGAAGTATAGTGAACAGTGAGGAGGATAGTGATAGACTTCAGGAAGACATAGACAGGCTGGTGAAATGGGCAGACACGTGGCAGATGAAATTTAATGCAGAAAAGTGTGAAGTGATACATTTTGGTAGAAAGAATGAGGAGAGGATATATAAACTAAATGGTACAATTCTGAAGGGGGTGCACGAACAGAGAGACCTGAGAGTATGTGTGCACAAATCATTGAAGGTAGCAGGGCAGGTTGAGAAAGCGGTTAAAAAGGCTTACAGGATCCTGGGCTTCATAAATAGAGATATGGAATACAAAAGTGTGGAAATTATGGTGAACCTGTATAAAACGCTGGTTCGGCCCCAACTGGAGTACTGTGTCCAATTCTGGGCACCGCACTTTAGGAAGGATGTGAAGGCCTTGGAGAGGATGCAGAAAAGATTTACAAGAATGATTCCAGGAATGAGGGACTTCAGTTATGTTGATAGACTGGAGAGGCTGGGGTTGTTCTCCTTGGAACAGAGAAGATTGAGAGGAGATGTGATGGAGGTGTTCAAAATCATGAGGGGTCTGGACAGAGTAGATAGAGAGAAACTGTTCCCATTGGCAGAAGGGTCGAGAACCAGAGGACACAGATTTAAGGTGATTGGCAAAAGAACCAAAGGCGAGAAAAACCTTTTTTATGCAGCGAGTGGTTAAGATCTGGAATGCACTGCCCAAAAGGGTGGTGGAGGCAGACTCAATCACACATTTCAAAAGGGAATTGGATAAGTATCTGAAGGAAAAGAATGTTCAGGGCTACAGGGAAATGACAGGGGAGCGGGACTAGCTGAAGTGCTCTTGCAGGAAGCCGGCATGGACTCGATGGGTCAAATGGCCTTCTTCCATGCTGTAACCATTCTTTGATTCTATGATTCTGTAAGATTGAGGAAAAAGCAAAGCCTGGTTCCACTGGGAGTTATAACACAGATGGCATAAAGGTGTAAAATAAAAATATTTTCTTCCGGTTCTGATGAAAGGCCATCGATCTGAAGCGTTAACTTTGTTTCTCTCTCCACAGAATTTTGCTTTTGGCATAAAGAACATAAGAACATAAGAACATAAGAAATAGGAGCAGGAGTAGGCCAATCGGCCCCTCGAGCCTGCTCCACCATTCAATAAGATCATGGCTGATCTGATCCTAACCTCAAATCTTCTATCACTCTGCATCCACCCGAACCCATGTGATCTCCCGGGAGAGGCGAAAAACCAGATAAAAAACCCAATGGCCAATTTGGGAGAAAAAAATCTGGGAAATTCCTCTCCGACCCATCTAGGCGATCGAAATTCTTCCAGGAGATCACTCTGTCCCTATTTTTTCTACAGTACTTACCTTCTGTAAAGGCGATCTCCACCCCAGCCAGGAACAGGAATAAAACCATCTCCTGAAATCTAACAGAATTAGAACACGGTAGGAGCAGAACAAGGCTACACGGCCCCTGGGCCCGCTCCACTACCCACAGGGCCATGACCATTCCGAACCCAGACTCATGTCCAATTTCCTGCCCGCTCCCCGTAACCCTTTATTCCCTTTACTTCTAGGAAACTATCTATTTCTGTTTTAAATTTATTTAATGATGTAGCTTCCACAGCTTTCTGGGGCAGCAAATTCCACAAACCTACCACCCTCTGAGTGAAGAAGTTTCTCCTCATCTCAGTTTTGAATGAGCAGCCCCTTATTTTAAGATTATGCCCCCTAGTTCTAGTTTCACCCATCATTGGGAACATCCTCACCGCATCCACCCGATCAAGCCCCTTCACAATCTTATATGTTTCAATAAGATCGCCTCTCATTCTTCTGAACTCCAATGAGTAGAGTCCCAATCTACTCAACCTCTCCTCATATGACCACCCCCTCATCCCCGGGATTAACCGAGTGAACCTTCTTTGTACTGACTCGAGAGCAAGTATGTCTTTTCTTAAGTATGGACACCAAAACTGTATGCAGTATTCCAGGTGCGGCCTCACCAATACCTTGTACAACTGCAGCAATACCTCCCTGTTTTTATATTCCAACCCCCTAGCAATAAAAGCCAACATTCCATTGGCCTTCTTGATCACTTGCTGCACCTGCATACTAACTTTTTGAGTTTCGTGCACCAGGACCCCCAGATCCCTTTGTACTACAGTACTTTCCAGTTTCTTGCCATTAAGATAATAACTTGCTCTCTGATTTTTCCTGCCAAAGTGCATAACTTCACACTTTCCAGTATTGTATTCCATCTGCCAAATCTCTGCCCACTTACTTAGCCTGTCTATGTCCCTTTGCAGGTTTTTTATGTCCTCCTCACTCACTACTTTCCGTCCCATCTTTGTATCATCTGCAAACTTTGATATGTTACACTCGGTCCCTTCCTCCAAATCGTTAATATAGATTGTAAAGAGTTGGGGACCCAGCACTGACCCCTGCGGAACACCACTAGTTACTGGTTGCCAATCTGAGAACGAACCATTTATCCCAACTCTCTGCTTTCTGTTAGAGAGCCAATCCTCCACCCACGCCAGAATATTACCCCCAATCCCGTGATTTTTTATCTTGAGCAATAATCTTTTGTGTGGCACCTTATCAAATGCCTTTTGGAAGTCTAAATACACTACGTCCACTGGTTCCCCTTTATCCACCCTGTATGTTACTTCCTCAAAAAACTCAAGCAAATTTGTTAAACATGACTTCCCCTTCATGAAACCATGCTGAGTTTGCCCTATTAAATTGTGTTTATCCAAATGTCCCGTTACTGTCTCCTTAATAATGGACTCTAACATTTTACCAACCACAGATGTTAGGCTAACAGGTCTATAGTTTCCAGCCTTCTGCCTACTACCCTTTTTAAATAATGGTGTTACATTAGCAGTTTTCCAATCTGCCGGGACCTTTGCTGAGTCCAGTGAGTTTTGGAAAATTATTACCAATGCATCCACAATCCCTACCGCTACTTCCCTCAAGACCCTGGGATGCAAGCCATCAGGTCCAGGGGATTTATCCGCCTTGAGTCCCATTATTTTACCAAGTACCACTTCCTTAGTGATTTTAATTGTATTTAGTTCCTCCCCCCCTAGAGCCCCCTGTTTGTCCAGTGTTGGGATATTCTTAGTGTCCTCTACTGTAAAGACTGATACAAAGTAATTGTTCAGTGTTTTTGCCATCTCCATGTTTCCCACCATTAATTTCCCGGTCTCATCCTCTAAGGGACCAACATTTACTTTAGCCACCCTTTTTCTTTTTATATAACTATAGAAACTTTTACTGTCTGTTTTTATATATTTTGCTAATTTACTTTCATAATCTATCTTCCCTTTCTTAATCAATCTTTTTGTTATTTTTTGCTGTCTTTTAAAGACTTCCCAATCTTCCACCCTCCCACTAGATTTGGCTACCTTATATGCCCTTGTTTTTAGTCGGATACTATCCTTAATTACTTTACTTAGCCATGGATGGCTATCTTTTCTTTTACACCCTTTTTTCCTCAGTGGAATATATTTTTTTTGGAAGTTGTAAAATAACTCCTTAAATGTACACCACTGGTCATGTACCGTCTTACCCTTTAATCTATTTTCCCAGTCTACTCTCATTAATTCCGCTCTCATACCTTCATAGTCTCCTTTATTCAAGCTCAGCACGCTTGTTTGAGATCCAACCTTCTCACCCTCTAATTGAATATGGAACTCAACCATGTTATGGTCACTCATTCCAAGGGGATCCTTTACTAGGACATTTTTAATTAATCCTGTCTCATTACACAGGACCAAATCTAAGGTTGCTTGCCCCCTGGTCGGTTCAGTTACATACTGCTCAAGAAACCCATCCCTAATACACTCAATGAACTCTTCCTCAAGGCTGCTCTGCCCAATTTGATTTGTCCAGGATAAAGGAATAGTATTATCAGAAAATTTCACTTACGTCTACCTCACAAGACCAATAATTGCAGAGTGAAAATCACAACTAGCATGACCCCCTATTATATTGCCTGACTTTAAATGTTCTCCATTCAGTTAAACCCAGATCAGAATATGTCACTTGGTAGTAACAATACCAAAATAAACAACAACAACTTGCATTTATTTAATACCCTTAACATAGTAAAACATCCCAAGGTGCTTCACAGGACCATTATCAGTCAAAAATTGACACCAAGCCACACAAAGAGCTATTAGGACAGGTGACCAAAAGCTTGGTCAAAGAGGTAGGTTTTAAGGCGCATCATAAAGAAGGAGAGCAAGGTAGAGAGGCAGAGAGGAATAGGGAGGAAATTCTAGAGCTTAGGACCAAGGCAGCTGAAGGCACAGCTGCCAATGGTGGGACGATAGAAATCAGGGAAGTGCAAGAAGCCAGAATTGGAGGAATGCAGAGATCTCGGAGGGTTTATAGCTGGCAGAGGTTACAGAGATAAGGAGGGGCGAGCCCTTGGAGGGATTTCAACACAAGGATAAGTATTTGAACGTTTGGACGAAAGGTCATTGACCTGAAACGTTAACCCTGTTTCTTTCTCCGCAGATGCTTCCTGATCTGCTGAGTATTTCCAGCATTTTCTGTTTTTATTTGAGTATTTTAAGTTTGAGGTGTTGCCTGGGATGGAGACAATGTAGGTCAGTGAGCACAACAGTTAATAAAGACAAGAGTACATTAAAATCAAGACTGTAACTTCCCATTTGGCACTAGTTATCATTAAACATTTTTGGAATTACAAAATGGGATCCATTGTCCTTGTGGCAAAATGAGAATTGCAAACCGCTCTTAAAGTGTTCAAAAGATCAAGCTGCTACTTACAATTCCTCATGCAATTTTTATTAAAGAATGAAATCAGAGTATTCTATTCCCGATGTTACACAGAATTAAGAAGCCACTCAGCTGCCAGCACTGAAACTTGAACTTCTTATTTAATAGTATGCATAAACCTGTGGGTGAATTTATTTATGATCTAGTTTGAATATTTCTTACATTTCATCCTTTCATATCTGGTGCCTCCACTCTTCCCATTTAAATTAGTTTCTCCTGAGGTTTCCTCAAACACCTTTCAAGAGGGTGAGTATGCCACTTTTTCCCAGCTATTGAACTATAAAAATTTGCAGAAAAAGACCATTCAGCCCGTTGTGCCTGTGCTAGCTGATTGCTAGACAAAATCAATCACTCTGCCCCACACTCTCCACATAGCCTTGTATCTTCCTCAACCTCAAATAATTATCTAATTTTTCCTTTAAAGTTACAAGGGACTCTGCTACAACTGTTCCTTGTGGCAAAGTATCCCATGATTTGACAATCCGCTGATTAAAGAAATTCCTCCTAATCTCGTTCCTCACTCATTTAGTGACAATTTTAAATTGATGACCCTGCATCACTGACTCTCCAACCATCAGAACTAATCTTTTTCTATCCAATCTATCAAAACACTTCAGCACTAGAAAGTCATGGCCTGAGCCCTACTCCGTAGCGCCATTAAATGGCGCTAAAACGCCAGCCGCCGATCTTTTGCCAGCTGCTGGTGGTTCCCGCAGCAGCTGCCATTTTCATTTTAAAAAAAAATGTTTTTATTCATTGATGGGATGTGGGCATCGCTGGCTGGCTAGGCCTGCATTTAGTGCCCATCCCTAATTGCCCTTGAGAAGATGGTGGTGAGCCACCTTCTTGAACCGCTGCAGTCCATATGGTGTAGGTACACCCACAATGCTGTTAGGAAGGGAGTTCCAGGATTTTGGCCCAGTGACAGTGAAGGAACGGCGATACAGGTCCAAGTCAGGATGGTGTGTGGCTTGGAGGGGAACTTGTAGGTGGTGGTGTTCCCATGTATCTGCTGCCCTTGTCCTTCTAGGTGGAAGAGGTCGCGGGTTTGGAAGGTGCTGTTGAAGGAGCTTTGGCGAGTTGCTGCAGTGCATCTTGTAGATGGTACACACTGCAGCCACAGTGCGCCGGTGGTGGAGGGAGTGAATGTTGAAGGTGGTGGATGGAGTGCCAATCAAGCGGGCTGCTTTATCCTGAATGGTGTCGAGCTTCTTGAGTGTTGTTGGAGCTGCACTCATCCAGGCAAGTGGAGAGTATTCCATCACACTCCTGACTTGTGCCTTGTAGATGGTGGAAAGGCTTTGGGGAGTCAGGAGGTGAGACACTCCACAGGAGGGGAGTGCTATTTAAAGGTGCCCATTTACTGCCTTTTTTTGTTGGCGACATTCTTGCACCATGCACTGCCAGTAACTGGCTGCGCCATGCTGGACAATATGGCAGCGTGTGATGTGAATCGACGTGCAACACTGACATAACATCACAAACGCAAACTTCGAAGGGCTAGAAATTCATTATAGCCCAGGAATTGGCAGTGTCAGTAGAAAAGTCAAAGAATTAGCGCCAGGCGCAAATGCTTTAGACTGCACGCAAAATTCATGCTCACTGTTCAAATAAATGATTGGAGTCCTAAATCAAGGGGGAAAAATTTGGTTGCTTTGCGCCTTCTATTAGCGCCCTGGGGCGCAAAGCAACTAGCGCCCGGGTGCGGCGTTGTTTGCGCCGCTCGCAAAATTGACCAGACATTTTGCAGCAGTGCTAATCACTACCGCCACGATCTCCTGCACCTGCAGATCGTAACATCAGTTGAGCGTGCAATGCCCCAGTAGCAACCCGGACCGGATATAGCCTTTATGCCTGCTGCTAGCAATAACAGGTTGAGGGGAAGGTTTTGCAGTCGGGAAGGGACTGGGGGAGTGCATTTACTGCCTTTTTTTGTCGGCGACATTTTTGCATCATGCATTCTGAGAGAGAGAGAGAGAGAGAGAGAGAGACTTCTGGAGAGATTCAACGCTGTGTGAAGGAGTTTTGGGTACTGAGCAGCACTTTGCAGGTTCATTTTGATTTGAGCTTCCTTGCATCGATTTAGAAAAGACTGTGGGGGCTGCACCCTGAGCTCTTTCCCTGGGCCTCTCCATTGTTCTTTCCAGCAGATTTGATGTACAGGTCTCTCCAGGCTGAGATTCAAGGCTGCAATGAGCAGGGTGTGGATGGAGAGCAAGATCGACACTCCCATTTAAGAACTGGCCAACGCCAGTGTGTCTGTGTTCCATTGCTGACTGACATCACATGAGCTTCACCAGCGCTCTAAGGTAGTGCCTCGCTCCTCAGCGTTAGCGCCTTAAGACAGGTGTGTAGCACCTGATTTAGCGCTCCAATCACCTCCAGGGGGTGATAAATGCCAAGTTTGCAGTCGGAGGCGATAAAATAGCGCAAGGCGCTAAACCTTGCACTCGGCCAATAATGGCCCCCCAAACGGGGCAATACCAAATTTCTCCCCCCAAGCCTTAAAACCCAAGCTCATTGACATTACACTCAAAGGGTGGACCAATATCGGGTGCAGTCTAATCGTGACTCATCATTGCCACAGGCTTTTTTCACTTCTTAAAGGGGAGGTTCATTGATGCTGGAGCACTTCATTCTCAGCATTGCTGGCTGTGCAGCTGCCTAAGTAAGCAGAAGCAGAACAAGGAGAAGGAGCCAAAAAACTGAACCAAGTGCGCTCATGGCAGATCCACGCACCAGGGAGTGAGCCCACAGATTCTCCGAAGGAGCATTGGAGGCATTGGTTTTTGCTGTGG
Source organism: Somniosus microcephalus (assembly GCF_052327205.1). Classification (NCBI taxonomy): domain Eukaryota; kingdom Metazoa; phylum Chordata; class Chondrichthyes; order Squaliformes; family Somniosidae; genus Somniosus; species Somniosus microcephalus. The sequence goes on along the minus strand of NC_140988.1, from coordinate 318,136,221 downwards.
AGAGACGGAGGGCACTGCTCTACCCGGCAAGTGGCAGGGGGCTCTCGCCAGAAGTCTTCCGCACCATGTGAAGTGAGGTAGCGCAGCCTGTCTCGGGCAGCAATGTTGTCCCCAGGACCCATACACAGTGCAGGAAGAAATTTAACAACCTCACTCGAGTGGTCAGAGTGAGTGAGTGCTTCAACAAATGCTGCATACCACCAATTGTACCACAATCTTCACACACTGCCCAAAGCACCACACCACCAGCACTCACCCACCAACAACCTCTGCTTACCAACACTCACACCCACACCTCACAGCTTGTACACAATGACAGCTATTCAACTATGGCAGGCACATCACCCAAACACATTGCTCCACACTCACTCATATACTTTCCTTTCTCTTGCAGGCCAAGGTGGCTCACAACAGGAGGGAGCAAGAGCGCACAGGTGGGGGACAAGCTGACACCCAACCACTGTCTGTGCTGGGGAACCAAGTGCTGCAAATTATTAGGTGCCAGGTAATGGGAACCTTGGCCACCGGCGACCTTGATCCCCTTGGGGACAACAATGGTATGGTCATCCCTACTCCTTCTTCTCACATCCCACTTCCCCCTCACCCCCACAAGCGTTTCGTACTTCCCAGCTAATCATGCTGTATGCATTCAATTCTCCCTTCCTGCCTCACTCCCCTCACCTTAACCTGACTCTTGTGCCTTTAAGCTTTCAGATAATGAGCAAGCAGCTGAGCAGCCTGTCCCTGAGGGCACCGTAGAGAGCGAGGCAGGGGAAGAGGAGGAGGAAGAAGACACTGCGTCACTGCATCTCTCACCCACAGGCACCAGCTCAGATATTGGCACTATATGTTCTTTAGAGGTTAGTATAGTAGCAGGATCTGCACAGGGTGATGCACCGGGGACGAGTGGGCTGCAACAAGGCCAGGGGGAAAGGATAGCTCGGGGGCCAGCTCCCCGGAGGGTGAGTTTGTATGCGAGTTCTGCTGCATATAACTTAGATGAGGACCACGATGGGGAGGCCTTTAGAAGAAGGGTGATAGACATACACACGGAGATGATAGTTGCAATGGCAAGTGTGCCGGAGATCCTCTCAGCAATGGTAAGGAGCATGGAGGAGTCTACCTCCAACATTGCACAGAGCTCTGTGCACAACATGGAGCCCATCATTTCCACTCTGCAAAGGATGGTGGACTCCCAGAGAGACCGTGGCGACCCAGACCTGATGCCGTGTGCTGGGCGATCTGGTAGCTTCCATTGCAGCACAGGTAGAAGTGACGTGACATTTTAGTGTTGTAATGCAGTCTATCCTTGATGCATTCAATCTCAGACTGCTCTCATGCAGTCTCAGCTTGATGCCATGCAAGCTCTGACTGCTGCCATCGTGGCTGGGTCTACCACCATCAACCGGGGTTTTCACAGTGTCGCGGCAGGCCAGCAATCTGTGCTCCAGCAGACTGGTAGTAATGCTGAGCTGCTGCCCCAGGGGAGTGGCAGTGGGTCAATGGAGCAGGAACCTGCTGTCCTCTCTCAGGATGACAGCATTCCTGCTCCCACCGCTGCCACTCCGCCATTGCCTTTGTCGCTGCCTGTCATCCAGTCAGCCCAGACTGCTGCCGCCCATGCTGAGGTGGTACAGTCTACAGCCGGGCCTTCCAGGTCCAGAGCTGGTGAAGGGCATCCTGCAAGGCCATCTGAAGTCTCCCGCACGGACACTCAGCAGCCTTCCACCAGCCCTGCTGCAGCCACTGTGCCAACACTTCATAGGAGCACTAGAGAAGGCAAAGGCACACTCACAACAGGCACTGAGGGATTACACAAGGGTGAATAGTTAATATTTTTGGTGTAAGTATGTGTTCACTGATTTTTGATAAATGTATTAATTCAGTTTGGATTCTTTTGTGATGTGTCTCATTTCAGCTTTGCGCTGTGATATGGCCTGCGACAGGGATGGAATGATGGGAATGTGGTGAGCAACGGGGATCTGGGGCTTAATTCATTTGAACCGCAGTCTGATGAGGTGATCATGGACCGCCCTTCCGGAAGGCCAGTTGATTGGCTGCCTCCTCTGTCGCTCCTGTTCCTCCTCCTTCTCCTCTTCCTCGTCCTCCTTGTCTTCTTCTTCCTCCTTGTCCTCCTCTTTCTCCTCCTCTCTCTCTTCCTCCTCCTGAGGTGGTCCTGCAATCTCTGGTGGCATGGACTGGGCCCTCATGGCCAAGTTGAGGAGCATGCAGCACACTACCACAAAATGGGACACCCGCTCAGCTGAGTACTGGAGGGCTCCTCCTCAGCAGCCAAGGCAGTGGAACCGTTGATTTAGCAGGCCGATGGTCTGCTCAGTGATATTCCTGGTGGCAGCATGGGTCTCATTATATGAGTGCTGGGCAGGAGGGTTGGGGTTGTGAAGGGCAGTCATGAGCCAGCTGGAGAGCGGATTTCCCTTGCCTCCGAGCAGCCAGTCGTGAGCTTGACGTGGTGACTGGAAGAGTGCTGGCACACCGGTCTGGTTTAGGATGAAGGCATCATGGCTGCTGCCAGGATAACTGGCATTGACGGTGAGGATTCGCTGTCTGTGGTCGCACGCCGACTGCACATTAAGTGAGTGGTAGTCTTTGTGGTTACGGAAGATCTCAGGATTGTGATGCGGTGCCCACAAAGCCACATGCACACTCGTCCTGCTTCTCTCTGGTGATGGGGTGGGAAATGTAGCCCCTTCTCCTACTGTAGAGAACCTCTGTTACCTCCCGGATGCAGCAATGGACTAGTTAGTGAACTAGTTGACTTTTTACTACAATCCAACAGCTTTCATGTTTATTTCTATTTCTGATGCTATGGGCTCGATTTTGTCAATGGGGAGCTTTTGGAGGCGGGACTCCCACTTTTTGGGTTGAAGTCCCGCCTCCATCGACTTGTGGCCAACCCACGCTATTTTCCCTTGATTGAACTTGTTAAGCCCGCCCAGCGGGCTCAGCAGGCCAATTAAGGGACACCTGGTTACTGGTGACGCCAGCAATTGACATTTCATCTGTCAAGAGCTTTCGACAGATGAAACTCTGTGAAGCGGTCAAACACCGACAATCTGTCTTCTAACTTGAGTCCTTCTACTCAGACTCAGTTAGAGAGCTCTCCAGACCAGAAAGCAGAGGCCGCAGCTTTTGACAGTTCAGCGGCCATTCTGCTTTCTGTGCCGGTGAGCTGAGGGACTCCCGAGAACTGAAGGAAGGAAGCCTGCAGGAGAAAGTAAAGGTAAGTAAAACTTATTAAAACACTTTACACTTACCTCACACACTTACCTCTGCTCACATGCACCCATCACTCACCTGCACAACGGACATCTCGACCCCTCCAACCCCTGCAGACCGACGGTCCACCTCGCTAACTTGGCGTGGTTCAGAGCCGTCGGACAGCCCACACTTCAGGGCTAAAAATAGTGATTAGGCAAAAAACTGCTGTTAACTACCTGTTAACAGGCAGTTAATTGGCACTTATCCCCTTTCCGCCTCAGGGAAGCGGCTCCCAGCACAGGTCGGATACCCGCCTCCTGGGACATTGGCAGGGAGGCGGGTTGGGGGCAAGATGGGTTCCTGCCCCCGATTCTGCAATGTTCCCACCACTCCCACCTCCAAACCCACCTCCGCGGGGCTTGGAAAATCGAGCCCTATGAATTCAATTTACAACATGCCGTGATAGGACTGAAACTCATGATTTCTGGGTTGTTAGTCCAGTAACACAACTACTCCATTATATTACCTACTTCCTCCACTCCCAATATTCATTGTTTGCTGCGCTGCTACATTATTATGCACAATCAGTGAAGCCATCCTCCGTAGAATGGACACATCAAGCGCATAAAATTTACTGAGTACATTGCATGAGTGGTGTCAGATTGAGTTATTTCCACCTGTGTATTCTCTGGGTAGGAAACCTTGCCAGCTGAAAGCACATATCAAAAATGCGGGCATGTGCTTTGCATAATCTTCTGACCATTAAGTTTAAATGATTTTAGAAATTGTGAACAGCATGCATCAGAATTTCTGACATCTACTCCTGGCAGCCGAAGCTTCTATTGTGAGCAAAAAGTCAGAAATGATCGAGTATGTTTTGCCATAATGTCCTACTACCTCTGCTAAGTGATTCCCCATTGATACCTGACTGCAAGGTTTCACTGACAGCCGACTGGGATTCTGGTGATGAATGTCCTCCTTGGACTGCGCATAGCGATGAGCCTCAGCCATGTCGGTTACTCGGGTGACTGACTTGTGCTGCCTGCTTTCTGTAAATCTCCCAAGCCTCCTGTCACAGGTGCTTCTGTGCAGGAGGTGGAGGTCAGCTGTCCTATAAATTGTGTACCTCCTCTACCTGACTCCTTGCAATAAGGTTTCTTTTGTAATGGCCAATTCAACAGCAATTTTGCTCAATAAACATCTATGCTGCCTTCCCACTTCAGCTGTGCAAATGCCTCCCAATTGTAGCTGACAGCTGAGTATAATATGATTGAATTCTTCATTAAGATGGAGAATGAAGTAGTTGACTCAGAGACTAGGGTCCTAAATTTAAATAAAGGAAAGTACGATGGTCTGAGGTGCGAGTTGGGTAGGATTGATTGGGGAATGTCACTCAAAGGGTTGATGGTGGATAGGCAATGGCAAACATTCAAAGACCGCATGGATGAACGACAGAATTTGTTCATCCCAGTTTGGCATAAAAATAAAATAAAAAAGGTGACTCAACCGTGGCTAACAAGGGAAATTAGGGATGGCAAAAGATCCAAGGAGAGGACATATAAATCGGCCAGAAAAAGAAATAATCCTGAGGATTGGGAGCAGTTTAGGATTCAACAAAGGAGGACAAAGGGTTTAATTAAGAAGGGGAAAATAGAATATGAGAGTAAGCTTGCAGGGAACATAACAACTGACTGTAAAAGCTTTTATAGATATATGAAGAGAAAAAGATTGGTGAAGTCAAGCGTAGGTCCCTTGCAGTCAGAATCAGGGGAATTTACAATGGGGAACAAAGAAATGGCAGACCAACTAAATACATATTTTGGTTCTGTCTTCACAAGGGAGGACACAAATAACCTCCCAGAGATGCCAGGGAACATAGGGTCTGATGAAAGGGTGGAACTGAAAGAAATCAGTATTTGTAGGGAAATGGTGTTAGGGAAATTGATGGGATTGAAGGCCGATAAATCCCCAGGGCCTGATAATCTACATCCTAGGGTACTTAAGGAAGTGGCCCTAGAAATAGTAGATGCATTGCTGATCATCTTGCAACATTCGATGGAATCTGGAACAGTACCCATGGATTGGAGGGTAGCTAATGTTACCCCACTGTTCAAAAAAAGTGATAGAGAGAAAACGGGAATTACAGACCCGTAAGCCTGACATTGGTAGTGGGGAAAATGCTAGAGTCCATTATAAAAGATGTAATAGCAGAGCACTTGGAATACAGTGACAGGATCGGACAAAGTCAAAATGGATTCACAAAAGGTAAATCGTTCTTGACTAATCTACTGGAATTTTTTGAGGATGTAACTGGTAAAATAGATAAGGGAGAACCAGTGGATGTGGTGTATCTGGACTTTCAGAAGGCCTTCGATAAGGTCCCGCATAAGAGATTAGCATATAAAGTTAAGGCACATGGGATTGGGGGCAAGGTATTGACTTGGATAGAGAACTGGTTGGCAGACAGGAAGCAAACAATTGGAATAAATGGGTCTTTTTCTGAATGGCAGGCAGTGACTAGTGGAGTACCGCAGGGATCGGTCCTTGGACCCCAGGTATTCACAATACATATAAATGATCTGGACAATGGAACTAGATGTAATATCTCCAAATTTGCAGATGACACAAAGCTGGGTGGGCGTGTGTGCTGTGAGGAGGATGTCGAGAAACTCCAGGATGATTTGGACATGTTGGGTGATTGGGCAGAAACATGGCAGATGCAATATAATGTGGATAAATGTGAAGTTATCCACTTTGGTGGCAAAAACAGGAAGGCAGATTATTATGTAAATGGCAATAGATTGGGAGAAGGGGAAGTGCAACGAGACCTGGGTGTCCTTCTGCACCAGTCGCTGAAGTTAAGCATGCAGGTGCAGCAGGCGGTTAAGAAGGCAAATGGTATGTTGGCCTTCGTAGCGAGAGGGTTTGAGTACAGGAACAAGGATGTCTTGCTGCAGTTGTATAGGGCCTTGGTGAGACCACATCTTGAGTATTGTGTGCAGTTTTGGTCACCTTATCTGAGGAAGGATGTTCTTGCCATGGAAAGAGTTCAGCGAAGATTCACCAGGCTGATACCTGGGATGGCAGGAATGACGTATGAGGAGAAATTGGGTCGATTGGGCTTGTACTCGCTGGAGTTTAGAAGAATGAGAGGTGATCTCATTGAAACTTATAAAATCTGACAGGATTGGACAGACTAGATGCAGGACAGATGGTGATCACATTTGCAGTAAGTGTTGGCTGCTCGAGGAATTCCGGCTCCGTATTGATGAGCTGGAGTCCGAGCTTGAAACACTGAGACACATCAGGGAGGGGGAGAGTTACCTGGACTCTGTGTTCCAGGAAGTAGTCACACCAATTAGATTAACTAATTCAGATGTAGTCCGTGGTCAGGGACAGGAGGGTGTGACTATGAGTGAGGCTGGTACGGGGATCCAGGAGGTAGTGTTGGGGGAGCTGCAGCCCTTGCTCTTGTCCAACAGGTTCGAGGCCCTTTCTCCCTGTGAGGACAGGAGCAGGGACTGCAGGGAGGATGTGCAACCTAGCCACAGCACCGTGGAACGGGGGGCCATTCAAGTGGGGGGAGTAAAACAAAATGTTGTAGTGGTAGGGGATAGTATCATGAGGGGTTCTTTGCAGCCGAGAGCGAGTGTCCCGAAGGTTGTGTTGCCTGCCCGGTGCCAGGGTTAAGGACATCTCCTCTGGGCTGGAGAGAAACTTGGAGTGGGTGGGGGAGGATCCAGTTGTTGTGGTCCATGTTGGTACCAACAACATAGATAGGACAAGGAAAGAGGTTTTGCTGAGGGAGTATGAGCAGCTAGGGGCCAAATTAAAAAGCAGAACCACAAGGGTAATAATCTCTGGATTGCTACCTGAGCCACGAGCAAATTTGGCTAGGGTAAATAAAATCAGAGAGTTAAATGCGTGGCTCAAAGACTGATGTGAGAGGAATGGGTTTTGCTTCTTGGGACACTGGCACCAGTACTGGGACAGGAGAGAGCTGTTCCGTTGGGACTGACTTCACTTGGCCAGTGCTGGGATTAGAATCCTGGCGAATCGAATAACTAGGGCTGTACAGAGGGCTTTAAACTAATTAGTTGGGGGGAGGTTTCAAGAGAGTGAAAAATAAAAATGTCAGCGGAGAAGGCAATAGAGCAAAGTAGCAGTGGGGAAATTAAAAACCAGAGCGTGTCAGGAAGGGACAGAATATATAAAGATAAAGGTAAAGTAGTAAAGGGGGTAAAAGCAGGAATAAATTGTCACAAAACATATTTAAAAGTTCTTTATCTGAATGCACGCAGCATTCGTAACAAAATAGACAAGTTGAAGGTACAAATAACTATACACATGGGTATGATCTGGTGGCCATTACAGAAACATGGCTGCAAGGTGACCATGACTGGGAACTAAACATCCAGGGGTATTTGACTATTGGGAAGGACAGACAGGAAGGAAAGGGAGGTGGGGTGGCTATGTTAATAAAGGATGGAAACACTGCAATAGTGAGAAATTATATAGGGTCAAAGGATCAGGGTAGTGAAACAGTTTGGGTGGAGATAAGGAATAATAAGGGGAAAAAGTCACTAGTGGGCATAGTCTATAGGCCTCCTAACAGTTGCAACTCTATTGGTCAGAGTATAAATCAGGAAATAATTGGGGCTTGTAATAAGAGAACAGCTATAATCATGGGAGATTTTAACTTTCATATTGACTGGACAAATCAAATTGGGCAGGGCAGCCTTGAGGAAGAGTTCTGTTGTGTCTGTGTGTTGATAGAGACACTGAAGACAGGAGTTGGTATCATAGGTGTTTACTAAACAAAGTCTGGAGGGGAACTAACTGATACAACACAATATACAGGCTTATATAGCCCGAGTGGCCATTACCAGCATTACAGTACACATGGGGCTCTTAAAGGCACATACACTACAATTCCTCCCCTTTTAGCCAACCAGTACATAATATTTTAAGTAATTATTAATTACATGTTACAAGAAAAATAATCTACACATTGCTGCAGTTAATTAATTATAAGTCAGTCTCTCTGGAGGCTTCCTGACTCGGTCCGGATAACGCCTCGATGGTGTAGTAGTTTCTGGTGGTGTAGTAGGTTCTTTTGGCAAGGCTGATTCGGCTTGAATGCCAGTGTCGGGTTCATCGGGTTCCAGTATCACCGGATCGGAGGTAGATATGGGTATCTCTACTTCATCGTTAGGCATATAGAGTTGTGGTGTAGGTTGTCCCTTTTCGGATGACTCTATGATTTGGTCAGCATGGCACCTTAATATGCTTTCTCCGATGTCCACGGTATACATCAGCGGTCCTAGTTGTGTGCAGATAGTTCCAGGCTGCCATTTCTCGGTACGGTAGTCCCGGGCCAAAACTTGTTGACCTATCTGGAAGGTTCTAGTTGGCCTTTCATTCATGCCTTGAAATTGTCGGTTCTCCACGTCCCTTCTGATGTTGGGCTTGATCAAATCCAGCCTGCATTTTAGGCTTCTATTGAAGAACATCATGGCGGGAGTTTGGTTTGTAACCATATGTGTTGCATTCCTGTATGCGAACAAGAAGTTATCCACCTTGTGCTGAAGTTTTATGTCTTCATTACCCATGGCCTTTATGGCCTTCTTGAAGGTCTGGACAAACCTTTCAGCCAATCCATTGGTGGCGGGATGGTATGGGGCGAACGTGTAGTGCTTAACCCCATTGTTTTTTTAAGAACTTCCTGAATTCTTCGGACACAAATTGCGGTCCATTATCAGAACAGATCTGTTCCGGCAGCCCATTCCTGGCAAATATGGTCCTTAATACTGTAATGGTTTTTTCCGTGGTGGTGGAGGACATATTTATTACCTCCGGCCACTTGGAGTGTGCATCAACCGCGATTAAGAACATTGAGTCCATAAATGGACCAGCAAAGTCGATGTGTACCCTTTGCCAGGGAGATGAGGGCCACTCCCATGGATGTAGAGGGGCTTGTGGTGGAGCGTTTTGGACCTTCTGGCATCCTAGGCAGCTCTTGGTCATTTCTTCGATGTCTCCATCGATACCTGGCCACCATACAATTGCCCTGGCTAGGTTCTTCATTTTCACTCCACCCAGATGCCCCTCGTGAAGCTCCTTTAGAACTTTATCCTGGAGTTTGGGTGGAATCACCACTCTGGATCCACACATCAAGGTTCCTCGGCACACTGACAGCTGTTCTCTTCTTTGCGAGAATGCTGGCAATAGTGGTTCGCCATGTGCTGGCCATCCCTTCACTGTTAAATCGTAGACTCGTGAGAGAGTCGGGTCATTTCTAGTTTCTTGTTACTGGTAGACATTCGACTATGGTAGAATGGAAAATCTCCACTGGGTCTACGGTAGGTGCTTCTTCTACCGTTGGCAACGGTAGGCGCGATAACCCGTCAGCATTCCCATGCTGTTTTGATCCTTTGTATTCTATGTTGTATTGGTGTGCCCCTAGAAAAAGGGACCACCTCTGTAGCCTTTGCGCTGTCATAATGGGAACACCCTTTTTAGGGTTGAATATGGAGATGAGGGGTTGATGGTCAGTCAACAAGGTAAATTTTTGTCCATGTAGGTAATGGTTGAATTTCTTCACTCCCCATACCAGGCTGAGTGCTTCCCTGTCGATTTGGGCATAGTTACGCTCAGCTGAGTTCAATGAGCGTGACGCAAAAGCTATCGGCCTTTCCGAGCCATCAGGGAATTTATGCGATAATACTGCTCCTACGCCGTAAGGGGATGCATCGCACGCCAGTCTGATTGGCAGTGATGGGTTGTAATGAGCCAAAACTTCTTTGGACGTGATTAAGTCTTTGCATTTATGGAAGGCACGTTTACAGTCTTCGCTCCATTTCCAAATTACTCCTGTTTGTAGCAGTTCATTAAGAGGGTGTAGAAGAGTTGATAGGTTCGGTAAAAATTTATGATAGTAATTTATTAATCCCAGGAACGACCTTAATTGTGAAACATTTTCAGGTGCTGGGGCTTTTATGACCGCTTCAATTTTTTCAGGTGACTTATGCAACCCTTCCTTATTAATTATGTGGCCACAATATGATACTTGATTTTGGAAAAATTCGCACTTGGGGCGATTTGCTCGTAGTCCCCGTTCTCTCAGCCTAGTGAGCACCTGCTCCAAATTGGCAAGGTGCTCGTTGTCATTTTCTCCTGTTACAAGGATGTCGTCTAGGTAGCATTGAGTCCCCGGAATCCCTTGGAGGACTTGCTCCATAGCTCTTTGCCAGATAGCTGGAGCGGATGCTACTCCGAAAACCAGTCGATTGTACTAGTACAGACCTTTGTGTGTATTTATCGTGAGATATTTTTTTAGAGGCCTCTTCAACCTCCATCTGTAGATATGCCTGTGCCAAGTCAATTTTGGTGAAACGTTTCCCTCCGGATAGTGAGGCGAAAATATCTTCTATCCTCGGAAGAGGATACTGTACCATGTGAAGGATCGGGTTTACAGTCACCTTGAAGTCTCCACAGATGCGAATTTTTCTCTGTTCTTCAGATTTATCATTATTCAATGCTTTCTTCATGACTGGAACGATGGGTGTTGCCCACTCGCTCCAATCTATTTTGAATAATACACCTGCCTTTTCCAAATTCTCCAGCTCTGCCTCGACTGCTGGACGAATGGCGTATGGCACCGGTCTTGCCTTAAAAAACTTGGGAATTGCTGCATCTTCCACTTTTATTGAGGCGGTGATGCCTTTCAAGGTTCCTAGTTTCTCTTGAAACACTTCTTTGGCGTTGGTCAAGGTGTCTTTTAATCGTTCAGGTATGACGTCATCATCGTTTTTTTTCTTACTGGTCACCGTCAGTGCCTGAATGGAGTGCCAGTCTAAACGTATTTTCCTGATCCATTCACATCCCAACAGCGGTGGACCACCATCTTGTAGAATGTATAAATACAACTTTTGTATTTCCTTGCCGTTGTATACAACAGGCACCCTTATTTTTCCTTTGGGGTATACTTTCTGCCCCGTATATGTTTTCAAGATAATGGATGTGTCTTTTAAAGGTATATGCGGAAATAGCCGCTCGTAATCCCATCGATTATGATGGTCAGAGCTGATCCTGTATCTAGCTCCATTTTAACTGGGGACCCTGCTATCGTGAGGGTAATGCAAATGGTCTGGTCATCATCTTTGGCAATTACATTATGTAATTTGAGACAGCTTAGTCACTTGTTTTCGGAGTCGCTATCGCTCTTCTGGTCTTCGCTCTTCTGGTCTTCGGAGCTACTGTCTGTCATCATTTGTACCTTTCTGTACTTTTCTTTATTGATTTTTTTTTTCCTGTCTGTGGATTTTTTTTGTCCAGATCGGCATACCCGTGCAATGTGTCCAATCCTTCCGCATTGCCTGCTTGCTTTGTCCTTGAACCAGCAGTCCCTCTGGTCATGGGTGGATCTGCCGCAGCGATAACATCTCTCGAAACCCTGTGTCATTTCATGGGTGCCGAAGTCCTGTGTCTTTTGTTGTATCTCTGCAGCTCCTCTTGCGGCTGCTTCGTATGATACAGCCATACTGAAAGCCTTGTCCAGTGTTAAATCTTTTTCAGAAAGCAGCCTTTTCTGTGTTCCTTCACTTAAGAGACCGCAGACAAATTTGTCTCGAAGATAATCTGCTAGTCCTGCCCCCAATTGGTAGTGTTTTGATAGCTTTCTTAATTCGTTGAGGTAATCAGCGTTACTTTCATTCTTGTGTTGATTTCTCTTGAAGAATTTGAATCGTTCCGCTATCAGCAGCGGTGTTGGGTTTAAGTGCTCCTGTAGGGTGTCAACAATTTCTTTAAAATTCTTGTCCTTTGGTTTGGCTGGAATGATTACATTTCGTAACAGCCCGTATGTCTTTGCGCCCATTAGATTTAGCAGTACTGAAGCTTTTTTTTCATCTTCTATTCCATTTGCGGTGCAATATACCTCCACTCTTTCCACATATGTGGTCCAATCCTCTATCTCGTTATCAAAAGCATCAATATTGCCAGGCTTAGGCATCCTAGAAATTAAATGGCGCTTCCCACGCTTTTCTTTCTTTTCTGCAGAAAAGATATGGCGCTTCCCCGCCGCTGCTGCCGATGACAACGCTGTTTCCCACAGTTTCCGTTCTTTTTATTTATTTATTTACAGTTGGAGACTCGTTCCCGCCAGACGCTCTCTCTAGGTCTGAATGCCGACCTGCTTGCAGCGCCGGCCGTCTCCCGAGTGCTCCCTCCCCGTCTGTTACTGCTTGCCTCCGCTTTCGCTGCTTGGCCCAGCTGTAGAGCCAGCCGCTGAAGCACCAGCCCGACACCCACGGACCATCATCAAAGACCCTACCCACCCCAGCCACAGTCTGTTTGCCCTTCTGCCATCTGGGAGACGCTACAGATGCATTCGCACCCGAACGACCAGATTTAGGAACAGCTTCTTTCCCAGGGCTGTCATCCTGCTGAACTCCACAAATAAACTCTAAAGCCTGCACATCTGCCAATGCACTTTATTATGTTTATGTTAATGTATTACAAGCCAAATGAAATGTTGAATGTTTAAATGTCTTAATCTAAATGTACACTCTCGGGAGCCGCAAGCCTACATTTCGTTGCACTGCACTTGTGCACTAACAATGACAATAAAGTTGATTATTATTATTATTATTATTATTATGAGCTTAAATAAAGGAGACTATGAAGGTATGAGAGCAGAGTTGACTAAAGTGGACTAGGAAAATAGATTAAGGTGTAAGACAGTACAGGAGCAGTGGTGTACATTCAAGGAGATATTTCACAACTTTCAAGAAAAATATATTCCACTGAAGAAAAAGGGGCGTAAAAGAAAAGACAGCCATCCGTGGCTAAGTAAAGTAATAAAGGATAGTATCCGACTGAAAACAAGGGCATATAAAGTAGCCAAATCTAGTGGGAGGATAGAAGATTGGGAAGCATTTAAAAGCCAGCAAAGAATAACTAAAAGATTAATTAAGAAAGGGAAGATAGATTATGAAAGTAAACTAGCAAAAAATATAAAAACAGATAGCAAGAGTTTCTGCAGTTATATAAAAAGAAAAAGGGTGGCTAAAGTGAATGTTGGTCCCTTAGAGGATGAGACCGGGAAATTAGTAGTGGGGAACATGGAGATGGCAAATACGCTGAACAAATATTTTGTATCAGTCTTTACAGTAGAGGACACTAAAAATATCCCAACACTGGACAAACAGGGGGCTATAATGGGGGAGGAGCTAAACACGATTAAAATCACTAAGGAGATGGTACTCGGTAAGATAATGGGACTTAAGGCGGATAAATCCCCTGGACCTGATGCCTTACATCCTAGGGTCTTGAGAGAAGTAGCGGCAGGGATTGCGGATGCGTTGGTGGCAATTTTCAAAAACTCCCTGGATTCAGGAAAGGTCCCAGCAGATTGGAAAACTGCTAATGTAATGCCCTTATTTAAAAAGGGAGGTAGACAAAAGGCTGGAAACTATAGGCCAGTTAGCCTAACATCTGTGGTTGGTAAAATGTTGGAGTCCATTAATAAGGATGCAGTAACAGGACATTTGGATAAGCATAATTTAATCGGACAGAGTCAGCATGGTTGTATGAAGGGGAAGTCATGTTTGACAAATTTGCTCGAATTCTTTGAGGACGTAACAAACAGGGTGGATAAAGGGGAACCAGTGGATGTGGTGTATTTGGACTTCCAAAAGGCATTTGACAAGGTGCCACACAAAAGATTACTGCACAAGATAAAAAAATCACGGGATTAGGGGTAATATACTGGCATGGGTGGACGATTGGCTATCTAACAGAAAACCGAGAGTTGGGATAAATGGTTCATTCTCGGGTTGGCAATCAGTAACTAGTGGTGTTCCGCAGGGGTCAGTGCTGGGACCCCAACTCTTTACAATCTATATTAACGATTTGGAGGAGGGGACCAAGTGCAATGTATCCAAGTTTGCCGATGATACAAAGATGGGAGGGAAAGCAGTGAGTGAGGAGGACATAAATAACCTGCAAAAGGACATAGACAAGCTAAGTGAGTGGGCAGAAATTTGGCAGATGGAATATAATGTTGGAAAGTGTGAGGTTCTGCACTTTGGCAGAAAAAATCAAAGAGCAAGTTATTATTTAAATGGAAAGAAACTGCAAAGTTCTACGGTACAAAGAGATCTGGGGGTCCTGGTGCATGAAACACAGAAGGTTAGTATGCAGGTACAGCATGTGATCAGGAAGGCCAATGGAATCTTGGCTTTTATTGCAAGGGGGCTGGAGTATAAAAGCAGGGAAGTCTTGCTTCAGTTACACAGGGTACTGGTGAGGCCACACCTGGAATACTGCGTACAGTTTTGGTTTCCATATTTAAGAAAATATATACTTGCTCTCGAGGCAGTTCAGAGAAGGTTCACTCGGTTGATTCCAGAGATGAGGGGGTTGACTTATGAGGAAAGCTTGAGTAGGTTGGGCCTCTACTCATTGGAATTCAGAAGAATGAGAGGCGATCTTATCGAAACATATAAGATTGTGAGGGGGCTTGATCGGGTGGATGCGGGGAGGATGTTTCCACTGATGGGTGAGACTAGAACTAGGGGGCATAATCTTAGAATAAGGGGCTGCCGTTTCAAAACTGAGATGAGGAGAAATTTCTTCACTCAGAGGGTAGTAAATCTATGGAATTTGCTACCTCAGAGAGCTGTGGAAGCTGCGACATTAAATACATTTAAAACGGAGATAGACAGTTTCCTAGCTGATAAAGGAATTAAGGGTTATGGGGAGCGTGCAGGGAAGTGGACATGAGTCTACGTTCGGATCAGCCATGATCCTATTGAATGGTGGAGCAGGCCCGAGGGGCCATATGGCCTACTCCTGCTCCTACTTCTTATGTTCTTATGTTCTAGGAATGATGTTCCTGATGGTCGGGGAGTCCAGAACTAGGGGACACAGTCTAAGGGTAAAGGGTAAGCCATTTAGGACAGGAATGAGGAGGAATTTCTTCACCCAGAGAGTGGTGAACCTGTGGAACTCTCTACCACAGAAGGCGGTGGAGGCCAGTTCATTAAATATATTCAAGAAGGAGTTGAATATATTTCTTAAGGCTAAAGGAATCAAGGGATATGGGGAGAACCTATATGTAGATTAAAGTCACCCATGATAACTGCTGTGCCCTTATTGCACGCTTCTCTAATTTCCCGTTTAATGCCATCCCCCACCTCCACATTACTGTTTGAAGGTCTATATACCACTCCCACTAACATTCTCTGCCCGTTGGTATTTCTCAGTTCTATCCATACAGATTCCGCATCATCAGAGCTAATAGCTTTCCTTTCAATTGTGTTAATCCCCTCTTTAACCAGCAATGCTACCCCACCTCCTTTTCCTTTTTGCCTATCTTTCCTGAATATTGAATACCCCTGGATGTTGAGTTCCCAGCCTTGGCCACCCTGGAGCCATGTTTCCGTAATCCCAATCATATCATATTCGTTTACCTCTATTTGCGCAGCGAATTCATCCACCTTATTATGAATGCTCCTCGCATTAAGACACAAAGGCCTAGAAATTCAGTGCCCTTAGCACCGATTTTGCGGCGCTAGAGGGCCTAGCGCTGCAATTGGCGCCGGTTCCTAAATTGCCTGGCGCCCTTCCACGGCGGTAGACCGGTAGCGCTGCGCCGGCACCGATGATGTCATCGGTGTGCGCAGCGTCCCGGTTGCCGTGGTAACCCGGCCCCAAGCCGAAATTCAGTTGCAGCCGCCTCGCCAGTGGCAGCCGCAACTAAGACTCCGGCAAACGAGTGTTGCCGGAGTCTGCGCCGGCGCTTTAAGGAGGCGCGGCGGCCGGCCGCTTTCCCGCCGGCCGCCTGCCCGCAGCTCCCTCCCCGGACTTCTCCACCCCCCCCCCGGAACAGATGCAAGCCCGGCACTTGTCCGAGGTGCCGGGCTCATTTTTGATGAGATTTGCGCGGGCCGCGGCCGGGTGCAGGCAGCTCCTCCTTAACGGAAGGAGGAGGCCTGCACTTCCCGAGCCTGCCACACCGCAGCGGGCGCCGCAGCGCCGGAATAGCGCCGCAATGCGGCGCGTTGCGCCAGTTTTCAGGCGCTAAAACCCTTCAGTAGCGCCGGCAGCCGTTTGGGCGCGGCGCTACTGAATTTTTGGCGCGCGCAAAGGGCTTTAGCGCCGGCGCTAACTTCCGGCGCTAAAGCCCTGGCGCAGCGCAAACTCAATTTCTAGGCCAAAGCCTTCAGGCTTGTTTCTTTAACGCTCTTAGATCTATTAGAATTATTATTTAATGTGGCCATGTTTGATTTAAACCCTTGATTTCTCTGCCTGTCACTTTTGTTTTTCTCCTTCCTATCTTTTGCTTTTAACCTTGTTTCCCTTTCCTCTGTCCCCCTGCTCAGGTTCCCAACCCCCTGCCATTTTAGTTTAAACCCTCCCCCAGAGCACTGGCAAACACTCCCCCTAGGACATCGGTCCCGTTCCTGCCCAGGTGCAAACCGTCCAGTTTGAACTGGTCCCACCTCCCCCAGAACCGGTTCCAAATTCCCAGGAATTTGAATCCCTCCCCCTTGCACCATTCCTCTAGCCACGTATTCATCTGAAATATCCTTCTATTTCTACTCATGCCTCATGTGAGACAAAGTGGATGTTCATGTCAGTCACATGTTTCTCAGTCAATCTCTTCCCTTCCATCTGTCTTTGTATTCTGGGCTTTTAAAAAAGTCAATTAACTATATAGTTAAACTTTTAATAGAAATCAAAGCCGCTGAGTTGCATTTCCCATGTAAGTGTGGACATAATCATCGAATTCCAGGCTGAAAGTATCATTAACAAAGCTGCAATCAGTGACCCTGATAATTGTATTGTACATTACAAAGAATAAAACAGTGTGTTCTCCAACTCACTGAACAATAACATGTCTTACTAATAAAAATTTGGAAAAATGGGAGTAGATTTTCATCTGAGCATCAAGCATTGCCTGGGCAGAGTGCCGAGGGGAACATTTTTCAGGGAGTACATGTGTAACAGAACCTGCCTGGTTTTCCTTGCATTTAAATGAACCAAAGGAAAATCTGGCGGCTTCTGTAAGGGACACGTAATCCTCTCTGGAAGATTTTCCTTTCTGCCCTTTCTCCCGGGTGATTCTTAACACCCAGGTGTTAAAGACGAAAATCTACCCCATGCTGTCATAAAAATTACACTGTACTAAAAAGTTATTGGATGACTTCAACACAACAAGAAAGTGTCGGTGGCATTAAGAGTTCCTTTGCACATGGAACTTCCCTTCAAAATGGATGTACAAGGAAGAACAAATAACAGACTGGGCACAAATGTCTGCATCAGCGCTGCAGCCTTATTGAGGTTAAAGCACAAAATGGGTGCACGCACTTCAGCTCACAAAATGCAGCAGAATGCAGAATTGCAGTCCAGTAGGAAAAGGCCTGCTCACCCAATTTTGTTACACCCCACCATGCCTGTTGAGCACCTGCTCTGCCAATTGTACAACACTGCAGAATATAATCTTAAACCTTTGTGATGAAATATTCCATTCACCACTGCCTGTGACTGAGATCGGTTTCAGTGTCATTTCCCTTCCCCCAGACCTCATTGTATTGTGTACTGGAATGTGCTGTATTGTATACTGGAATGTGCTGTTTGTAGGGCTCCGCCCATACATGGCCCCGTTTGTAAGCTAGCTTCAGTCTGGCCTCAGTCTCCAGAAGGAAGACATCTCTCTCTCTTACGTGTTACTTTCTAAGTTAATAAAAGCCTTGTTTTTGTTCTGCTAACTTCGAGTCTCGGAATTATTGAGGCACATCAACCTTTTCAATTGGAAAATAGGTAGCAGGATCAATTCAATGTGGATTAGCGTAAAATCATTATTAGCATAAGCTGAATTTAGGTACACAGTGGTGATCAGGAAAAAGATCTACAGGTTACTGTGTATGTATCTTTTTGAAACCATCATTAATAACAACTTACATTTATATATCACTTTGCACAAAGAAAACATCCAAAGGAACTTTACGGGGGTGAGGGGTGCTGAAAAAAATAAAGGAACAATTACTGAGCAAAGTAAGTTTCTGCTTGACAGGTCCACCGCATCCACTTTAAATTGACATTCGCTGGCGCAGGTTTGGGCTATTTGCCCAGCTACTGCCCAGTGAATACCCACCAAACTCTTACGCCTGGTAAAAGCAGATGTCCGGCCTTCTTTTACCAGTGTAAGGGTTTAAATAAATGCTAAAATAAACATTTGAAAATCATTTAAACATTCTCTTACATTTAAAATTAGTTTAGGTTATTTTTGCCCCGTTTAAAAATGTTTATATTTATTTTTCAAAATATTAAATTTTTATTTTAAATGTTTAACTAAATGGTATTTGAATTAATTTTGAACCTGTGATGATTTATTTTTATTTCAGTGTTGCGAGCATCTATTTTTATTAGGGGATTCCTATATGCTCATGGGGATTCCGTACGTAAATGGAATTCCCCGTAAGCATAAAAGGAATCCCCCGTTGTTGGGCCGCCTGCGCCCCGGGATGCACGGGCCTTTACATAGGCATACGTCTGCAGGCCCAGGAGCACAAGTGTTCAAAGGTCCTGAGCAGTCAGGCAGGTGCGGAGTTTTCTTACGGTTCAGAGGGATTCTCCCGCAGCAAGTCTCCGACCGCAATTTCCACCCCAATATAATTTCCTTTTCAGAATTTATCACAGTGCCTAACCGGAGTGATAGCTCAGCCACCAGCCTTGCCCCATATTTGCAATGACACTACCTAATGACACTTGACACCCTTCTAACAGCAATTCACATGAAATATTATTATTTGACCTGTCTCCCTGCCATGAAATTTTCTTTAATTTGTTATTTTCACATTACTAATGATTTTATTCAATACGCATAAGACATCATTTGACTGGGTTAATAATTTACTGATGATATGGTAATGCTAGGAAGCAATTTGCCAAAATGAAATGTAATACAGCAGGCATCAGAGTAATTGCTATTGAAAGACATTACCATTTACATATGGCTGACTAACGATGATTAAGCTGGAAGATCGGTTAATATTGTCCACAAATAATTGAAAATAATTCATATGGACATCAGGTAGAGCAGTTGCATTTTTCCATTTCTTTCTCCTTTCCCGACGGCATACTCTCGTCTTGTGATAAGGTTTCACGTGTTAGTTCTCTGCTACTTTTCCCAAATGGCCAGTTCTCCTGTCCTCACCTGAATCCCATGGATATACATGTTCCAATTGTGGTCAAGAATAGAACCCTGACAAATCTTTCCACTCCTTAACCCAGGTGCACCAGCTGCAGCCTTGACTGAGATTAACCAACTTGGCACAGAGCAAAAATTGAATTTGGGTTCTTCCTCGTTTGTATAGCTCAATACTGTAGTGTATGTACCCGTCTACCTTTAAGAGAACTATTGTATGTAACCGTTCACCTTTAAGAGAACTATTTTAGGTGTGGCACTACTTTGTTTGGCTTCTGTATACTGTAATACCGACGGTGACCACACCAGTATATAAGTGTTGTGTCAGGATTTATTGGGCAGATTCGCCCTGACCTTCGAATAGTAAAGTCCTGTTTTAAGTTACTCTGGTAGTCTGTGTATTAATTAACTAACAACCCACAGACTTTACAAATACCACAGCAGGTAATACATTTACTGACTGAGCCATCGGAGGAGCTTTGAATTATTTCAAGGATATAAATGTACTTTCCCTATTGGGCCCATCTTTAAAATAACCGATAGAACAATGCAAGAGTAACAACAACAGCAACTGGTCCCAAGGCATTTCACAGGAGCGTTATAAAGCAAAAGTTAACACAGAGCCACATAAGGAGAAATGAGGGCAGATGAGACCGGGATGAGTGCACCTGGAGGGAGCACAGCGAGAGCGGAGCAGTTAAAAGGAGCAGTCCCGAGTGGCAGGAACCTGAGACCGGAAGGAGCTCACCCAGAGGGAGCACAGCGAGAGCAGAGCAGGTAAAAGGAGCAGTCCCGAGCGGCAGGAACCTGAGACCGGAAGGAGCGCACCCGGAGGGAGCACAGCGAGAGCAGAGCAGGTAAAAGGAGCAGTCCCGAGCGGCAGGAACCTGAGACCGGAAGGAGCGCACCCGGAGGGAGCACAGCGAGAGCAGAGCAGGTAAAAGGAGCAGTCCCGAGCGGCAGGAACCTGAGACCGGAAGGAGCGCACCCAGAGGGAGCACAGCGAGAGCAGAGCAGGTAAAAGGAGCAGTCCCGAGCGGCAGGAACCTGAGACCGGAAGGAGCGCACCCGGAGGGAGCACAGCGAGAGCAGAGCAGGTAAAACGAGCAGCAGCAACTCAACAGAGGCAGTTTTTGAAAAAGTGACGTCAGTGTAAAAAAAGTGACATCGGTACAAGGGAAGGAGCTGATTGGTGAGTAGCTGGTGAGTGTATTTTTTTAAGTTTAAAAGTTTATTTCTGCTAAGTTAGTTAATAGCCTATTAGACAGAGGAAAAGAGCTGAGTGTTGAGTAGCTGGGAAGTGTCGCCAGCTACAGCAACTCGAGCTCTGGGTTTCGGAGCTTGAGCGGCGGCTGGAGTCACTGCGGTGCATCCGCAAGGCTGAGAGTTACATGGATAGCACGTTTCTAGAGGTGGTCACCCCACAGCTTAAGAGTATGCAGGCAAAGAGGGAATGGGTGAAAACCAGGCAGAAGAGGAGGACCAGGCAGGTAGTGCAGGAATCCCCAGAGTGCATTGTGCTCTCCAGCCAGCATTCTGTTCTGAGTACTGGTGAGGACAATGGTTCCTCTGGGGAGTACAGTTAGAGTCAAGTCCACGGCACCACAGCACTGGCTCAGCTATACAAGGGGGGAGGAAAAAGAGTGGAAGAACAATAGTGGTAGGGGATACGATAGTTAGGAGAGCAGACAGGCATTTCAGTGGCCGGAGACGTGACTCCAGGATGGTACGTTGCCTCCCTGGTGCCAGGGTCAAGTATGTCACTGAGCGGCTGCAGGACATTCTGAGGGGGGAGGGTGAACAGCCAGAGGTCGTTGTCCATATCAGTATCAACGACATAGGCAGAAAGAGGGATGAGGTCCTGCAGGCAGAGTTTAGGGAGCTGGAAGAGAGATTAAAAAGGATCACAAAGGTAGTAATCTCTGGATTACTCCCGATGTCATGTGCTAGTGAGTACAGGAATAGGAAGACAGAACAGATGAATGCGTGGCTGGAGAGATGGTGCAGGAGGGAGGGATTTAGATTCCTGAGGCATTGGGACCGTTTCTGGGGAAGGTGAGACCTGTACAAGCCGGACGAGTTACACCTCAACAGAACCGGGACCAATATTCTCGCGGTGAGGTTTGTTAGTGCTGTTGGGGAGGGTTAAAACTAGCTTGGCAGGGGAATGGGCACCAGCATATAGGAGTAGAAAAGAGGAATAAGGTGCATAAAAGAGTGAGTGTGTTGGGTAGTACTAGAGAAGATAGTACTAGCGGCGGTTACAGTACCATATTAGATAGGAGCAGACTAAGAAAGACTATGAAAATTCAAAAATGGGTTTAAAATGCATGTACGTAAACGCACAAAGTGTGGTGAATAAAGTTGGTGAGCTACAAGCACAATTAGCTGTGTGGCAATATTGTTGGATCCGTGGTTCAGTGGATATGCTATTATTAAATAATCACACGGATGCTGTACATTAACAATAAACAGGTCTTTACTGGAGGAGGGTAGTCTCCAGACTGGGGGTACAGAGGCATGCACAAAGCTTATATGCCGGTGTGGTCACTGCCGGTACTACAGTATACAGGATCTGTAAAAGTAGTTCTGACTTAAAGGCGCATACACGACAATTCCTCCCCTTTTAGATTAGTAATACCCCTAATATTCAAATAACAATTAACATTTCAACATGTACATTAAACAACAAAAGCCCATTTATAGATTCAGTCTTTGGGGCGGCTTCCTGACCCTTTCGGGATAGCGCCTTTCCGGAGGTTCTTGTTCTTGGTGCAGAGCCGAATCTGACCCCTTTTCATCGGGTAGTTCATCGGGTTCCACTGCTACGGGGTCTGAAGTAGATGCTACCGGTATGTCGGGTTCATCCCCAGGTACCCGAGACATGGGGTTGACGCGTTCCTGTGACGCTAAGATCTGATCGACATGGCATCTCACAATGTTCTCCCCGACATCCACTGTGTACATTAATGGCCCCTGCCTTGTACATATCATTCCGGGTTGACATTTCTCTGTTCGATAGTCACGGGCCAAGACTGGTTGCCCTACATTGAAGCTCCTTGTCGGCTTCTCATTGATGTGCTGGAATTGTTTGTCCTCAACATTTCTTCGCACATTTGGTCTGAGCAAGTCCAGACGAGATCTCAAACTTCGGTTAAAGAACATCATGGCCGGGGTCTGGTTGGTAACTGCATGTGTCGCGTTTCGGTAGGCTAATAAGAAATTGTCCATCTTATGCTGTAGTGGAATTTCACCGTCGCACATGGCCTTTATCGCCTTCTTAAAGGTTTGTACGAACCTCTCAGCCAATCCATTTGTGGCTGGATGATACGGGGCGGATGTGTAATGCCTTACCCCATTCCTTTTCATAAATTTTTGGAACTCGTCGGACACAAACTGTGGTCCATTATCAGAGCAAATCTGCTCTGGCAAACCGTTTCTGGCAAATATGGTCCGTAGGACTGCAATCATTTTCTCTGTAGTGGTTGAAGACATTTTTATCACCTCAGGCCACTTTGAATGAGCATCCACTGCTATTAAGAACATTGAGTCCATGAATGGACCAGCGAAATCAATATGCACCCGTTGCCATGGAGAGGAGGGCCACTCCCATGGGTGTAGAGGGGCATGTGGTGGTGCATTTTGGACCTTCTGGCATCCTAAGCAGCTTTTAGTTAGGTCTTCGATTTGTTGATCGATTCCCGGCCACCACACATAAGCCCTAGCAAGGCTTTTCATTTTCACTCCCCCCAGATGACCTTCATGTAGCTCATTTAGCACTCTCTCCCTTAACTTGAGTGGAATCACCACTCTGGATCCACACATCACTGTCCCCTGGCATACTGACAGCTGTTCTCTTCTGGATGAGAATGCTGGCAACAGTGAGTCGCCATGTGTTGGCCATCCCCTCACCGTCAATTCATATACCTGCAACAGCGTCGGATCATTGCGGGTCTCCTTCTCTATATCTGCGTTTGTTACTGGCAATCGTTCAATTATTGACGAATAAAATATCTCGATAGGGTCCACTGCTGGTGCTTCCTCCACAGTAGGCAGTGGCAGGCGCCATAGCCCATCAGCGTTCCCATGCTGTTTCGTGCCTTTATATTCTATTTCATATTGATTCGCCCCTAGAAACAGGGACCATCTTTGTAACTGCTGTGCAGTCATCACTGGAATGCCCTTCTTAGGATTAAAGATGGAGACAAGTGGTTGGTGGTCAGTCAGCAAGGTGAACTTCTGCCCATGCAGATAGTGGTTGAATTTTTTTACTCCCCATACTAGGCTGAGGGCCTCCCTGTCAATCTGGGTGTAGTTGCGCTCGGCTGAGGTTAGTGACCGAGACGCAAAGGCTACTGGCCTCTCCAACCCATCTGGGAATTTGTGCGACAGCACCGCTCCAATACCATAGGGTGATGCATCACATGCCAAACAAATTGGTAGTGCTGGGTTGAAATGGGCCAACACCTCTTTTGATGTGATCAATTCTTTACACTTCTGGAAAGCTCGTCTACGTTTGTCATCCCACTTCCATGGTACCCCTGTTTGCAGTAGGGTGTTCAGTGGGTGTAATACCTGTAGTGTATGTACCTTTAAGAGCCCCTGTGTACTGTAATACCGGTAGTGACCACTCGGGTATATAAGCTTGTATAGCGTCTTGCATCTTTTAGTTCACCTCCGGACTTTGTTCAGTAAACACCTGTTAATCCAACTCCTGCATTCCATGTCTCCACTAACACACGGATACAACAGTGGTGATGAATTGGAAACGGACTTACCTGCAATTCGGCAGCACCTCAAGGAGATCGATTCCTCAGACGAAGGTCGAAGGAAAAAAAAAAAAACTGTGGTTTCACCAGCTAGCCGGGCTGGTGGCAGGTACTGCACTAATCCTTCCTGGGCGGCGGGCTGGGGCTCGATCGGGTGACTCTGCAGTGGGGCCGAGCAGCGAGTCAGAAGGCGGAGGCAAAAAGAGACGGAGGGTGGAGCACTCGGGAGACAGCTGGCGCTGCAAAGCAGGTCGGCATTCGGACCAAGCAGAGGGAGGGAAAAGTCCCAGAGAGTCCGGCGGGAACGAGTCTCCAACTATTAAAAATATCTGTGTAAATAAAAACCGCGGAGAACAGCGTTGTCAGCAGCGGCAGCAGCGGGAAAGCACGGGAGGCGCCATTTTTTCTCAGCAGGGAAGAAAGGAAAGCGCGGGAGGTGCCATTTTTGATTTTCAGGATGCCTAAGACTGGCAATATTACTGCTTTCGATAGTGATATAGAGGATTGGACCACATATGTGGAAAGAGTGGAGGTATATTGCACAGCGAATGAAGTAGAGGATGATAAAAAGGCATCGGTACTTCTAAATCTGATGGGCGCAAGGACATACGGGCTGTTATGAAACTTAATCACTCCAGCCAAACCGATGGACAAGAATTTTAAGGAGATGGTTGATACCCTACAGGAGCACTTAAACCCAACACCGCTGCTAATAGCGGAACGATTCAAATTCTTCAGGAGGAATCAGCACAAGAATGAAAGTAACGCTGATTACCTCACCGAATTAAGAAAGCTGTCAAAGCACTGCCAATTCGGGGCAGGACTGGCAGATTCTCTACGAGACAAATTCGTCTGCGGTCTTCTAAGTGAAGGAACACAGAAAAGGCTACTTTCTGAGAAAGATTTGACACTGGACAAGGCTTTCAGTGTGGCTGTATCATACGAAGCAGCAGCAAGAGGAGCTGCAGAGATACAGAAAAAGCCACAGGACTTCGGCACCCATGAAATGACACGGGGTTTCGAGAGATGTTATCGCTGCGGCAGATCCACCCATGACCAGAGGGACTGCTGGTTCAAGGACAAAGCATGCAGGCAATGCGGAAAGATGGGACACATTGCACGTGTATGCCGATCTGGAAAAAAAAAATCCACTGACAGAAAAAAAATCAATAAGGAAAAGTACAGAAAGGTACAAATGATGACGGACAGTAGCTCCGAAGACTAGAAGAGCGATAGTGACTCCGGAAACAAGAGACTAAGCTGTCTCAAATTACATAATGTAATTGCCAAAGAAGATTACCAGACCATTTGGGTTACCCTCACGATAGCGGGGTCCCCAATTAAAATGGAGCTTGATACAGGATCAGCTCTGACCGTCATAAGTCGACGGGATTACGAGTAGCTATTTCCGCATATACCTTTGAAAGACACATCCATTATCTTGAAGACATATACGGGGCAGAAAGTATACCCCAGAGGGAAAATTAAGGTGCCTGTTGTATACAATGGCAAGGAAATACAGAAGTTGTATTTATACGTTCTGCAAGATGGTGGTCCACCGTTGTTGGGACGTGAATGGATCAGGAAGATACGTTTAGACTGGCACTCCATTCAGGCACTGACGGTGACCAGTAAGAAAAGAAATGATGATGACGTCATACCTGAACGATTAAAAGACATCTTGGCTAACGCCAAAGAAGTGTTTCAACAGGAACTAGGAACCTTGAAAGGCGTCACTGCCTCAATAAAAGTGGAAGATGCGGCAATTCCCAAGTTTTTTAAGGCAAGCCCGGTGCCATATGCAATTCGTCCAGCAGTCGAGGCAGAGCTGGAGAATTTGGAAAAAGCAGGCGTGTTATCCAAGGTAGATTGGAGCGAGTGGGCAACACCCATCGTCCCGGTCATGAAGAAAACGTTGAATAATGATAAATCTGAAGAACAGAGAAAAATTCGCATCTGTGGGGACTTCAAGGTGACTGTAAACCCGGTCCTTCACATGATACAGTATCCTCTTCCAAGGATAGAAGATATTTTCGCCTCACTATCCGGATGGAAACGTTTCACCAAAATTGACTTGGCACAGGCATATCTACAGATGGAGGTTGAGGAGGCCTCTAAAAAGTATCTCACGATAAACACACACAAAGGCCTGTACCAGTACAATCGACTGGTTTTCGGAGTAGCATCAGCTCCAGCTATCTGGCAAAGAGCTATGGAGCAAGTCCTGCAAGGGATTCCGGGGACTCAATGCTACCTAGACGACATCCTTGTAACAGGAGAAAACGACAACGAGCACCTTGCCAATTTGGAGCAGGTGCTCACTAGGCTAAGAGAACGGGGCCTACGAGCAAATCGCCCCAAGTGCGAATTTTTCCAGAAACAAATATCATATTGTGGCCATATAATTAACGAAGAAGGGTTGCATAAGTCACCTGAAAAAATTGAAGCGGTCATAAAAGCCCCAGCACCTGAAAATGTCTCACAATTAAGGTCGTTCCTGGGATTGATAAATTACTATCATAAATTTTTACCGAACTTGTCAACTGTTCTGCACCCTCTTAACACACTGCTACAAACGGGAGTAATTTGGAAATGGAGCAAAGACTGTAAACATGCCTTCCATAAATGCAAAGGCTTGATCACGTCCAAGGAAGTGTTGGCTCATTACAACCCATCACTGCCAATCAGACTGGCGTGCGATGCATCCACTTACGGCGTAGGAGCGGTATTATCGCATAGATTCCCTGATGGCTCGGAGCAGCCGATAGCTTTTGCATCACGCTCATTGAACTCAGCTGAGCGTAACTATGCCCAGATCAACAGGGAAGCACTCAGCCTGGTGTGGGGAGTGAAGAAATTCAACCATTACCTACACGGACAAAAATTTACCTTGTTGACTGACCATCAACCCCTCGTCTCCATATTCAACCCTAAAAAGGGCGTTCCCATTATGACAGCACAAAGGCTACAGAGGTGGTCCCTTTTCCTCGGGGCACACCAATATGACATAGAATACAAAGGATCAAAACAGCATGGGAATGCTGACGGTTTATCGCGCCTACCATTGCCAACGGTAGAAGAGGCACCTACAGTGGACCCAGTGGAGATGTTCCACTCAACCATAGTAGAATGTCTACCAGTAACAAATTCTACCATTGAAAAGGAAACGAGAAATGACCCGACTCTCTCACGAGTCTACGATTTAACGGTGAAGGGATGGCCAGCACATGGCGAACCACTGTTGCCAGCGTTCTCGCAAAGAAGAGAACAGCTGTCGGTGTGCCGAGGAACCTTGATGTGTGGATCCAGAGTGGTGATTCCACCCAAACTCCAGGATAAAGTGCTAAAGGAGCTTCATGAGGGGCATCTGGGTGGAGTGAAAATGAAGAACCTAGCCAGAGCGTTTGTGTGGTGGCCAGGTACCAATGGAGACATCGAAGAAATATCCAAGAGCTGTCTAGGATGCCAGAAAGTCCAAAACGCCCCATCACAAGCCCCTCTACATCCATGGGAGTGGCCCTCATCTCCATGGCAAAGGGTACATATCGACTTTGCTGGTCCATTTATGGACTCAATTCTTAATCACGGTTGATGCACACTCCAAGTGGCCGGAGGTAATAAAGATGTCCTCCACCACCACGGAAAAAACCATCACAGTATTAAGGACCATATTTGCCAGGAATGGGCTACTTGAACAGATCTGTTCTGATAATGGACCGCAATTAGTGTCCGAAGAATTCAGGAAGTTCTTAAAAAACAATGGGGTTAAGCACTACACGTCCGCCCCATACCATCCCGCCACCAATGGATTAGCTGAAAGGTTTGTCCAGACCTTCAAGAAGGCCATAAAGGCCATGTGTAATGAAGACATAAATCTACAACATAAGATCGACAACTTCTTGTTTGCATACAGGAATGCAACACATGTGGTTACAAACCAAACTCCCGCCATGATGTTTTTCAATAGAAGACTAAGATGCCGGCTGGATTTGATCAAGCCAAACATCAGAAGGGACGTAGAGAAACGACAATTTCAAGGCATGAATGAAAGGCCAACTAGAACCTTCCAGATAGGTCAACAAGTTTTGGCCCGGGACTACCGTACCGAGAAATGGCAGATTGGAACTATTTGCACACGACTAGGACCACTGATGTATACCGTGGACATTGGTGAAAGCATAATAAGGCGCCATGCTGACCAGATCATAGAGTCATCTGAAAAGGGACAACCTACACCACAACTCTATACGCCTAATGATGAAGCAGAGATACCCATAGTATCTACCTCCGATCCGGTGATACTGGAACCAAATGAACCCGACACTGGCATTCAAGCCGAATCGACCTTGCCAAAAGAACCTACTACACCACCGAAAACTATTACACCACCGAGGCGTTATCCGGACCGAGTCAGGAAGCCTCCAGAGAGACTGACTTATAATTGACTAACTGCAGCAAATGTGTAGATTATTGTTCTTGTAAACATGTTAATTAATGATTACTTAAAATGTTATGTACTAATTATCTAAAAGGGGAGGAATTGTAGTGTATGTACCTTTAAGAGCCCCTGTGTACTGTAATACTGGTAGTGACCACTCAGGTACATAAGCCTGTATAGCGTCTTGTATCTTTTAGTTCACCTCCAGACTTTGTTCAGTTAACACCTGTTAAACCAACTCCTGCATTCCGTGTCTCCATTAACACATGGATACAACAATACCGTAGACAAATTTGGTAAGAACTTGTGGTAGTAGTTTACCAGCCCGAGGAACGACCTCAGTTGTGACACATTTTCCGGTGCTGGAGCCTTGACTACTGCCTCAATCTTATCAGGGGACTTATGTAACCCCTCTTCATCGATGACATGGCCACAATACGAGATCTGTTTCTGGAAAAACTCGCACTTGTGGCGATTAGCTCGTAGCCCATACTCCTTTAATCTGGTAAGCACCTTCTCCAAGTTGGCGAGGTGATCACCATCATTTTCGCCCGTGACCAAGATGCCGTCCAAATAACACTGGGTCCCTGGAATCCCTTGCAGGACCTGATCCATCGCCCTTTGCCAGATAGCCGGAGCCGAGGCTACTCCAAACACCAGCCGGTTGTATTGATAGAGACCTTTATGAGTGTTGATCGTAAGGTAATGTTTTGAAGCTTCTTCTACCTCCATTTGCAAGTACGCCTGGGCTAGATCAATTTTGTTGAAGCTTTTACCTCCAGGTAGCGAGGCAAAAATATCCTCAATTCGTGGAAGCGGATATTGCACCGTGTGAAGGACTGGGTTCACTGTCACCTTAAAATCCCCACAGATGCGGACCTTCTTTGGTTCCCCAGGCGTATTACTCAATGACCTCTTCATTACAGGAATGATGGGTGTAGCCCACTCGCTCCAGTCCACTTTGGAAACTACTCCTGAACGTTCCAAACCTTCCAGCTCTGCTTCAACAGCTGGTCTGATCGCATAAGGCACTGGTCTGGCCTTCAGAAACTTTGGGCTTGCATTTTCCTCTATTTTAATCGTTGCTGTTATTCCTTTTAGTGTTCCTAGTCCCTCCTGGAACACTTCTTTTGCGTCAGTTAGCATTTTTGACAGTCTTCCAGGTGTGACGTCGTCATCCTTTTTGGCCTCAACCTTCAGTGCCTGTATGGAATGCCAATCTAATTGTATCTTCCGGATCCATTCATGTCCTAGCAGTGGTGGTCCTCCATTTGGCAATACATATATATCCATTTTAGGTATTTCCTGGCCTTTATATGTCACTTTCACCCTTATTTTTCCTTTGGGGCAGACTTTTTGCCCCATATACATCTTCAAGACAATCTCTGTAGCTTTCAAGGGTATGTGTGAAAATAGTCGCTTGTAGTCTCTTTGAGTTATGTCTGTTAGAGCTGACCCTTTGTCCAATTCCATTTTCACTTGGACTCCGTCTATCTTGAGTGTAACCCAGATAGTCTGGTGATCCTCCATTTCTGTTACCTTATGTAGTTTCAGACAACCCAGCGCCTTGCTTCCGGAGTCTGTATCACTTTTCTGTTCGTCTGAACCACTGTCCATCACCTGGTGTACCTTTTTGTACTTCTCCAGTGGAGATTTCTTACTGTTGGTTTTCTTCCTAGACCTGCAGACTCTTGCTATGTGTCCTGCTTTCCCACACTGTCTGCATACTTGGTCCTTGAACCTACAATCTTTCTGGTCATGTGTTGTTCTGCCGCAGCGATAGCACTTCCCTATTCCATAGGACATTTCATTGGTGCCATATTCTTGCGGTCTCCGTTGTATCTCTGCAGCGCCCCTTGCGGCTGCTTCGTGTGATACTGCCATACTGAAAGCTTTGTCCAGCGTAAGGTCCTTTTCTGATAGAAGCCGTTTCTGGGTTCCTTCACTTTGTAGCCCACACACAAACTTGTCCCTTAACGTATCTGCTAGTCCCGCTCCAAACTGGCAGTGTTTCGATAGCTTGCGCAGTTCCATTAGGTACTCAGCATTGCTTTCGTCTTTGTGTTGGTTCCTTTTATGGAACTTAAATCGTTCTGCTATCAGCAGCGGTGTGGGGTTTAAGTGGTCCTGTAGGATTTCTACTATGCTTTCAAAATTCTTGTTTACCGGCTTCTCTGGGGTTATTAGATTTCGCAGTAACCCATAAGTTTTTGCACCCATGGAATTTAACAAAACCAGTGCTTTATTCGCATCTGGCACTTCATTCGCCCTGCAGTACACCTCAATACGTTCCACATATGTCGCCCAATCTTCGACTTCATTGTCGAACGTAGAGATACTGCCACTCTTCGGCATCCTTGGGTGTGAGTTAACTGTCACAAATGGCGTCTCCCGCGCTTTCCTTCCTTCCCGCGCTCTTCCTTCTTCTCCGCGGCTCAATGGCGTCTCCCCTTTCTTCGCCCCGCGGACCCTGTTCAGCCCGTCAGCCCTGGCTGTGCTCTGCGCGTTCTTCTTTTTATATTTTTCGACGCCGCTCAGTCTAGAACCCGGCTGTTTCTTTACCCTCTCTCTCTCCGGTTTGTTTTCTTTTTCTCGATGCCGCTCGGTGTTCAACCCCCGGCTGCACCCTGCGCTCTTCACCCTCTGTCTTACCCCGTCGACGCTGCTTGGCTTTCTCTCCGCTGTCGGTCGGCTCCAGCCGCCGCTGCTCGGGAAGGGTCTGTGCTGGACCTGTCGTCGGTCTCTTACTGCTCATCGTGGCTGGGGAACCAAGCCTGGCTCTCCACAGCCTCCCCTGCGAAGTTGAATCTCTGCCTGACTGCTGGGCGGTTGCTCGTGATCGACGCCCGTGTTCCTGGCCTCAATTATTTTTTTTTAATGTTGCAGGTAGATTCAAATCGACACTCGTCGCCACTGTTGGATCCGTGGTTCAGTGGATATGCTATTATTAAATAATCACACGGATGCTGTACATTAACAATAAACAGGTCTTTACTGGAGGAGGGTAGTCTCTAGATTGGGGGTACAGAGGCATGCGCAAAGCTTATATACCGGTGTGGTCACTGCCGGTACTACAGTATACAGGAGCAGTAAAAGTAGTTCTGACTTAAAGGCACATACACTACAAATATGATCTTGTGGCAATAACGGAAACATGGCTTAAAAACGGTGAGGACTGGGCACTTAATATTCAAGGGTACAAGGTGTTCAGAAAAGATAGGGAAGGAAAAAATGGAGGTGGGGAGCAGTGTTGATTAAGAAAGACATTGTAGTATTGGAAAGGGAGGATGTTCTTGAGGGGACAAGGACAGAATCCATTTGGTTAGACTTGAGGAGCAAAAAGGGTATGATCACATGATTGGGGGTATTCTATAGGCCTCCAAACAGTGAGAGTGAGGCGGAGGAGCAAATCTGCAGGGAAATCACAGAGATATGCAAGAGTTATAGAGTGGTGATATTGGGGGACTTTAATTATCCAAATATCGATTGGAATAATGCTAGGATAAAGGTAAAGGAGGCGAGGAATTTCTGATATGTGTTCAGGAGAATTTCCTTGACCAATATGTTCTTGGCCCAACTAGGAAGATTGCTGGATCTGGTGCTGGGGAATGAGGTGGGCCAGGTCGACCAAGTGTCTGTGGGAGAACACTTGGGTACGAGTGATCATCGTATCATAAGATTTAGATTAGCAATGGAGAGGAGCAAGGAACAATCTAGAGTGGAACTTCTAAACTGGAATACGGCTAACTTCAATGGGATGTGAAAGGATCTAGCCAGGGTAAATCGGAACCAAAGACTGACAGGAAAAACTGTAACGGAACAATGGAGGAGAAGTTCCAAGTACAGGCTGGGTACATTCTAACAAGAGGGAAGGGTAAGGGAACCAAAGCAAGGGCTCCTTGGATGACGAGGGAGATAGAGAAGATGATGAAACAAAAAAATAGGGTGTATGATGCATGTCAGGTGAATTCTTCAAGGGAGAACCAGACCAAATACAATAAGTTGAGAGGGGATGTGAAGATGAAAATAAGATTGGCAAAGAGAGAATATGAGAGTAGAATGGCGGTTAACATAAAAGGGAACCCAAAAATCTTCTACCGGCATGTAAACAGTAAGCAGGTAGTAAGAGGCTGGGTGGGGCCTGTTATAAATATCATCATCATGAAGAAATGACTCATGAAATAACACTGGACGGCCAGCTAGTGACGCCGTCCAAGGAGTATAAATATTTGGGCATGAGCCCAGCTTACTCAGGGACATTTTGTAAGACAGGAACTAGTGAAGGACAACTAGACCGCCATGTTTTGAAACAAGTTGATTAAAGCCTTGCTTTATACTCGAACCAAGTGCGTAGTGAGTTTTATTACATTAATTTAATCAACTTGATATCGACTCCACGCTCTAAGTGATTTTGGGAACAGCCAGCTATGACTTCAACAGCAGAAGGGAACCCCGGTGTAGTAATCACTCCATCATGGACAAACTACTCAGACCCGCCCGTCTTGACCTGGACCTGAATTCACCGACAACTGCTAAGGTATGGAAACACTGGTATCGTACCTTCAGCAACTTCCTTGGGGTGTGTGGTGAGAATGTTCCTGATAAATTAGAGATACTTGCCAATTATGTATCTCCTCATGTGTTTGGCTATATCGAAGACTGTGTAGACTATGACTCCGCTATCCTAATATTAAAGCGACTATATGTTAAGGCCCCAAATGAAATTTTTGCTCGGCATCTACTGGCCACAACTCGACAACAACCTGGGGAATCACTTGATGAATTCCTTCAGAAACTTCGCAGGCTCTGCAAGGATTGTAATCTTAAAGCTGTCACAGCTGAGCAGTACCAGGAGGAGTTAATTCGTGATTCCTTTATTAATGGGGTTGTGTCTCCCTTCATACGCCAGCATCTGTTGGAGAATAAAACCCTCGAGTTACAGGTTGCCTATGACCAGGCATGTTCCCTGGAATTAGCAAAGAGGAATGCAGATACCTATCTTTTACCTCGTGCACGGGCTGCTGCTATCACTTTTAATGACTCCTTCAATAGGACTCGGACTCTAACCTAGCGGCTGACAACCCTACCCTAGAAGCCTTCACTGATGATGACCCCGCCCTAGCGGCATCTTGGCAATCTGGAAGGAAGTGTTTCTTCTGTGGAGGTGCGTTCCACTATAGGAAATATTGTCCTGCTCGTACTGCAACCTGCAATCATTGCAGCAAGAAAGGTCACTTTTCTGAGGTATGCCAGTCAAGAGCCTCTGTTAGTAAGAAAGGCCACTTTTCTAAGGTATACCGGTCGAGAGCTCCTGTTAGTTTTGCAGCTACTATCTATAAAACTGCTCCTCCCTCAAGAGCCACTACTAAGGTTACAGCTGCTATCTATGAAACTGCTCCTCCCCCAAGAACCACTACTAAGGTTACAACTGTCAAGGGTAAAACTGCTCCTCCTCCCATCACAGCTGTTTTTCCCCAAAGTCTGTCCCATGCAGCCACGAAGGTTTCGGTAAATGGACACATTTTGAGCGCACTAATCGACTCATGCAGCTCTGACAGCTTGATTACTGAGCGGGCTGTCAGAAAGTTAAAACTGTGTATTTACCCCTCAGACAAGGAAATTGCAATGGCTCTGACGACACTGACCGCCAACTCGTCCGGCTTTTGTCTTGTCGAACTTATCCTCAATGGCCGCAATTATTTCTCCACCCGGCTCGGGGTGCTCAAGGACCTATGCAGTGATGTGCTCTTGAGACAGGATTTCCAGAAACAACACAAAAGACTCACTTTCGAGTTTGGAGGGTCAAAGCTGGAGCTTACTATTTCCAAAGTATTGTTTTGTGCGCTTTCGGCGGCTTCACTCAATGAGCCCTCCTTGTTTGCCAATCTTTCCCCCCGATGTAAGCCCATTGCCACTAAATCACGACGTTTCAGCCAAGATGATCGATCCTTTATCGAGGCAGAAATCTCTCTCCTTCTAGCTGACGGTATCATTGAGCCATGTTCATCTTCCTGGCGGGCTCAAGTTGTCATTGTTAAAAATCCTCTGAAGCAACACAAGAAACGTCTTTGCATCGATTACTCACAAAATATTAACCAGTATACCAACCTGGATGCCTACCCACTACCACGCATTGATAATATGGTCAATAACCTTGCCAACTACAAGGTATTTTCAACTTTTGATTTAAAGAGCGCATATCATCAAGTACCGTTAAAGGACTCTGACAAAAAGAATACGGCCTTTGAGGCCAATGGTCGGTGTTATCAGTTTTGTCGCCTTCCATTTGGGGTCACCAATGGGGTGGCCGTCTTTCAACGGGCAATGGATAGCCTAGTCAAACAGGAGAACTTAGCGGACACTTTTTCATATCTAGATAATATCACCATTGCTGGTCATGACCAGAAGGAGCATGATGCCAATCTCCAGAAATTTTTGACGTTCTCCGTCATCGTAACTTAACCTTAAATGAGTCCAAATCTGTGAAATCAGTACCATCAGTCAACATCCTTGGCTACTGGCTGGGCAACGGTGTCATCAAACCGGATCCGGAGCGACTTTGTCCACTTCAGGAGCTCCCTCCCCCTACGAATCTCGGCTCTCTTCATCAGGCACTCGGCATGTTCGCCTATTATGTGAAGTGGGTACCCCACTTCTCCGACAAGATCCAGCCCCTGCTTCACGCGAAGTCATTTCCATTGGAGGCATCGGCTATTTCAGCTTTCAAACTCCTCAAGCGACAACTGGAAAAAGCCACGCTTCGTTCCATTGATGAAAATCTTCCTTTCGTGGTCGAGTGCGATGCATCGGATGTGGCGACCTCTGCTACCTTGAATCAAGGTGGTTGGCCCATTGCATTTCTGTCCAGAACTTTGCAGGGTAGCAAGCTCCATTATCCTCCTGTCGAGAAGGAGGCTACGGCCATCATCGAAGCTGTACGTAAATGGAGTCATTTTCTCGCTCGTCGCCATTTCACACTTATAACCGATCAGCGCTCCGTGGCCTTTATGCTGGATAACCGGAAACGCACCAAGATCAAGAATAACAAAATACAACTCTGGAGGATGGAATTAGCCGCCTTTGGATATATCATACATTATCGACCCGGCAAAGAGAATGTGGCCCCGGATACCCTCATGCGTGCATTCTGCTCTTCTATATCAACTTCGACTCTTGCAGATCTTCATACTGACTTATGCCATCCTGGCGTTACCCGTATGTTGCACTTTGTGCGATCTAAAAATCTCCCATTTTCTACGGAAGATGTGAAAAGAACATGCTCCTCCTGTAGAATTTGTGCGGAATTAAAACCGCAATTCTTCCGGCCATCAGATGGCTCGCTCAGACACGCTATGCAGCGACTCAGCATTGACTTTAAAGGGCCATTGCCTTCCTCAATGCGAAACACCTACTTACTTACTATGGTGGACGAATATTCACGCTTTCCCTTTGCTTTCCACTGTCCCAATATGCTTACTTCCACAGTGATCAAATGCCTTGATCAAGTCTTTTCCCTTTGTGGTATGGCCAATTTCATCCACACTGATCGGGGTCCCTCCTTCATGTCAAGCGAACTCAAAGGTTATCTCTCCCAATGGGGAATCACCACAAGTAAAATGACACCATCCCATCCCATCGGTAACGGACAGGTTGAGAGATACAACGCCATCATTTGGAATGCTGTTTGTCTTGCTCTGAGTTCACATAACCTACCAAACCAGCAGTGGGACACTATGCTCCCTGACGTGTTGCATTCCATCAGGTCTCTTCTTTCTACATCCACCAATGTCACGCCTCAGGAGCGATTCTTCAGGTTCCAGCGTCGCTCCACTCATGGGACATCCCTACCGTCATGGTTGGCAGCTCCCGGCCCCGTGCTGCTCCGATGATTCGTCTGATCTTCCAAAAACGATCCCCTCATCGACGAGGTGGAACTCACGGGCGTTAATCCCATGTACGCGCACGTGCAGTAGGTACCCTGATGGCCGGGAGTCCACCGTTTCGCTCCGAGATCTGGCTCCCTGTCCAACCGGTCCCACGGACCCAACTGATAGAGGGACCCACGGTAATGATGCCGACACTCTACGCTCCTTTGAAGATGACGTCCTACCTGGGACATCAAGAGATCTGCTGGCTACCCCACCAGATCCACTCAGGGAGCCGACACTCCCCATGGGATGGCCACCCAAGGCCAGGACGCTGGTCAATCCCCGGCTATCAAACAAGATGAAGCCAGCTCAGCACCTGTGAGGACCCGCACCCGGAGTCACGATCTCCCCAGTCTCCCTCAGGTCGATCAATGTGACACGGGCCCTGTCGATCTACCAGTACGGATCAAGCGGCCCAGGGACCAAGACACCGTCTGGGGAGATGTGCCTTCCAGCCATAAACAAAGATCTAACAGACTGCGGCTATTCGTGGTCCGCCTAATCCATTAGGAGGAAGTCATCGGGCTTCCAAATCTTTTAGGCAGGAAGAATGTTATAAGTCTCATCATCATGAAGAAACGACTCATGAAATAACACTGAACGGCCAGCTGATGGCGGCGCCCAAGGAGTATAAATACTCAGGCGTGGGCCCAGCTTGCCCAGGGACATGTTGTAAGACAGGAACTAGTGAAGGACAACTAGACCTCCATGTTCTGAAACAAGTTGATTAAAGCCTTGCTTTATACTCGAACCAAGTGCGTAGTGAGTTTTATTACATCAGGGTTGCAAAATTCTGGGAATTTGTAAAAGAGGTAACTTTCCATGGGAATTTTCAGGAATTTATGGGAATTTTGGGAATTTATGGGAATTTTGAGTTTTTTTGCACACTGATGGTTTTTGTCTCTGACCCTTATATTATCTTTGTCATCAAAATAGACATACTGTTCCATACAAATAAAAACAGGCTTTCAAAACTTTATTTAGGTTATAATTTTGAACTTTATTGAACCCCCACAAAGAAGACCCATCTAAAATAAAATAAAAAGAGCGTCAGCTTATTTAGCCTGTAATTTGTCCTTATTTTGTCCCTTTGAGTCTTCTACTCATGAGTCTTCTGCATCTTCTACTAATCATTGCTCCTCCTGATTCTCTGACTCTGGCTCTGACGTGTCCATTTCCTCCTCTGTGTCACTGTCTAGCTGTATGGTGGACACTTCTGTATCTGGCTCAGTAAGTTGTAGGTTCGCCCGGATAACCACCAGTTTCTCCACTCTCTTGTTAGTCAGCCTGTTGCGCACCTTTGTATGTGTATTCCCAAAAAGTGACCAGTTTTGTTCAGAGGCCGCTGATGAAGGTGGGATTTGGAGTATCACCGATGCAATGGGTGACAGGGCCTCAAATGCACAAAGTCCCTTCCACCAGGTATGTGCACTGATATGCTTGCATCATTCCCATATCCCGTCTCCATTCCAAAGACCTTGCTTGGTAGTGAACTTTGCCAGACTTCCCAGAACTTTGCCCACATCCAGATTGAGGTGGCATGAGGGGGTGGAAATCACACTGTAAGTGCTGTTGATCTGTTCTCCAGAAAGTATTGGTCTCCCAACATGCTTTGGGTCCAGTATGTATGCTGCAGCATAAATTGGCTTGACACAAAATTCTTGACATGTCTGTATGAATTGAACAATTGCCTTCTCCTCTGCTTTGAGCAGCAGGGATGTGGGTAGGGCAATGCTGATTTGTTCTTTTAAATCAGCAAAAAGCCTGAGAACATCTGACAAGACAGCATAATTTCCTTCAATCTGAGCAATTGCAGATGCTACTGGTGAGAGTTGTTTAAGGCTGCTAACCACTCACTCCCAAAACACATCATTCGGCAGTATTTTCCTGATGGTGGTTTCTATATCCCCAGGCTGGGATATTGCCATTTCTTGCAGTGACTCCTTACCCTCCAGAAGGCTGTTGTACATTATGACAACGCCACCCCATCTAGTGTTGCTGGGCAGCTTCAGTGTGGTGTTCTTGTTCTTTGTCATTTGCTTGGAGTTGCAGGTTACTGCAACTACCTGTGTTCCCCTGACATACTTAACAACATGCTTGGCTCTCTTGTACAGTGTTCCCATGGTTCTCAAACCCATGATGTCCTTGAGGAGCAAGTTGAGCCCATGAGCTGCACACCCAATAGACGTAATTTCGGGTCTCCACGGGTGAGTACGCACGGGGTACTCACCCGTAGACCCAATGGAAGTGCTGGTTTTGTGCATGCACTGCACATGCGCGGGAAACCGGCACTTCCGTTCCCCTGAAAGCAGGGGTTCAGAGTTCGAACACGTGCGCGGGACAGGCTGCGCATGCGCATCGAACTTACATTTTTTTTTACAGGTTTTCCTGGGAGGGTAAGTCTCCAGAAGTTACACATTTAAAAAGCAGGCGTAAGGCCTGCTTTTTATAAGGTAAGTGGTGAATTAATTAAAATTAAAACATTTTTTCCACAGGTTTATTATTTTTAAATACTTAAAAGAAAGGTAAGTTTATTTTTAGCCCTGTTAGAAATATAAAATTATATTTTCAAAAATTCCTGTCAAACTTATGAATGGGCATTTCCCTGCTCCGATTGGCTCCCCATGGCCCACGTGATCCCAGGGGACGCATCGAACTAACTGCGCCCCTGGGATACACAAGCACTGCGCGCTGGAAGTTGGAGCAGGCCCAGGATCGGAATCCCACGGGGGCCCACAGCACAACGGCCGGCGCGTTAGGTAAGTGCAGGTCAAGGGCTTACACCCGCGGGAAGCCCCGACCCAAATTTCTGGGCCATTATGAGGGTAGGCCTCCTCCACTTGAGCCCAAGCAGCCTTCATATTCGCAGCATTGTCAGTAACTACTGCAAAGGCCTTTTGTGATCCAAGATCACTGCTTTCAGCTCATCAGCAATGTATGTGGCTGTGTGTCTGTTGTCCTTCGTGTCTATGCTCTTGAAGAACACTGGGAGAGGGGTGGAGACGATATAGTTTATGATGCCCTCCCCTCGTACATTTGACCACCCATCTGAGATAACTGCAACACAGTCTGCCATCTCTATCATTTCTTTTAGCTTTCGTTGGACTCTGTTATACTCAACCTCCAGCAAATAAGTAGACAAAGCATGTCTGGTGGGAGGACAGTATGCAGGGCGAAAAACATTGAAAAATCTCTTCCAGTACACATTGGCTGTGAGCATGAGGGGTGGGCCTGTCGCATATAGAACTCAAGCAAGGCATTCATCTGCATTCTTCTGGCTATGGTTATCCATTGTATCAAAGAACCTTCCAAGTGGGCCAGGAGTTGCTGATGATAAGAAGCCTGATGCTGAATGTAAACCATCATCTTCTTGAATGGAAGCAGAGAAACTCTGGCCTGACTGCTGTGAGCTTTGACGGAAGTTGTTGCATTTGGATAAATGTTGCTGCATCTTTGTGGCATTCTTTACATATGGCTTTGTACAGTGTTTGCACATGTACACAGTCTTTCCATCTTTAATGCCTGGGATAAAATGCTTCCACACATCTGACGGAAAACGTGGCATTGTTCCATGCAGAGAAATAAAGGGCATTCGTCTCTGTGTCGAACTACGGTCGATCAGCACGATTGCAACAGGGTGAGTAAATTTTTTCCGATGCTCCATGTGATGGAAGCATGACCTATGCACACACACCGCTACATCACCAATAGAGGGAGCTAATCGCTCATCCACTCATCCAATCAATCAGGATACATTTGTTCACAGCCACACACAAAACTTTTAATTATTAAAACAAGCCAAGTAAGAAGATAAACATATATTGATTAAGAAACTCCTTAATAATTAAGATTCCATCTCTGTTAGTAATTTTAAGAGAGGACCTGTGAAACAAAATGAAAGAAATACAAAAAAAAACAAAAACAATATTATGCTAGCATGTGCTTTGTTGGGCAAAATGCCCAAAATTCCCAAGCTAAACTTCCCATGGAAAATTTCCAGAAATTTACCAGAAACTTTCCATCCCTTCGCAACCCTACCTAGGCCCAACCATCTTCAGCTGCTTCATCAATGACCTTCCCTCCAACATAAGGACAGAAATGGGGATGTTCGCTGATGACTGCACAGTGTTCAATGCCATTTGCAACTCCTCAGATAATGAAGCCGTCTATGCCTGTATGCAACAAGACCTGGACAACATTCAGGCTTGGGTTGATAAGTGGCAGGTAACATTCACGCCACGCAAGTACCAGGCAATGACTATCTCCAACAAGTGAGAGTCTAACTACTGCCCCTTGACATGTAAACAGTAAGCGGGTAGTAAGAGGCGGGGTGGGGCTTATTAGAGGCAAAGAAGGTGATATATGCTTTGAGGCGCGGGGCAAGGCTAGAATATTCAATGAATACTTTGTATCGGTGTTTACTAAGGAGGTGGATGCTGCCAAAATATCGATAGAAGTGGAAAAGGTAGAAGCAATGGAAGGGGTGAAAATTGATAGACTGGATGTACTAGAAAGGCTGGGTATGCTTAGAGTGGACAAGACGCCTGGTCCAGATGGCTTGCATCCCAAGTTGCTAAGGAAATTGGGGGAAGAGATAGCGGAAGGGCTTGCCATAATTTTCCAATCTTCCCTAGATGCAGGGGAGGTGCCTAAGGATTGGAAAGTGGCAAATGTGACACCATTGTTCAAGAAAGGGTGTAAGGACAATCCTAATAACTACAGGCCAGTCAGTTTACATCAGTGGTGGGTAAAGTTTTAGAAACAATAATCAAGGAAAAAATTAATGGGCATTTGGAGAGATTTAAGCTAATTAAGGAGAGCCAACACGGGTTTGTAAAAGGCAGATTGTGTTTGACTATTCTAATCAAATTTTTGAAGAAGCAACAGAGAGGATTGATGAAGGGAATGCAATGGATGTTGTCTACATGGATTTTTGGAAGGCGTTTGACAAAGTACCACACAGAAGGCTGGTTAATAAAATTGAGGTTCATGGAATAGGTAGGTCAGTGGCAGCTTGGATAAGGAATTGGCTTAAGGACAGAAAACAGCGAGTTGTGGTAAATGGCTGTTTTTCAGAGTGGAGGATGGTAAACAGTGGTGTTCCCCAAGGGTCAGTGCTGGGGCCACTGCTTTTTTTGATACATATAAATGACCTGGATATTGGAGTACAGAGTAGAATTTCTAAATTTGCTGATGACACCAAACTTGGGGGTGGGGCAAAGAGTGATGATGATATCAATCGACTGCAACAGGACATAGAAAGGCTAGCAGAATGGGCAGACAAGTGGCAGATGGAATTTAATACAGAGGAGTGTGAGGTGATGCATTTTGGCAGAAGGAACAGGGAGAGGCAATATACACTTAATGGCACAGTTTTAAAGAGTGTGCAGGGACAGAGGGACCTGGGAGATAATGTGCATAGGTCCCTGAACGTGGCAGGACATTTTAAGAGAGTGGTTAACAAAGCATACGGGATCTTGGGCTTCATAAATAAAGGTATTGAGTACAAAAGTAGAGAAGTTATGCTGAAACATTATAAAGTGTTGGTTAGGCCACAACTGGAGTATTGCATCCAGTTCTGGTCACCACACTTTAGGAAGGATGTGAAAGCACTTGAGAGGGTGCAGAGGAGATTTACCAGAATGGTTCCAGGGATGGGGGATCTTAGCTACCAGGACAGGTTGGAGAAGCTGGATTTGTTTTCATTAGAGCAAAGGAGGTTGAGGGGTGATTTCATCGAGGTGTACAAGATTATGACGGGTTTGGATAGGCTAGACGGGGAAAGGCTGTTCCCACTAGTTGATGGTACAATGAATAGGGGACACAGTTTTAAGGTTTTGGGCAAGAGATACAGGGGGGACGTGAGGAAAATCTTTTTTACGCAGCGAGTGGTGATGAACTGGAACTCGCTGCCGACGGAAGTGGTGGAAGCGGAGACATGTTTTCAAGGGGAGACTGGATAGGCACTTGAGGAAATAAACTTGCAGGGCTACGGGGAATGGCCTCCTTTTGTGCCATTATGAATCTATGGGCTAAAAACTGAGTAGCGCCCCACTTGTGGCGCTAACTTTGTCCCCGTGCTGGAAATTGAGTGGTTGCGCCACAAGAGGGAAGTGGGCCATTACTTCATGCCGCGGTATTGCAGGCCTTCCTCCCCTTCTTAAAGGGGAGGGACCGTGCACAATGTGACCCGGGGGCCAGGATTGGTAGTGCTGGCAAAAGAACCCGGCACTCAAGAGAAGTGCCGTGCTCTTGGAGCGCAACTGGCACTCCACGGGGCAGGGGGCTGGTCGTTCAGGAGGCCAGGGACGGGAGTGCAGGCAGGTGCTGGCAGGCAGCCAGCAACAAAAATGACCGCCCTGCACCTTGCCTTTAAATATTGCCACCCCGGCCGCAGGTAGACCCCCCCTGACCCCATCGGACATAGCGTCCAGCGGTAAGTCAGGAGGCGCTCCCGAAAATCGCAGCCGGGGCGCTGAATTTCGCGGGAGGTGTCTGCAGCGCCTGGGCGCTAGTTGCTTTGTGTCCCATTAGCGCCCTCTTAGGGCGAGTGGTGATGAACTGGAACTCGCTGCCGGTGGAAGTGAGGTGCTAACAGGAGGTGCAAAGCAACCCAATTTTTCCCCCTATGACTCTAGGGCTGGATTTTGTGAATGGCGGCGAGTTGGAGGCGGGACTGCTGCTTGTCGTGTCAATGTCCCGCCTCCATCCTCGCCTGACCATTCAGAGGGATTTTCCTCTGATTGAGCTTGTTAAGCCCACCTTGTGGGCTCAGTAGGCCAATTAGGGAAGAAGTCACTGACAGATCACGTCAACTTCAGACGTGCTATCTGTCAAGACTTCTTGAAAGAAGAAATGACAGCGTTTGACAGCTCTGTGAAGCTGTCAAACATTGACATTCTCTTTAGTTTGATGAGTCTTTGTGGTGAGGATTCTACAAACATTGAAAATAAGTAAATTTCAGATGTCTGATGGATCGGAGGGTCCATCAGCCATTACCTTAAATTGACAAGGTGGATGTCTGCTCTCCTGATCCAGCGCGGCTAAAGGCTATAGGAGGAAAAAAGGTAATAGAACACTTTTTTAAACTAATCACTCACCTTGCATACTTACCACACCACACTTGCACCCATCACTCACCTCTACATCTTACTTCCAGGTGCCTCCAACCACCGCAGACCTCCTCCACGTCTCCTCCAACCTGGCGGGGTTCTCCAAGGTCGGGAAGCCTTCACCTATGAAGGTAAAGTGGCACTAATCCTTTTTTCTGCCTGTTAGCTACCTGTTAACAGGCAGTTAACAGGATTAAAAGCTTTTCCCGCCTCCAGGAGACGGGACCCGAAGCTTATCATCTTCCCGCTCCCTGGCAAGTGGGCACCGAGGCAGGATGGGGGCGGGTTTGCCATCCGCCCCCACTTTCTCTGATTTTACGGGCTGTCCCTCCTCCATGCCCACCTCCTCGGGGCTTGGAAAATCCAGCCCTATGAATCTATGATCAAAAGCTTTGTCAAAGGGGTAAGTGTTAAGGAGTGCCTTAAAGGAGGAAAGAGAGGAAGAGAGGCTGAGAGGTTTAGGGAGGGAATTCTAGAGCTTAGGGCCATGGCAGCTGAAGGTACAGCCACCAATGGTTGAGCGACTAAAATCAGGGATGCTCAAGAGGCCAGAATTAGAGGAGCATAGATATCGCAGGTGTTTGTGGAGCTGGAGGAGATTACAGAGGTAGGGAGGGGCAAGGCCATTGAGGGATTTGAAAACAATGATGAGAATTTTAAAATCAAGGCATTGCTTAACCAGAAACAAATGTAGGACAGTGATCACAGGGGCGATGGGTGAATGGGACTTGGTACAAGTTAGAACAAGGGCTGCCAAGTTTTGGATGACCTTAATTTACGTAGGGTAGAATGTGGGAAGCCAGCCAGTAGTGTGTTTAAATAGACAAGTCTAGAGGTAACAAAGACATGAATGAGGGTTTCAGTAGCAGATGAGCTGAGGCAGGGATGGAGACGGGCAATGTTACAGAGGTGAAAATACGCAGTCTAAGATATGGCGTGAATATGTGGTCGGAAGCTCATTTCAGGGTCAAATATGGCACCATGGTTGCGAACAGTCTGATTCAGCCTCAGACAGGTGCTAGGGAAAGGGATGGAGTCAGTGGGTAGGGAATGGAGT
Organism: Somniosus microcephalus; assembly: GCF_052327205.1. Lineage (NCBI taxonomy): Eukaryota > Metazoa > Chordata > Chondrichthyes > Squaliformes > Somniosidae > Somniosus > Somniosus microcephalus. The sequence goes on along the minus strand of NC_140988.1, from coordinate 318,091,479 downwards.
TTGTGGCGGGGACTGAAGACAATGGGCAGGATTTTCATTGGGCTGTGGAGGCAGGATTGGAGGCATGTGTGGGGTTAAAATCCCGAAATCGGGGGGCACGAACCAATCCCGCCCCCAACCCGCCTCCATGCCAGTTTCAAAGGAGGCGGGTACCCGACCCGCACTGGGACCCGCCTCCCCGAGGCGGGAAGGGGATTAGTGCCAATTAACTGCCTGTTAACAGGTAGTTAACAGGCAGTTTTTAGCCTAATCCCTATTTTCATTGGTGAAATGTGGGATTCCCGACGGCTCCAAACCACGTCAAGTCAGCGAGGCGAGCCGTCGGGATGAAGGGCTTGGAGGGGTCGAGATGTCTGGTGTTCAGGTGAGTGATGAGTGCAGAGGTAAGTGTGTTTGGTGTGTGTAAAGTGTTTAAAGAAGTTTTACTTACATGTACTTACCTTTACAGCCTTCCTTCCTTCAGGTCTTGGGAGTCCCTCACCTCACCGGCACAGAAAGCAGAATGGCCGCGATCTGTCAAAAATTGCAGCATTCAGCTTTCTGTTCCGGGGAGATCTCTAAATCATCCTGAGAGGAAGGAATTAACCTGGAGTACAGGTTGTCAGTGTTTGACAGCTTCATACAGCTGTCAAACGCTGATATTTCATCTGTCAAAAGGTCTTGACAGATGAAATATCAATCTGTGACGTCACCTGTTGCTGGGTGGCCCTTAATTGGCCTGCTGAGCCCGCTGGGCGGGCTCAACAAGGTTAATCAAGTCAAAATCGCGTGGGTTGGCTAGAACTCGATGGAGGCGGGACAACAACCCCGAAAGTAGTCCCGCCTCCTACCCGCCTCCTCAATGAAAATCCAGCCCAATGGCTTCGGTCTTCCCAATATTTAGTTTGAGGACATTTCTGCTCACCCAGTACTGGATGTCGGACAAGCAGCCTGATAATTTCGAGACCATGGAGGGGTTGAGAGAAGTGGTGGTGAGGTAGAGCTGGGTGTCGTCAGAGTACATGTGGAAACTGACGCTGTGTTTTCGGAAGATGTTGCTGAGGGGTAGCATGTAGATGAGAAATAGGAGGGGGCCAAGGATAGATCCTTGGGGGACACCAGATAACAATGCAGGAGCGGAAAGAGAAGCCATTGCAGGTGATTCTGTGGCTATGATTAGATAAATAAGAATGGAACCAGGTGAGTGCAGTCCCACCCAGCTGGATGATGGTGGAGAGGCGATGGAGGAGGATGGAGTGTTCAACCATGTCGAAGGCTGCAGATAGGTCAAGAAGGATGAGGAGGCATAGCTTACCTTTGTCACAGTCACATAGGATGTCATTTGTGACTTTGATGAGAGCCATTTCGGTACTGTGGCAGGGGCAGAAACCTGATTGGAGGGATTCAAACATGGAGTTCCAGGAAAGATGGGCATGGATTTGGGAGGCAGCAACAGGTTCAAGGACTTTGGAGAGGAAAGGGAGGTTGGAGATGGGGCAGTAGTTTGCAAGGATGAGGGGACATGGTTTTTTTTGAGAAGTGTGATGATGGCAGATTTGAAGGAGGGGGGACAGTACCTGAGGAGAGAGAACCGTTAACAATATTAGCTAATGTGGAAGCCAGAAAAGGAAGTTGCATGGTCAGCAGTTTAGTGGGAATAGGATCGAGGGAACAGGAAGTGGGTCTTCTTTGCATTCATAAGAACATAAGACGTAGGAGCAGGCCCCTTGAGCCTGCTCCGCCATTCAGTAAGATCATGGCTGATCTGATCCTGGCCTCAACTCCACTTCCCTGCCCGCTCCCCTTAACCCTTGACTCCCTTACCATTCAAAAATCTGTCTATCTCCACCGTAAATATATTCAATGACCCAGCCTCCACTGCTCTCTGGGGAAGAGAATTCCAAAGATTCACGACCCTCTGAGAGAAGAAATTCCTCCTCATTTCCAATTTAAATGGGTGCCCCCTTATTCTGAAATTATGCCCCCCTAGTTCTAGATTCCCCCACGAGGAGAAACATCCTCTCTGCATCTACCCTGTCAAGCCCCTTCAGAATCTTATATTTTTCAATAAGACCCCCTCTCATTCTTTTAAACTCCAATGAGGCCCAACCTGCTCAACCTTTCTTCATAAGACAACCCCCTCATCTTGGAATCAACCTCGTGAACCTTCTCTGAACTGCCTCCAATGCAACTATATCCCTCCTTAAATAAAAAGACCAAAACTGTACACAGTACTCCAGGTGTGGTCTCACCAATGCCCTGTACAGTTGTAACAGGACTTCCCTACTTTTATACTACATTCCCTTTGCAATAAAGGCCAACATTCCATTTGACTTCCTAATTAATTGCTGTACCTGCATGCTAACTTTTTGTGATTAATGTACAAGGACCACCAGATCTCTCTGTATCTCAGCATTTTGTAATCTCTCCCCATTTAAATAATAATTTGCTTTTTTATTTTTCCTACAAAACTGGATAACCTCACATTTTCCCACATTAAACTCGATCTGCCAGATTTTTGCCCACTCATTTAGCCTATCTATATCCCTTTGGAGATTCTTTGCATCCTCCACACAATTTGCTTTCCCACCTATCTTTGTATCATCAGCAAATTTGACGACATTACACTTTGTCCCTTCATCCAAATCATTAACATAGATTGTAAATAGTTGAGGCCCCAGCACTGATCCCTGCGGCAGCCCCCTAGTTACAGTTTGCCAACCTGAAAGTAACCCATTTATCCCAACTCTATGTTTTCTGTTAGTTAGCCAATCCTCTATCCATGCTAATATATTACCCCCAACCCCGTGAGCTCTTATGTTGTGTAGTAACCTTTTATGTAGCACCTTATCGAATGCCTTCTGGAAATCCAAATACACGACATCTACTGGTTCCGCTTTATCCACCCGCTCGTTACATCCTCAAAGAATTCCAGCAAATTTGTCAAACATGATTTCCCTATCATAAAACCATGCTGACTCTGCTTGACTATATTGTGATTTTCTAAATGTCTTGCTACCACTTCCTTAATGATGGACTGGTGTGATCAGCAGAGAGGGGGAAGGGAAATCCAACTCCAACAGTACCCTCCTCCTGACAAAATGCTTAGAACATGGCCTTGTCATAACCAACACCTTGTTCCATCAGAGAGGCAAATACAAGGCTTCATGGCAACACCCTCGCTCCAAGCACTGGCATCTGCTGGACCACGTCGTCATCCGAGCAAGGGACCGCCAGGACGTTCGCATCACCCGCGCCATGACAGGAGCTGATGACTGCTGGACAGACCACCGCCTAATCTGTTCTGTCATCTCCATCACCGTAGCCCCAAAACAGCGGCGGCAATAGAAGCAATGCCGCAGGAAAATCAACGCTGGAGTACTCAAAGACCCTGCTAAGAAAGCCCTATTCAGCCTGCACCTCACAACCAGCCTGATGACTCCTAGTGATTCAGAGACACAGAGTGTCCACAGCGCCTGGTCTGCACTCAAGGCCTCCACAATCAGCACCTGTGAATAGATGCTCGGTCACTCGACCAGGAAACACCAAGACTGGTTCAACGAGAATGATCAGGAGATCCAGGAGCTAATAAGCCACAAGCGGAATGCATTCCTGGTCTGGAAACAGCAACAGAACTCTAGAGCAAGAAAACAGCTCTAAAGACGCCTGAAGGGTGAGGTCCAACAAAAAACTCATGACCTAAAAACAGATGGTGGGTGAAGAAAGCACAGGAGATCCAGCAGCTAGCCAACAACCACGACGTGCGTGGATACATTAGCGCAGTCAAAACCATCTACGGCCAAAACACCCAAGGTCCTACCCCACTGTGGGCCAGGAATGGAGAGGCACTCATCAAGGACAGAGAGGCAGTCAGTGCCCACTGGAAGGAGCAGTTCGAAAATCTCCTTAACTGAAACTCTGTCTTCGACGCGAGTGTCCTCAACTCAATCCCGCAGCCTGCTACCCGCCACCACCTCAGCACAACCCCAGCCTGGCATGAGGTTGAGAAGGCCATCAGACAACTGAAGAACAGCAAGGCCTCAGGAGCAGATGGAATCCCCGCCGAGGCGCTAAAACATGGCGGAGAAGCATTATTGGCGTGAATACATGAATTCATTTCTCTTATTTGGAAGGAAGAGAGCATGCCAGGAGATCTCAAAGAAATCGTAATCGTGACCATCTTCAACAAAGGTGACAAGTCTGATTGCGGTAATTAGAGAGAAGTCTCCCTGCTGTCTGCCACAGGGTAAGTCATCATAAGAATCCTCCTCAATCACCTTCTCCCAGTGGCTGAAGAGCTCCTCCCAGCATCGCAATGTGGATTCCGCCCACAAGGGGGCACAATGAGCATGATCTTCAACGTGTGTCAACTACAAGAGAAATGCAGGGAACAGCACCAACCACTGTACATGGCCTTCTTCGACCTCACAAAGGCCTTCGACACCATCAACTGTGAGGGATTATGGAATGTCCTCCTCAAATTCGGCTGCCCTCAAAAGCTTGTCAACATCCTCCGCCTGCTTCATGACGGCATGCAAGCCGTGACCCTGACCAACGGATCCACCACAGACCCAATTCACGTAAGGACCGGGGTCAAGCAAGGATGTTTCATCGCACCAACGCTCTTCTCGATCTTCCTGGCTGCAATGCTCCATCTCACCCTTAGTAAGCTCCCTGCTGGAGTGGAGCTAATCTACAGAACAAACAGGAAACTGTTCAACCTCCGTCGCCTCCAGTCCAGATCTAAGGTCGTCCCATCTTCTGTTGTCAAATACAGTATGCAATAGATGCTTGCGCCTGCACACTCTCTGAGGTCGAACTCCAAACCATCATCAACACCTTCACCGAGCCTATGAGAGCCTGGGCCTTACACTAAACATCTGTAAGACAAAAGTCCTATACCAACCTGCCCCCGCCACACAGTACTGCTCCCCGTTTATCAAAATCCATGCCTTGGACAAAGTGAACCACTTTCCATACCTCAGGAGCCTACTGTCAACAAGGGCAGACGTCGAAGACAAAGTCTAACACCGCCTTCAGTGTGCCAGTGCAGCCTTCAGTCGCCTGAGGAAGAGAGTGTTTGAAGACCAGGACCTCAAACCAAGCACCAAACTCATGGTCTACAGAGTAGTAGTGATACCCGCCCTCCTGTACGCTTCAGAGACATGGACCATGTACAGCAGGCACCTCAAAGCACTGGAGAGGTACCGCCAACGCTGCCTCCGCAAGATCCTGCAAATCCATTGGCAGGATAGGCGCACCAACATCAATGTTCTCACTCAGGCCAACATCCCCAGCATTGAAGCTTTGGCCACGCTCGATCAGCTCCGATGGATGGGCCACATCGTCCGCATGCCCAATACGAGACTCCCAAAACAAGCACTCTACTCGGAGCTCCAACACAGCAAGAGAGCCGCAGATGGGCAGAGGAAATGCTTCAAGGACATCCTCAAAGCCTCCTTGAAAAAGTGCAACATCCCCACCAACACCTGGGAATCCCTGGCCCAAGACCGCATAAAGTGGAAGAGAAGCATCCGGGAAGGTGCCGAACACCTTGAGTCTCTTCGCCGGGAGCAAGTGGAAGCCAAGCGCAAACAGCGGAAGGAGTGCACGTCAACCCAAGCACCCCACCCACCCATCCCTTCAACCACCGTCTGTCCCACCTGTGACAGAGACTGTAGGTCCCGCATTGGACTCATCAGTCACCTGAGAACTCATTTTTAATGTGGAAGCAAGTCATCCTCGGTTCTGCCTAAGAAGAAGAAGAAGAGTGATGGACTCCAGCATTTTCCCAATGACAGATGTTAGACTAACTGTTCAATAATTGGCTGCTTTTTGTCTTCCTCCTTTCTTAAATAGGGGCGTTACATTTGCGGTTTTCCAGTCCGCTGGGAATTTTGGTAGATTACAATCAATGCATCCACTATCTCTGCAGCCACCTCTTTTAAGACTCTAGGATGCAGGCCATCGGGTCCAGGGGGCTTGTCCACCTTTAACCCCATTAGTTTGCCTAATATTTTCTCTCCAGTGATAGTGATTGTTTTAAATTCCACCCCCACCCCAATAACCCCTTGATTATCCATTATTGGGATGCTTTTAGTATTTTCTGCCGTGAGGACTGATACAAAATATTTGTTCAAAGTCACCGCCATTTCCCTGTTTCCCATTATTAATTCCCCAGACTCGTTCTCTAGAGGACATTGAGTTCAACAATTTTAGACTATAACCCCTGCCCCCATTTTTTCAGGCAGCTGTTGATGATTCTGCCATCCCCATTTGCAACATTTAACCACTCCTGTCTCCTACTCTAGCACAGACTGTTCCTTCAATTCCTTCCTCCCCCACCGCTCTTTCCCTGTCTCTGCACCTGCTTAAAATCTGTTACATCTTTAACCTTTTCCAATTCTGATGAAGGGTCACAGACCTGAAACGTTAACCCTGTTTCTCCACGGATGCTGCCTGGCCTGCTGAGTGTTTCCAGCATTTTCTGTTGTTTACTTTAGCTATTCTCTTCCTTTTTATATACCTGTAGAAGCTCTTACTGTCTGTTTTTATATTTCTTGCTAACTTACTCTCATAAGCTATTTTCTCTCTCTTTATCATTTTTTTTAGTCGTGCTTTGCTTTTTTTTAAATTTCCCAATCCTCTGGCTTTTCACTATTCTTCTCAACATTGTATGCTTTTGTTTTCAATTTGATATCACCTTTACTTCCTTAGTTAGCCACAGATGGTTCATCCTTCTCTTAGAGTCTTTCTTTCTCACTGGAATATATCTTTGCAGAGAGTTATGAAATATCTTCTTAAATGTTTGCCACTGCTTTTCTACAGTCTTACCCTGTAATATATTTTCCCAGTCCTCTTTAACCAAGTCTGCCTCCATACCTTTGTAATTACCTTTGTTTAAGTTCAGGACATGAGTTTGAGACCTAGCTTTCTCACCATCAAACTGAATTTGAAATTCTGCCATGCTATGATCACTCTTCCCAAGAGGATCCTTCATTTCGAGATCATTAATTAATCCAGCCTCGTTACACATTACCAGATCTAAAATAGTCTTCTCCCTGGTTGGTTCCACAACATATTGTTCCAAGAAACCAACCAACTCTTCCTCAAGTCTACCTTTGCCAGTTTGCTTTGTCCAATCAATATGAAGATTACAATCTCCCATGATTATAGTCATACCTTTCTTACAAGCCTCTATTATTTCTTGATTTATACACTGCCCCACAGTCTGGCTACTGTTTGGGGGCCTGTAGACCACTCCCACCTGTGACTTATTACCCTTATTATTTCTTATCTCCACCCAAACTGATTCTACGTCTTGATCTTCTAGGCCAATATAATTTCTCATTACTGCACTGATCTCATCCCTTAATAACAGAGCTACACCACCTCCTTTTCCTTTCTGCCTATCTTTACAAAATGGCAAATACCCCTGAATATTCAGTTTCCTGGCCTTGGTCATCTTGTAACCATGTCTCTGTAATGGCTATCAGATCATACCCATTTATTTCTATTTGTGCTGTGAACTCATCTATCTTGTTACGAATGCGGCATACTTTCAGATATAAAGCTTTTAATGTTGTCTTTTAACAATTTTTCCCTACTCTGACACCTCTTTCTGATGCACTCTTATGTCTATACACTCTGTCCCTTTCTGTCACACTCTGGTTATCATTGCCCCTATCGCTACCCTGCTCATTTTTCTTTGACTTTTTAAATTTCCACTTAGCATATCCCTCCCCCCAACTATTTAGTTTAAAGCCCTATCTACAGCCCTTGTTATTCGATTCACCAGGACACTGGTCCCAGCCTGATTCAAATGAAGCCTCTCCCAACAGAACAGCTCCCTCTTATCTCAGTACTGGTGCCAGTGCCCCAGGAATCGAAACCCAGAATGATCCTGGAATACTGAGCAGTTTTGGCAAAAGAGAGTAGGATCCGATAGTGCTTTATGTGGTCCAGCCAGGCGGTGAATGGCTAAACCGTTCAATCCTGGTCTGGCATATCCGTTTAAGTCTGCTACCCTTGGAGGGAGCACAGATGAGGGCCGTACTGGGGGAATAGCCAGGGTGAGAGAGAGTATTAGTTTTACAGGGGACTACGGCATCAAAGATGGTGAAGGTGTAGTTGAGCAGATCAGTAGCTCAATATAATTTAATATAATTGGCATCATGTTAAATTATGCAACAGAATCTTATATAAGGGAAATAGAGGACACATTAAAGGGAATTGCTTGATAATAGATTGAGAAAACTGGCACAATGAGCAAGAACAACAGTGTTGTCCAAAACTCAAGCTACTCAGTAAAGCTATTTACCACCATAATGTACCATGTACATTATACCTGTACACTTGTTGAGATTAACTTATCTCTGGTCTTTCAAATAATCAGTATCGAGTGCAAACCAATATGGTGGATATATTGTCTTTAATCAGAGTTTAGGATGGAATATAACACACTAGTAATACAGCAAAAACATACGACCATGACAAACAGCTGGAACTGGACCCGATCAGACAGACGGCTGGCGTGCACAAACAACTCTCCTTATTCCTCTCTCTTCCTGAACTGTCCAAGAGTGTTAGACCGAAGTCCACATGTATTCACCCTCAGGAGCTCTCTGCTCCACTGTCTGAGCTAAGGGCTCTTTAGGTCATCCTTTTATTCTCTTTTTTGGGGTGGACCTGGGGTAGAATATGGACAGGACCATTTAATCTATATAGATTCCCCTTAAAACAAGGTGCCCAATGGCATGTCGAGTTCTTTGTCTAAACTTACGGATGAAGACCCTCCCTCAAGGGGTCCTGTGCTTTCCCCTCACATGTCTTTCTCGTTTATACATTTTGAAGGACAACCCATCTGAATTCCTCTTATCTCATCCGTCCTGTCCTCCCTATGTACCAGGCACAATCTTGGGTGATTTAATCAGAGGCCCAAGCTAGAGCTTTCTTACTCAACCAGCCATCATCCAAACTATCTCCCCTTAATCCAACAGACTATTTAATTCTGAAATGGTACCTTAACTCCCATAAATTCCTTCTATTCTATGTCCTTTATACTAATTAACTTTTACATATCATCGCAAGCAGTTCTGCTAAAACAAACTCCAATTCCTACTTTAGCATTATAATATTGTTATTAGCAATAATGGACGAAACATAGGTTGGGCCTTAGTTGGCCAAATTAAAGATACATTAAACAAGGTTAAAGGAAGGATGTTCTTGCCATGGAAGGAGTGCAGCGAAGATTCACCAGACTGATACCTGGGATGGTAGGAATGACGTATGAGGAGAGATTGGGTCGATTGGGCTTGTACTCGCTGGAGTTTAGAAGAATGAGAGGGGATCTCGTTGAAACTTATAAAATTCTAACAGGACTAGACAGACTAGATGCAGGAAGGATGTTCCCGATGGTCGGGGAGTCCAGAACCAGGGGTCACAATCTAAGGATAAGGGATAAGCCATTTAGGACAGAGACGAGGAGGAATTTCTTCACCCAGAGAGTGGTGAACCTGTGGAATTCTCTACCAAAGAAGGCAGTAGAGGCCAATTCATTAAATATATTCAAGAAGGAGTTAGATATATTTCTTAAGGCTAAAGGGGTCAAGGGACATGGGGAGAAGGCAGGAACAAGGTACTGAATTTGGATGATCAGCCATGATCTCATTGAATGGCGGAGCAGGCTCAAGGGGCCGAATGGCCTACTCCTGCTCCTATCTTCTATGTTACTATGTTAAAATCCTAACTTACAAACAGCATGCAGCTAGCCTGGGAGGCAAGGCCATATGTGGTGGCCCCTGTGTAGAATGTTATGCATCATCTAAACTAGTCTGAAGGCACTTTGTCTCAAGCTCTAATACAAGTTTTCAGGAAATGGAAACTTAAGCAGTTCCAGTAAAACACAACTTATACATTAACTCTTTGCTAGTCTCGAGCTCTAATACAATCATTTAAACACAGTATTACTCACATCACAATTTCATTCGCATAACCATATATATTTTAGGTACCTAGGTACCCCTAATTTCTAACACACTACAACTGTAATGTGTGATAGTTTAGAACAAAAAAATTGCAATAGAGTGAGAAAGAAGAGAGGTGGAATCGCATGAGTTAGAATTCAAATAAATCTTGTATTCCAGTTTCTCACTAAAAGTTGCATTTATGCAACACATGATTGATTTGCAAAGATATACTTATGACAGAAAACTATAATTACAATGGAAATTTATAATTTGTATTCTGTAATTTAACAGCTCTCTTTTTAGATGCTGTGACCCTGAAATTCTGAAACCCGTATATGTGGGAGGAGCCTTTCTGTGATTTAAAATTGTAGGTTTAAAGTTGTGCCCACAGAAGCAGCAGCAGAACCAACATGAAGCAATGTAAAGATCTGGCTCCAACAGGAATAAGTAAGGATAGAGCAGTTAACTCCTCATAGAGTGACATAGATATTCTTTAGTAGAAGTTAGGCATAGGAAGAGTGGAATACTGGGAGCAGCAAAAGACCTGCCAACACAGCAGCCAGGACCATGTAGTAGGAGGTGGCACAGGCAATGGGTAACAACTCACTCATTCCCAGTACCGTTCTCCTGTGCAGAAAGGTAAATGTGATAGCAAAAAGCTGCCATTCGTCAAACTAGAGACCAATATTAACCCTAAAAGTATCACAACAAATGCAAGGGTACAAGCATGTGAACTAAATGAGCTGTGTAAATTGCTTCACATGAAACAATTAGATTATTCCACTTAGGAATCATTTTCTGTATAGGAACTCCATAAGAGAAATGACATGAGTTATCCAACATTTGTCAAATAAACCGGCCTGTGACTGAAAGTAACAACCAGTCTGCTCTCATGCAGGAAAAATTACACATAACTTGTGGGGACAGCAATTTTCAGGAGGAGGAACAGCAAGCATTTATCCATTAACCTAGCAGGAGGAGGAGGCAATTAGGATATTCAGATTCCACTCAGCGGAGATGGTTACAGAAGATGTGGTAGGTCTGGCACTCACAGTTGGTTTCCTTTGTGCAGAGCAAGTGATAATGCTCAATTTTTTTCTTTTTTTATAACATAATCTAATTGCATTTTAAAGGAGTGAAATGATGGTGTGGATTAACAGTAGGGGCTTTTATGGCTACGAGTGCATCGAATGAAAATTAATGGCCCACACACTCAATTATCTTGCTCCTGTAACATATGTAAAGAACTGGGTTACCCTGGCAAACAGGGCATTAATTACTTACCTTATGCAACAATGGACAGCAAACTAGCTCACCTGACTAAAGTCATCTGGTGCCCTTGGAATAAGCCCGTGACCAAGGAATTAAGTGTAGTACTGCCCCCTGTTTTTTTGAGGAAGTTTGAAGATCTCCCTGTAGGATCGTGGAAAGTTGTTCTAGGGCTTCTGGGGTGAACTGTATTCTTCTTACATATAATTCCAAGGAGATATTCAAATAACATTTGAGTCTATATACCTTGGTGGTTTGACAACTCGGGCTAGATTTTCAGTTGATAGCGCCAGCAGTTAGCGCCTTAAGAGAAGTGATTTTCGGGCGCCATGCGAGTAGCGCCCGTGCACAGCGCAGTTTGCGCCCCGCCCCAAATTAAGTTGCCTGTTAGCGCCGGCGCAAAGTTTAGCGCCCGCCCGGATGCGCGCGCAGAAAATGACGTCACATCCTCGTGCAACGCCCTTTGTGCGCCCCGATTCCAAACTTCAGTTGGACCGCCCCATTGTGCGGCTGGCGGCCGGAGCGTTTGGAAAAAGGAACGCAACACAACCAGCGCGGGCCCCGGGGGGCGCAAATTAAAGGGGACGTGCTCTCCAGTATAAAGGCCAGCCTTTTTTCAGAAAACACTCTTGTGCAACGCATTTCTGGAGACACAACAAGGAGGATAGCTAACTGGTTTCAAGCAGCAAGAGCTCAGGTATTTTTGGACTCAGGCCAGAGCGCTGCAAGTGGCCTTTTGGAAATTTGAGTGTTTGCCAGGATTTGATGGGGGTTGCATGGGGTGCCAACACGGAGCTGCAGCTCCATGTCCGTAGGGCTCGCAGACGCATTGTGAGAGGGGCAGCCCTGGCTAGAGGCAGAGGGGGCTACAGGCATCGGCCACGTAGGCCTTACCCAGTCAGGCTATACCGCCAGCAGCGCTCCTACCTAAACATGAGTGCCGCGCGATGTGTTAAAAGGCTCCGATTCCGAAAGGAGGTGATTGCAGAGATCTGCCACCTGCTTCGCCGAGATCTGCGGCCAAAGCTCAGGTGCAGGACGTCTCTGTCGGTGGAAGTGAAGGTGACGGTGGCATTGAACTTCTATGCCACCGGCTCCTTCCAATACGCTGCTGGGGACATAGCAAACATCTCCCAGTACGGCGCGCATCGCTGCATCCGCCAGGTGACCGAAGCACTGTTCAGAAGGAGAAGCCAATTCATCTCCTTCCCCATGGCCCTGGAGAGCCAGCATCAGCGCGCATTGGGATTTTCCAGACTCGGGGAATTCCCCTTGGTGCAGGGCGCCATTGACTGTACGCATGTGGCTTTGCGGGCCCCTCTGGAGCATGGCGAGCAGTATCGCAACAGGAAGGGCTACCATTCTCTGAATGTGCAGCTGGTCTGTGACCACAAGCAGCGCATCATGGCAGTCAATGCCAGCTTCCCAGGCAGCAGCCACGATGCCTTTATCCTGCGGCAGAGTACTGTGCATGACATGTTCCAGGCACAGCCTCCCCCAAGAGGATGGCTACTCGGGCACAAAGGCTATCCTTTGTGCACCTGGCTCATGACCCCGCTCCGCGCGCCCAGGACCACTGCTGAAGAGGCCTACAACGAGAGCCATCAAACCACCCGCAACATCATCGAGCTAACTATTGGGGTCCTCAAGCAGCAGTTCCGCTGCCTTGATCGCTCCGGAGGAGCTCTCCAGTATTCGCCGGACCGGGTCTCCCAATTTGTGGTGGTTTGCTGCATGCTACACAACCTGGCTATCCGCAGGACTCAGGCACTGCCACCTGACGTTGGACCAGCACCTCAGGAGGAGGAGCAGGAGGAGCATGAGGAGGAGGAGGAGGAGGAGCAGGAGTACGTTCCCAGGAGGGAGCGACCCGGGCCAAGGGCCGCACGACGCCACCTTATTACACGGTACTTCTAAGCCCCCTGTCAGGGAATGGCCAGGGGCCATGAGGGAAGATGAATGCAGCCGCTCCGCAAGCCCTCAGCCGGCGAAGCCAACAAACACTAAGAAGAACAACCATGGAGACTGCATGAATAAAGATAATTTTTTATTACACAAAAATGAAAAGCCCTTCCCACATGAATCCCCAAAAACAATAAACGGGCCCCACAAAAAGCCCAACAAACGACTCACTCCCACAAACTGGGGAGGAGTCACTCCACCTTTCTTCAAACCGGGCCTCAACGTCGGCCTAACGCAAAAAATAAGCCCTCCAACAACACAACCATGGGCAAAATAAAGATGGCCACCGCCATATAAAAGGAAAGCTGGCCACACCCTCTACTGAGTGGCCCGCGAGGGCGAGACCTTGCCCAGCCTTTTGCCTCCCCTGCCCGGCCTGCTGCTCCTTCGCAAGCTCTGTCCAGTGGCTGCTGCGAGGCTGGGGGAAGGTGCCTGAGGCTCAGATGCCCTTCCGCCAGATGCCGCTGGGGGGCGGCCTACACGGCGTTTGGGCCTCGAGGGGCCGTCTGCTGAGTGGCGCACCTGAGCCTGGCCACCATCAGCTGCAGCCGCTTGCCCTTGACGCCCCAGTGGGGGAATGGCGGCGACGGATGGCGCAATGTGGGCCAGCTGGCGTCTGGGATGCGCTGGCTGGTGCTGTGGCGCGGTGGCACTCGGCCGGGCCCGCACTGCAGGATCCGCAACAATCAGCCGAGGGGCGGCTTGCTGGGATGGTCCAGCGCGGCGGCTGCCCTGGCGATGCCTGCCTGAGACAGCGCGTGTGGCAGCAGTGAGTGCCCCTGTTGTCCTGGTGTGCGCGCGCATCACATCCGCCAGGGTCTTGACGGCATCAGTCAGCATGCGGCCACTCGCGGCAGTTGCTGCCCCGAACTCGCGCACACTGGTCGCCAGCGACTCGATGGCCTCAGGCATGCGCCCCACCACGCTCATGAGCTCCGTGTGGCGCCGGTCCGAATCCTCGGCCATCTTATCCAGCTTCCGCACCTCCTCCGAGGTGAAGGTGTCCGGACTGGAGTCGCGACTCTCCCGCTGGGGAGGAGGGGGCCGAACTAAGGGACCCTTGCCACGTTGGTGGCGGCGAGTGTGCCGATCAGCAGCACTCCCCTCTGATCCTTCCCCCCTTTGGGGGGAAGGCCGCGGGCCACGCGCACGGCTCCTGGGTGGCTGGACGCCACTGGTCCCAGAAGCTGCATTGCCCTGCGACAGTTCCTCCAGGCACTCGTCCAGTGAGGAGGTGTCAAGCATTTCCTCCTCTCCTGCGGGACGTGACTGTTCCCCCGATGGTCCGGCTTGCTCCTCCTCCTCCTCCTGCTCGGAGGTGCTGTCACTGGCAGCTTCAGGGTCCTGGTCGTCACCAGCTGAAAGCAGGAATGCACAAGAGTAGCTTCAGAGTGAGGAGACGGCGTCAGCGAGGGAGTTAGGACTGGTGGCATTCAGCGCATTGGTGGGACAGTGGCAAAGGAGGTAGCTCGGATGGGCCAGTGCGACGCGAGAGGGCCAAAAGGCGAGGTCCTTACCATTGCCGGGCAGTGGAGGGTTGGATACTCCGCACGCTGTGGGGACGATCACACGGGCTCCCATGAGCACACACACGCGCTCCTCCAGCCGAGTGAGCTTCTGCAGCTTGGTGCGGCCACCCCTGGCACGGGCCTGGCGATTAAAGGCTACTTTAGCCTGCAAGAGAAAGGACGGGCTGTAAGTGCGCAGTGTAGCCCTGATGTAGTGTGCACTGCCTCCCATGGTGGAATAGCTTGGCCAGAGTGAAGCCCTGATGTAGTGTGCACAGCCTCCCATGGTGGAATAGCTTGGCCAGAGTGAAGCCCTGATGTAGTGTGCACAGCCTCCCATGGTGGAATAGCATGGCCAAAGTGTAGAGTGCCGAATGGCCATTTGATGCTCATGACTGTCCCAATGCTGCTGGCTGAGGGCTGGCCAATAGGACTTTCAGCTCCCTTTGCCCATCATGTCAGGTGTACATGCAAGAATGAGGAGGAGACTGGAAAGGCTACTCACCTTGACAATCCTGGTCAGGTCGTTGTATTTTTTACGACATTGTTTGTGGGTCCTGGGGGCATCGCCGGTGAACGTCACCCTCTGGGCGATCTGCTTCCAGGCTTTGGTGTAGTCGTGGTGGGTTGGATTCCTTCCACTCTCTGGGAACAAGATCTTGCGCCTCACCTCCAGAGCTGTGACCATTATGTCCAGATCACCCTCTGAGAAGCGCAGGGCACGCTGACGGGCCTTCTCTGGCGTTGCCATGACTCCCTGGGGCTGAGCAGCAGTGTTGAGGCCTCTTTGCAAGGCTGCAGTGTGCAGGGCGTGGCAGCAGACCAATTCGTCCCTTCCCCCTTTAAGAGCTGGTCGGCGCCACGGGGTCTGCTGTCAGTCCAAAAATGACCGCACCCGCGCTGCGCCCCGCCTGGGCGCTATCCCTCTGGACCGCCGGCTTAGCGCCTAAAGATAGTAGTGGAACGCCTCTTTTAGCGCTCCACCAACCTCTTAGGGCGAAGCCACTGAATTCCCGGCAACGGGGCGCTACTTTGGGGCGGGCGCTAACTTCGGGCGGGCGCTAAGGTTAGCGCCCCAAAACTGCCTATACTGAAAATCTAGCCCCTCATCTCTTTCAGGTCGAGTTGGCTCCAAGGTGACAGGCCTGGATCCAAATTAACTCTCAACGGCAGACGTGATAATCAGATACCTAGAGTAATCCAGGACAGTGATGATTGACCAGTAATCCTGGAGCATTAAAGTGACATAGAAAGGTAGGCCGGTCACTTGGCTCCCTATAACCCTGTAAGCCAATGCCTTAAAGGGGTAGGGTGATCTTGGCTGGAAAAGGAGCAAGATGCATACAATGCTCTAAGCTGGTTTTAGCTGGTTAAATAATAGCAGTACCCCTGTGCAAACCTAAGGGGATTCTCTTGCCAACCTGCTCTCTGGACTTGTATAAATGGGGTGTAGCCTTATGGGAGAAGAGAGTATACATTTCATATTGGGCAAATTGCATAGGCTTACTTAGAATGTACAGCAACAGGCCATTTGACCCAACTAGTCCATGCTGGTGTTTATGCTCCACATGAGCCTCCGCCCACCCTTCTTCAACTTCTTCTTAGGCAGTCCCTTGGAACTGAGGATGTCTTGCTTCCACATTAAAAATGAGTTCTCAGGTGACCGATGAGTCCAATGCGGGACCTACAGTCTCTGTCACAGGTGGGGCTGACGGTGGTTGAAGGGGCAGGTGGGTGGGGTGCATGGGTTGATGTGTGCTCCTTCCGCTGTTTGCGCTTGGCTTCCGCTTGCTCCTGGCAAAGAGACTCAAGGTGTTCGGCGCCTTCCCGGATGCTTTTCCTCCACTTTGTGCGGTCTTGCGCCAGGGATTCCCAGGTGTTGGTGGGGATGTTGCACTTTTTCAAGGAGGTTTTGAGGGTGTCCTTTCAAGCATTTCCACTGCCCACATGGGGCTCTCTTGCCGTGTCGGAGCTCCGAGTAGAGTGCTTGTTTTGGGAGTCTCGTATCGGGCATGCGGTCGATGTGGCCCGTCCATCGGAGCTGATCGAGCATGGTCAAAGCTTCGATGCTGGGGATGTTGCCCTGAGCGAGAACAATAGAAACATAGAAACATAGAAGATAGGAGCAGGAGTAGGCCATTTGGCCACTTGTGCCTGCTCCGCCATTCAATGAGATCATGGCTGATCATCCAAACTCAGTACCCTGTCCCTGCTTTCTCCCCATATCCCTTGACCCATTTAGCCTTAAAAAATATATCTAACTCCTTCTTGAATATATTTAATGAATTGGCCTCAACTGCCTTCTGTGGTAGAGAATTCCACAGGTTCACCACTCTCTGGGTGAAGAAATTCCTCCTCATCTCTGTCCTTAAATGGCTTACCCCTTATCTTTAGACTGTGACCCCTGGTTCTGGACTCCCCACCATCAGGAACATCCTTCCTGCATCTAGTCTGTCTAGTCCTGTTAGAATTTTATGGCCTAGAAATTCATTGACGCCACTTTTGGGGCGCTAAAGTGGGGCGTCCGCTAAAGTTTGCGGCCGCCGCCAAATCGATGCCACTTCTCCGATATTCATTAGCTTCGCCCTAGGAGTTCGGGCGAGCGCTAAAACTGCTGCTGGACGCCTCTCTTTGGGCGCTAAGCCGGAGGTGGTGATCGATAGCGCCGAGGCCGGGCGCAGCGCAGGTGCGGCCATCTCGTGATTGACAGCAGACACCCTGGCGCCGGCCAGCTCTTAAGGGGGAAGGGTCGACTGTGTCTGCTGCCACGCCCTGGATAGTGGAGCCCTCCAGCTAGGCCTGAACACTGCTGCTGGACCCAAATAGCGCCTGAAGACATGGAGAAGGCCCGTGAACGTGCGCAGCGCTTCTCAGAGCGTGATCTGAGTGTGCTGCTTGCTGCTGTGGAGAAGAGGCGCCATGTTTTGTACCCGGACAATGGCAAGAAGGTGACGGTCCGCGTCTACAGGAGAGCCTGGAGGCATGTCGCCAGCAAGCTGTCAGCCAACAGCGACGTCCCCAGGACCGGTGCCCAATGCCGCAAAAAGTTAAATGACCTCACACGCATTGTCAGGGTGAGTACCCTTTCCAGTGACCTCCTCATCCTTGCATGTGCACCTCACATTATGGGCAAAGGGACCTGAAAGCTCTAATGGCCAGCCTTCATGCAGCAGCTATGGGACAGGCATGAGCATCAATTGCACATTCTGCACTTAACAAACTGGCCAGGCTATTCCACCATGGGAGGCATTGCACACCAGATCATGGCGACACACTGGCCAGGCTATTCCACCATGGGAGGCAGTGCACACCAGATCATGGCGACACACTGGCCAGGCTATTCCACCATGGGAGGCAGTGCACACAAGGTCACGGCGACACACTGTACTTAGAGGCCGTCCTTTCTCTTGCAGGCCAAGCTGGTGAATAATCGCAAGAGCCGGACTGCGACCGGGGGAGGCTGACCCCATATCCAGCCACTCACCGACCTGCAACATCGCGTGGAGCGCCTCATGGGTGGCCGGGTGATTGGGCCCGTTGCATGTGGAGATGCCGACCCTGTTCTGGGCAGCAATGGTAAGGACATCACCTTTTGCACCTCTCTCGTCCCACTTGCGCATCAGATCTACATCCTTTGCCACTGTCCGACCAATGCGCTGAATGCCACCACTCATGCATCCCGCACTGACGCCCTCTCCTCACTCTAAAGCTACTCTTGTGCCTTCCTGCTTTCAGATGGTGAAGAGGAGGTCCCTGAACTTGCCAGTGACAGACCCTCCGAAGAGGAGCAGGAGGAGGAGCAAGAGGAAGGCGGCCCATCAGGGGAACCCTCAGCCGTGGCCACCCAGGCCAATGTAGGGGACACGCCTTCCCTGGAGGGCAGCGTGGCGGAAGTGTCGAAGGGGAGGGGAGCTCCTGGGACCTGCGGGCTGCAGAAAGGTGGGAGGGGGGTGGAAGCTCGGCAGCCTTCTCCCCAGAGGGGGGATGCGTCGGAGGGGAGTCCAATTGCTGGGCCCAGCGGCCTCCAGCAACGCAGGAAGGGTCGGCCAGCTCGGCGGCCTTCTCCCCAGAGGGAGAGTCCGGCCTCCAGTCAGGAGATGCTCTTCGCCGAGGAGATGGAACGCCTCGAAGACTTGTCCGCGGACTCGGAGCGTCGGCACACGGAGCTCATGGCGGCAGTGGCACGGTTGCCTGAGTCCATCGATTCCCTCTCTCAGAGTGTGGCCGAGTTCGGGCCCTCAGAGGCCACCAGTCGGGCGGAATACCGGGCAGATCAGGCAGCGAGTCGGGCGGAATTCGGGGCAGCTCTGTCAGCGACTGGCCAGGTGATCAGTGGTGCCGTCCAATCACTGGCTGCTCTGATGCGGTCAGTGAACAGGTCAACACGGGCACTCACTGCTGCCACACTCGCTGTGTCAGCCAGGCATCGCCAGGGCACCCGGCGCGCTGCAGCAGCACAGCGGTCTGTCCCTCGGCAGATTGGTGCGCATGCTGCAGTACTGGCCCGGGCGAGTGCCAGTGTCTCAGGCGACCAGCGAGTGCCTGCCATCCGCCAGCTTGCCGCCATTCCTCCAGCCGCCACTGCCAGTCCCCCAGTGGAGCTGCCAGGAGCTGCTGCAGCGACTGATGCTGGCCAGCCACAGCTGCAGCAATCAACAGCCGCCCGCTCGACGGCCAGACCTCGACTAGGCCGACCCCCAAGGGCATCTGCCGTCACGACATGTGCCCCTCAGGAGCCTGCCCCCAGCCTTGCAGCAGCCAATGGCCTTACTTTGAGGCGGAGCAGCAGGGCGGGCAGGGGCCACCCAAAGATGGCCAAGGCATCGCCTTAGCGGGCCAAATAGTCGAATGTGTGGCCATTTGTGTTTGTTTCTTGAGGCCGAGAATTGGATGTTTGTTTATTGAAGGCCGATGATGTGATGTTTGTTTTGGACGAAGGCCGAGAATGACGGCCATTTTAGTTGCCCTATTTTGTTAATCCTCTCCAGGTTGTGGGAGCGAGTAATGTGTTTGAGTGTTTTTTGGGGGTTTCGTCTGTTTTTGGTTTTCATGTGGGAAGGGCCCAGAGTTTGTACAATAAAGCATTTTATTTATTCACATTGTCCATGTTTGGTCTTTGAAGTGTTTGTTGCCTTAACCGGCTGAGGGCTTGCGGAGCGGCTGCAATCATGTTCTATCATTGGCACAAGCCATTCCCTGACAGGGGGCCTAGAAGTGATGTTCAATAAGCCGCCGACGGGCGGCCCTTGGACCTTGTGCGTCCCTCCTGGGCTGGTACTCCTCGTCCTCGTCGTCCTCATGCTCCTCCTGCTCCTCCTCCTGAGGTGGTGGTCCAACGTGAGGTGGCAGTGCCTGAGTCCTGCGGATAGCCAGGTTGTGCAGCATGCAGCAAACGACGACGAATTGGGAGACTCGATCCTGCGAATACTGGAGGGCTCCCCCGGAGCGATCGAGACAGCAGAACCGTTGCTTGAGCACGCCGATTGTTTGTTCTATGAGGTTCCTCATCGCTTGATGGCTCTCGTTGTATGCCTCTTCAGCAGGGGTCGTGGGCGTGCGGAGCGGGGTCATGAGCCAGGTACACAAAGGATAGCCTTTGTCCCCGATAAGCCATCCTCTTGGGGGAGGCTGTGCCTGGAACATGTCAGCCACAGTTGTCTGTCGCAGGATAAAGGCATCGTGGCTGCTGCCTGGAAAGCGGGCATTGACAGCTAGGATGCGCTGCCTGTGGTCACACACCAGCTGTACATTGAGGGAATGGTAGCCCTTCCGGTTGCGGTAATGCTCGGCATGCTCAAGAGGTGCCCGCAAAGCCACATGCGTGCAGTCAATGGTGCCCTGCACCATGGGGAAGCCCGCTATTCTTGCAAACCCCACTGCACGCTGCTGCTGCTTGTCCAGGGTCATGGGGAAGGAGATGAATTGATGTCTCCTTCTGAAAAGGGCTTCGGTCACCTGGCGGATGCAGCAATGCACGGCGAACTGGGAGATGTTAGCGATGTCCCCAGTAGCGGATTGGAAGGAGCCGGAGGCATAGAAGTTGAGAGCCACCGTCACCTTCACTGCCACCGACAGAGACGTCCTGCGCATCAGCTGTGGCTGCAGATCTCTCTGAAGCAGCCGGCAGATGTCTGCAACCACCTCCCTTCGGAATCGCAGCCTCCTAACACACATCGCGGCAGACATGGTCAGATAGGAGGTCTGCTGGCGGTATACCCTGCGTGGGTAAGGCCTCAGTTGGCGACGCCTGTTGCCCCCTCTGCGTCTAGCCAAGGCTGCCACTCTCTCACGGCGTCTGTAAGCCCTTCTGGCATAAGGCTGAAATTCAGCGTTGCCACCCAATGCAGCCCCCATTATATGCTGGCAAACACTGAGCTCTGAATGAAGGCAAAGATAATTGGTAAGCTCTGGCCTGAGCCAAAAATACCTGTCCAAGTGTTGGTCCAAACCAGTAAACTCTCCTCCTTGGTCTCTGTCCAAAAAACCGTTGCACAAGAGTGAATGCTGCAAAATGGCTGGCCTTTATACTGCTGGGTAAGTGCCCTTTAATTTGCGCTCCCCGCGGCCCGGCTGGGCTGTGTACCGTTCCACTTCACAGTCGCTCGGGCCGCCCGGCGCACAATGGGCCGGCGCGAGTGAAGTTCCGGTTTGGGGCGCACAAAGGGCGTTGCACTATTAAATGACGTCATGATCTGCGCGCGCAGCAGGGCGCGCGCTAAGACTTTGCGCCGGCGCTAAATGTGTCCTGAAGTTGGGGAGAGGCGCAGATCGCGCTGCGCCCGGGCGATAAGCGCCTAGCGCTCGAGATCTACTCCTCCTAAGGCGCTAACGGCTGGCGCGCCCAACTGAATTTCTAGGCCTTTAAGTTTCAATGAGATCCCCTCTCATTCTTCTAATCTCCAGCGAGTATAAGCCCAATCGACCCAATCTCTCCTCATACGTCATAGCTGCCATCCCAGGTATCAGTCTGGTGAATCTTCGCTGCACTCCCTCCATGGCAAGAACATCCTTCCTCAGATAAGGCGACCAAAACTGCACACAATACTCAAGGTGTGGTCTCACCAAAGCCCTGTACAACTGCAGCAAGACATCCTTGTTCCTGTACTCGAATCCTCTCGCTACCAAGGCCAACATACCATTTGCCTTCTTAACCACCTGCTGCACCTGCATGCTTACCTTCAGTGACTGGTGCACAAGGACACCCAGGTCTTGTTGCACTTCCCCTTCTCCCAATCTATCGCCGTTCAGATAATAATCTGCCTTCCTGTTTTTGCCACCAAAGTGGATAACCTCGCATTTATCCACATTATACTGCATCTGCCATACATCTGCCCAATCACCCAACCTGTCCAAATCATACTGGAGTTTCTCGGCATCCTCCTCACAGCGCACACGCCCACCCAGCTTTGTGTCGTCTGCAAACTTGGAGATATTACATCTAGTTCCCTTGTCTAGATCATTAATATATATTGTGAATAGCTGGGGTCCTAGCACCGATCCCTGCGGTACCCCACTAGTCACTGCCTGTCACTCAGAAAAAGAGCCATTTATTCCAACTCTTTGCTACCTGTCTGCCAGCCAATTCTCTATCCAAGTCAATACCTTGCCCCCAATCCCATATGCTTTAACTTTACACGCTAATCTCTTATGCGGGACCTTATCGAAAGCCTTCTGAAAGTCCAAATACACCACATCTACTGGTTCTCCCTTATCTATTCTACCAGTTACATCCTCAAAAAATTCCAGTAGATTAGTCAAGCATGATTTACCTTTTGTCTGATCCTGTCACTGTTTTCCAAGTGCTCTGCTATTACAATGATGTTGGTGCACTTATCCTGCCAATGGATTTGCAGGAACTTGCGGACACAGCATTGGTGGTACCTCTCCAGTGCTTTGACATGCCTGCTGTACATTGTCCATGTCTCTGAAGCATACAGCAGGGTGGGTATCATTGCTGCTCTGTAGACCATGAGCTTGGTGCTGGGTTTAGGTCCTGGTCTTCAAACACTCTCTTCCTCAGGCGACCGAATGCTGCACTGGCACACTGAAGGCGGTGTTGGACTTCGTCATCGACGTCTGCCCTTATTGACAGTAGGCTCTCAAGGTATGGAAAGTGGTCCACGTTGTCCAAGGCCTCGACATGGATTTTGATAATCGGGGAGCAGCACTGTGTGATGGGGTCAGGTTGGTAGAGGAACTTTGTCTTGCAGATGTTTAGTGTAAGGCCCATGCTCTTGTATACATCGGTGAAGGTGTTGACAATGGTTTGGCATTCGACCTCAGAGTGTGCGCAGACACAAGCATCGCCTGCATACTGTAATTCAATGACAGAGGATGGGACGACCTTGGATCTGGACTGGAGGTGACGGAGGTTGAACAGTTTCCCGTTTGTTCTGTAGATTAGCTCCACTCCAGCGGGGAGCTTACTGAGGGTGAGATGGAGCATTGCAGCCAGGAAGATCGAGAAGAGCGTTTGTGCGATGACACATCCTTGCTTGACCCCGGTCCGTACATGAATTGGGTCTGTGGTGGATCCGTCCACCCTTCTTCATCTAACCCTATCAGCATAACCCTCTATTTGTTTCTCCCTCATGTACTTAACTAGGTTATCCTTAAATTCGTCAATTCTATTTGCCTCAACTATTCCTTGTGGTAGCGAGTTCCACATTCTAACCACTCTCTGGGTAGAAGTTTCTCTTGAATTCCATATTGGATTTATTACTGACAATCTTATATTTATGGCCCCTAGTTCTGGTCTTCTCCACAAGTGGAATCCTCTTCTTTACATTACCCTATTAAATCCTTTCATAATCTTAAAGTCCTCTATTAGGTCACTCCTCCGCCTTCTCTTTTCTAGAGAAATGAGTCCCAGCCTGTTCTCTACCTGTATAATTTCTCAGTAGCTTGGTATGAAGACTCTTCAGTATAGCGGTGAGTTTCCATGCACGTCAGGCACCCACTGACTAAACAAGGAAAACAAAAAATTAATACAAAATGCCAAACCTATCTATTCTGCAATGTAAATAAGCAATTCAAAGCCAACTGTTAAAAAGCAAAAAAACTAAAAGATGCTGAAACCACAACAGAAAATGCTGGAAACACACAGCAGATCAGTCAGTATCTGTGTTAACATTAATTTATAATTGTTTAGATTCCTCACCAAAACTTAGTCAACTGTAGTCACTAAAAAGCAAACTAGAGTTCATTCTAATAGTAATTGTAGTTGGTACATAACATTGTGGCAAAACCTGTACAAGGCTTTTTTTGAAGTGGAAGCAATTCATTGTTATTGTTGATTGCTAAAATTATGAATTATTCAACATATTTAAATAAAATCACCCACTATTATAAGTAACTATACAGATATAAGTGAAGCTGGAGGAGATGTTGTAATCTGCATTAAACAAGGTACATTTACACATTACATTTTGCTAAATAATTTAGTGCTGAATAACATTGCTCAGCAGGCATTGCATGGTGTGGCATAGAACACTAACAGCTGCTTAATAGAGTGCCAGGGAAAGAAAAGGCTTAGGTGGCAGCAGACACCAACTAACTAGTTACTAATTCTTACAGGTTTAGAGTCTTGTCTTCAATATTTTCTTGAGTACAGAAGTGCTGCTCACGCCCGTAAGCAGTGTGAGCATCTTCCAATCAGGGCTACGCACTTACTGGCCAATATCTAATTATACTAAAATGTAAGCCAGGCGTCGAACAACAACAGCAACATGCATTTATATAGTGCCTTTAATGTAGTAAAATGCCCCAAGGTGCTTCACAGAAACGTTATCAAACAAAAATTTGACACAAAGCCACATGAAGAGATACTGGGACAGATGACCAAAAGCTTGGGCAAAGAGGTAGGTTTAAAGGGGCATCTTAAAGGAGGAGAGAGAGGTAGAGAGGCGGAGATGTTTAGGGAGGGAATTCCGGAGCTTAGGGCAGAAGCAGATGAAGGCATGGCCGCCAATGGTGGAGCGATTAAAATTGGAAGAGTGCAGAGATCTCGAAGGCTTGTATAGCTAGAGTATACTATAGAAATAGGGAGGGGCAAAGCCATGGAGGGATTTGAAAATAAGGATGAGAATTTTAAAATTGAGGCATTGCCGCACCGGGAGTCAAGGTAGGTCAGTGAACACTGGGGTGATGGGTGAATGGGACTTGGCGCGGGTTAGGACACTGGCAGCCGAGTTTTGGATGACCTCAAGTTTACGGAGGGTAGAACGTGGGAGGCTGGCCTGGAGAGCATTAGAATAGTCAAATCTAGAGGTAACAAAAGCATGGATGAGGGTTCCAGCAGCAGATGCGCTGAGGCGGGGCAGAGTCGGGTGATGTTGTGGAGGTGGAAATAGGCGGTCTTAGTGATTGCGCGAATATGTGGTCAGATATATGGCACTGAACAGGCTGCATTCTTGAAAACCAGGATTATATCTGGCCTAACCAGTGGTCTTCCTGGCTCCACATTAAAACTGCCACTGCTTGCCCCTCCTTCCAATTTCCACCTCGACCTCCTCCTGACTGCTACCTCGATGCTCCACTCATCCTGATATGCCAGTCGCCCTCCCTTTCACAGTGTCCCGGTCACAACCCCTCCCAGTTGCCCTCCTCTCCTGGCTGCCCCCCTCCTGATTGGCCCTCCTCTCTCAGTTGCCCCTCCCCCCCCACCGATTAGCATCCCCTTTAAGCACTTACCTTTGGCACCAGCCCGAAGTTCAAAGTCTCTTCACTGGTGAGGTACCTGGGGACGCCCAGCAGGTCTCGATTAAAAGAGGCCCGAGGCCCAATATTGGGTGCGTCTCAGGTCTACCGGTTCGAGAGCAGGAATCGTTCCCTGCACCCACATCATGCTGGTGAGCAGGTGCGAACAAATTTCTAGTTCAGGACATTCCCCGCCTCTTGCGTTCAAGAGGCAAGTGGAGTGCTTGATTTAGCAAAAATAGGAATTTAACTAATGTTTGAAAAGGTTAGAGCCTGGCGCTAACTTTCCAAACATTTTTTACTTAGCGCCCCCAAACGGCCCTCTAGCAGAATTTCACCCCTAAAGTCTCTTCTCTCTGTTGGCTGATTCCTTGTAGCTTTGCTGACTATGAGTAAGAAAATTTTCTATTTTTTAATGACAGGAGAATTATACCATGTAAGACATATATGGATTAAAATATAATTCATATCTCATGGCATTGCCTTCGGATAAAAACGGGAAATATTCTCTCTTCCTGTAACTGCCTCTGCTTTTTTCCATCTCTCCAATCCATTTTGTATCACTAATCTGTTTTTATCTTTCATCCTCTCCGATTGTGTGTATGGCTATTAGACACTTCTCTCCCTGTGATGTCTACATCACTCTGTCCAATTTTTCTCATTGTGAAGGGCCTAGGGATTATTTTTTATATTAAAAACACCATGGCCCAAATGTTCCTGTCAAAATAATGGTGAGACTTATGGCACTTGCCGTTATTTATGTGTAAATGCTACAGCAACTTCAGGCACAAGGCAAATGCATGGGTTAACTCAAAAATCCAAAAGTTACTGTCCCAGTTGCGCCGCTTCGCAAAAATGGCCTCTCACTGTCTGTCTCACCATTGAAATGCATTGAGTGGCATGAAGTTGCTGTATTTGCACAGAAAGTTAAGTCTTGTCCATTCCAGTCTATGTACCCTTTGAACAACGTGTTAATTACTGCCAATCAAACTCTCTGGCACTGCAAATTAACTATTACAAGTGTGGAGTCTCATTCCTTCAGGATTTAATTGTTGCTGGAGATTTTTTAAATGTCCAATTTAAAATTAGCATTTAAATACAAAATCCTTTCTGTTTCTTTTTTTATCACTCTGTTAAGTCAAACTTTCTTTTCCTCTCTTTATTTCTCTTTCTGTACCTGATTTGACATTGAATTCACCCACTCTAATTTACACTGCCTTCTCAGCCCTTGCGCTGTAAATTTCACAACCCTTCAATCTGGTTAAGAAGATGCCCTGCTCACCCAGGTTCCAGATGCCCGGTTTCTCTCACTGCGATGTTATCAGCTTGCACTTTCAGCAACTTGCCATACAAAAATTTTGACAACCTAAACATGCAAGGATCAGTCTAACTAATGGCAGACACTGTTAGATTCACTCCAACAGCAAAATCTGACCCATCAGGAGCAACAAAAATTGTGAATGATCAAAAGGCCAGAATTGAAGGATGGCAGAGCTCTCGGAGGGTTGTAGGGCTGAAAGAAGTTACAGAGATAGCGAGGGGTGAAGAAACCTGTTATTGCATTCTAGAGCATCAAGTCATTGTAACGACGAGTCAGCAGAGAGTGCTGTGAGTTTGGGTAAGTGTGAGAGTTCTTTTATTGTTATTTCTCTTTAAATCATTCTTGATAAGATTACTTAAGCAGCTTAAGTAAAGGGGAAAAGTTAAATATTTGGGATTCTGTTGGTTTAAGAAGAGTAAAACAAGATTACACTGCAGTAGGAGTAAATTGGCACAGCAAGCAGTGGAAACCAGTTTTCTAACCAATCAGCAAGGGTGACTCATTTGGCTGTAAACAAACAAACAGTATAAAAAGACCAGGCTAGTGCGAGCAAGCACTGAGTGCGAGTCAGCAGAGAGTGCTGTGAGTTTCTGTAAGTGTGAGAGTTCTTTAATTGTTAATTCTCTTTAAATCATTCTTGATAAGATTACTTAAGCAGTTTAAGTAAAGGGGAAAAGTTAAATATTTGGGATTCTGTTGGTTTAAGAAGAGTAAAACAAGGTTACACTGCAGTAGGGGTAAATTGGCACAGCAGGCAGTGGAAACCAGTTTTCTAACCAATCAGCAGGGGTGACTCATTTGGCTGTAAACAAACAAACAGTATAAAAAGACCAGGCTAGTGCGAGCAAGCACTGAGTGCGAGTCATCAGAGAGTGCTGTGAGTTTGGGTAAGTGTGAGTTAGGGTAAGTGGGGTGTTAGGTGCTCTTTTCAAACTTTAACTCTGTGGGTTGTAGTTAATAAGGCCTTTCTGGTGCAGAGTGACTGTTGGTAAACCATTTAACTGGTGTAATTAGAGGGATTGAATTAATTTAAATCCAATTAATTAAAGGGGATACTAGCATCTAAAATCGGGCAGAGGGTGTCCATAACTAACAATAAAATATTTAATTAATTACATAGAATGGAGCAGGTGATGTGTTACTGTTGCGAGATGTGGGAGCCGGTGGACCCCATTGAGGCTCATGGTGATTACGTCTGTGACAAGTGTCTGCTGCTACAGGAACTCCAGCTCCGTGTTGATGAGCTGGAGTCTGAGCTTCAGACACTGCGACACATCAGGGAGGGGGAGAAGTAGCTGGACTCTGTGTATCAGGAGGTGGCCACACCTATGAAGTTAATTAATTCAGATGTAGCCCATGGTCAGGGACAGGAGGGTGTGACTACGAGTGAGGCAGGTACGGGGATCCAGGAGGTAGAGCTGGAGAAGCCGCAGCCCTTGCTCTTGTCCAACAGGTTCGAGGTTCTTATTCCCTGTGGGGACAGGAGCAGGGACTGCAGGGAGGATGAGTAACCTGGCCACAGCACCATGGAACGGGGGGCCATTCAAGAGGGGGGAGTAAATAGAAATGTAGTAGTGGTAGGGGATAGTATTATTAGGGGGATAGATAGAGTTCTCTGCAGCTGAGAGCGAGAGTCCCGAAGGCTGTGTTGCCTACCCGGTGCCAGGGTTAAGGACATCTCCTCTGGGCTGGAAAGAAACTTGCAGTGGGAGGGGGTGGATCCAGTTGTCGCGGTCCATGTTGGTACAAACGATGTAGATAGGACTAGGAAGCCGGTTCTGTTAAAGGAGTATGAGCAGCTAGGGTACAAATTAAAAAACAGAACCTCAAGGGTAATAATCTCTGGATTATTACCTGAGCCACGAGCGAATTTGGCTAGGACAAATAAAATTAGAGAGTTAAATGCGTGGCTCA
This sequence comes from Somniosus microcephalus, assembly GCF_052327205.1. Classification (NCBI taxonomy): domain Eukaryota; kingdom Metazoa; phylum Chordata; class Chondrichthyes; order Squaliformes; family Somniosidae; genus Somniosus; species Somniosus microcephalus. Next base: position 318,062,860 of record NC_140988.1, on the reverse strand, counting down.
AAGACTGGTGTGGGAGAAATGGGTTTTGCTTCCTGGGACACCGGCACCAGTACTGGGGCAGGAGGGAGCTGTTCCGTTGGGATGGGCTTCACTTGGCCAGTGCTGGGGCTAGAGTCCTGGCGGATCATATAACTAGGGCTGTAGAGAGGGCTTTAAACTAACTAGTGGGGGGGAGGTTCCTAGAGAGCAAATAATAAAAATGACAACAGAGAAGGTCATAGACTTAGGTAGCAGTGGGGAAATTAAAAACCAGAGCGTGTCAGGAAGGGGCAGAAGGTATGGAGTAAAAGGTAAAGTAATAAAAAGGGCAAAAGCAGGAACTAAGTGTCACAAAACATCTTTGAAAGTTCTCTATCTGAATGCACGTAGCATTCGTAATAAAATAGATGAGTTAATGGCACAAATAATTACATATGGGTATGATCTTGTGGCCATTACAGAAACATGGCTGCAGGGTGACAATGCCTGGGAATTAAACATACCAGGTTATTTAACGATCAGGAAGGACAGGCAGGAAGGAAGGGGAGGTGGGGTGGCTATGTTAATAAAGGAAGGAATTACTGTAATACAGAGAAATGATATTGGGTCAAAAGATCAGGATAATGAAACAGTTTGGGTGGAGATAAGGAATAATAAGGGGAAAAAAACACTAGTGGGCGTAGTCTATAGGCCTCCGAAAAGTTGCAACTCTGTTGGACGGAGTATCAATCAGGAAATAGTTGAGGCTTGTATTAAGGGAACATCTATAATTATGGGGGATTTTAACTATCATATTAATTGGACAAATCAAATTGGGCAGGGCTGCCTTGAGGATGAGTTCATTGAGTGTATTAGGGATGGGTTTCTTGAGCAGTATGTAACTGAACCGACCAGGGGGCAAGCAACCTTAGATCTGGTCCTGTGTAACGAGACAGGATTAATTAAAAATGTCCTGGTAAAGGATCCCCTTGGAATGAGTGACCATAACATGGTTGAATTCCATATTCAATTAGAGGGTGAGAAGGTTGGATCTCAAACAAGCGTGCTAAGCTTGAATAAAGGAGACTATGAAGGTATGAGAGCGGAATTGAGTAGAGTGGTTTGGGAACATAGATTAAAGGGTAAGACAATACATGATCAGTGGTGTACATTTAAGGAGTTATTTTACAACTTCCAAAAAAAATATATTCCACTGAGAAGAAAAGGGTGTAAAAGAAAAGACAGCCATCCGTGGCTAAGTAAAGAAATTAAGGATAGTATTCAACTAAAAACAAGGGCATATAAGGTAGCCAAATCTAGTGGGAGGATAGAGGATTGGGAAAACTTTAAAAGACAGCAAAAAATAACAAAAAGATTGATTAAGAAAGGGAAGATGGATTATGAAAGTAAATTAGCAAAAAATATAAAAACAGATAGTAAGAGTTTTTATAGTTATATAAAAAGAAAAAGGGTGGCTAAAGTAAATGTTGGTCCCTTAGAGGATGAGACCGGGAAATTAATGGTGGGAAATATGGAGATGGCAAAAACACTGAATGAATATTTTGTATCAGTCTTTACAGTAGAAGACACTAAGAATATCCCAACACTGGACAAACAGGGGGCTATAGGGGGGGAGGAGCTAAACACGATCAAAATCACTAAGGAAGTGGTACTCAGTAAAATAATGGGACTCAAGGCAGATAAATCACCTGGACCTGATGGCTTACATCCTAGGGTCTTGAGGGAAGTGGCGGTAGGGATTGTGGATGCATTAGTAATAATTTTCCAAAACTCCCTGGACTCAGCAAAGGTCCCGGCAGACTGGAAAACTGCTAATGTAACACCCTTATTTAAAAAGGGCAGTAGACAGAATGCTGGAAACTATAGACCGGTTAGCCTAACATCTGTGGTAGGTAAAATTTTGGAGTCCATTATTAAGGAGACAGTAATAGGACATTTGAATAATCATAATTTAATAGGACAAAGTCAGCATGGTTTTATGAAGGGGAAGTCATGTTTGACAAATTTGCTGGAGTTCTTTGAGGAAGTAACATATAGGGTGGATATAGGGGAACCAGTGGACGTAGTGTATTTAGACTTCCAAAAGGCATTTGACAAGGTGCCACACAAAAGATTATTGCTTAAGATAAAAAATCATGGGATTGGGGGTAATATTCTGGCATGGATAGAGGATTGGCTATCTAACAGAAGGCAGAGAGTTGGGATAAATGGTTCATTCTCAGACTGGCAATCAGTAACTAGTGGTGTTCCGCAGGGATCAGTGCTGGGTCCCCAACTCTTTACAATCTATATTAACGATTTGGAGGAGGGGACCGAGTGTAACATATCAAAGTTTGCAGATGATACTAAGATGGGAGGGAAAGTACTGAGTGAGGAGGACATAAAAAACCTGCAAGGGGACATAGACAGGCTAAGTAAGTGGGCAGAGATTTGGCAGATGGAATACAATACTGGAAAGTGTGAGGTTATGTACTTTGGCAGGAAAAATCGTAGAGCAAGTTATTATCTTAATGGCAAGAAACTTGAAAGTACTGAAGTACAAAGGGATCTGGGGGTCCTGGTGCACGAAGCTCAAAAGGTTAGTATGCAGGTGCAGCAAGTGATTAAGAAGGCCAATGGAATGTTGGCTTTCATTGCTAGGGGGATAGAATATAAAAATAGGGAGGTATTGCTTCAGTTGTACAAGGTATTGGTGAGACCGCACCTGGAATACTGCATACAGTTTTGGTGTCCATACTTAAGAAAATACATACTCGCCCTCGAGTCAGTACAAAGAAGGTTCACTCGGTTAATCCCAGGGATGAGGGATGGACATATGAGGAGAGGTTGAGTAGGTTGGGACTCTACTCATTGGAGTTCAGAAGAATGAGAGGCGATCTTATTGAAATATATAAGATTGTGAAGGGGTTGGATCGGGTGGATGCGGGGAGGATGTTCCCCTCCTCTACTCCCTCTTCACCCACGACTGTGTGGCTGTTCATGGTTCCAACACCATCATCAAGTTTGCGGATGATACCACGGTAGTAGGCCAGATCACCAACAACGATGAGTCAGCCTACAGGGAGGAGGTCCAGCATCTCGTGAAGTGGTGCGCCGATAACAACCTGGCCCTTAACATCAAGAAAACCAAAGAAATCATTGTGGACTTCAGGAAGCCTAAAGGCAGAAGTCACACCCCCATCCACATCAATGGGGCTGTGGTGGAAAGGGTGGACAGCTTTAAGTTCCTCGGAGTCCACATCACGGAAGACCTCTCCTGGTCCCTCAATACCTCCTCTCTGGTGAAGAAGGCCCAGCAGCGCCTATATTTCCTAAGGAGGCTGAAGGGATGTAACCTGTCACTCCTGATCCTCTCTAACTTTTACCGCTGCACAATAGAGAGCATCCTGACGAACTGTATCACAGTATGGTATGGCAGCTGTAGCTATTATGACTGGAAAGCCCTGCAGCGGGTAGTCAAAACTGCCCAATGCATTACCGGCACCCGGCTACCGACCATAGAGCACATATACCAGAAACGCTGTTTACGGAGGTCACGGTCCATCATCAAAGACCCTACCCACCCCAGCCACAGTCTGTTCGCCCTCCTGCCATCTGGGAGACGCTACAGATGCATTCGCACCCGTACGACCAGATTAGGAACAGCTTCTTTCCCAGGGCTGTCATCCTACTGAACTCCACAAATAAACTCTAAAGCCTGCACATCTGCCAATGCACTTTATTATGGTTATGTTTATGGAAATGTATTACAAGCCAAATGTATGTTGAATGTTTAAATGTCTTAATCTAAATGTACACTCTCGGGAGCTGCAAGCCTACATTTCGTTGTACTGTACTTGTGCACTAACAATGACAATAAAGTTGATTATTATTATTATTATTATTATTATTATTATTATTATTAACTAGAACTAGGGGGCATAATCTTAGAATAAGGGGCTGCTCTTTCAAAACTGAGATGAGGAGGAACTACTTCACTCAGAGGGTGGTAGGTCCATGGAATATGCTGCCCCAAAAAGCTGTAGAAGCTACATCATTACATAAATTTAAAACAGTAATAGACAGTTTCCTAGAAGTAAAGGGAATTAAGGGTTATGGGAAGCGGGCAGGAATTTGGACATGAGTCTAGGTTCAGATCGGACATGGCCCTGTGGGTAGCGGAGCGGGCCCAGGGGCCGTGTAGCCTGATCCTGCTCCTATTTCATGTGTCTAATTCTGTTAGATTCAGGAGATGGTTCTGTGATAGTAGATTGGCGGTTAGGATCAGATCAGCCATGATCTTATTAAATGGCGGAGCAGGCTCGAGGGGCCGATTGGCCTACTCCTGCTCCTATTTCTTATGTTCTTATGTTCTTATGTAACCTTAATGAAGCCCAAGTGTTTGGCAAGCACTTTCAGCAAGGTGAGATCCCTTTAACTGGACAAGTCAAACTGTGACATCACAGGGCAAGACTCATCCTCACATGGAGCGTTGCAGTGACATAAAACATCACAAGAGGTTTGTAAACTGGGTAAATTTGAGGCAGGAGGCTGCACAACCATTTTAAATGAGGGAAAGGGAGCTGCACTGACTGTGACTAACTGACTGCTCTATCTAGGAATGAATGTGGTCGTGTAGAAGATTTGAACAGGTTTACTTTGTGAAGGGTATGAAAACAATGAAAACATCAACCATTTGATTAGATGAAAGGTTGCGGACATTGAAAGATTTGTCTCAGCATGTTTACCCTGTATCGTAATTTGTGAAAGTCACAACAAGCAATATGAACAATTTAACAGACCTAATAATATTGATGCACAGAAGGGTGGAATAGTTGCATTGTTTGTCACTAGTAGATCTTCCATGGCATTGCTCTTTGGTAGTCTGGGGTTTGGAGCCTGGTTGTTGATAATTACTGAGCCCCACTCTCGGGTCCCTCACTCTTATGCCTCACTGACCGGCTGCTGCCAGTCCTTGAGTTTGGTGCTCACTCCCTGTTCTGTAAATGTACACAACTACTTAACATCATTGGTAGATCTTCCATGGCATTGCTACTAGGTAGTCTGGGGCCTGGAGCCCGGTTACTGATGGTTACTGAGTCCCACTCTTGGGTCTCTCACTGTTGTCCTTCAGCGACCAGCTGCTGCCAGTCCTTGAGTTTGGTGCACACCCCCTGTTCTGTAAATGTACACAACTACTTAACATCATTGGTAGTTCTCCCATGGCATTGATCATAGGTAGTCAAAAATGTCAGCATAGATTTATGAAGGGTAGCTCATGTCTGACAAATCTAGTTAAAAATTAGAGGACGTCACTAACATGGTGGACAGGGAGTCTCTATGGATGTTTTCTATATGGACTTCCAGAAGTCATTTGGTTAGGTTGCACGCAGGAGGTCATTAGCAAACATGAGATTGCATGTAATTGCAGGTAACCTTATGACATGTGTTGGTATTGGGTTGGGAGAAAGGAGACAGAGATTAGGGATAAATCTCTGATTTGCAGGATTTGACAAGTGATGTTCCCCAGGGTTCTGTACTAGACCCTCAGGGGGAAAAATTGGGTGAGTAGCGCCACCTGTTAGCGCCTAAAGAGGCAGTCAGTGGCTGTAGCGCCATTGGCTGCGCCTCCCGCGATATTCAGCAGGGGCGCTAATGGTGGCGTTAGCCTTTTGCGCTGCACCGCCACCGATGATGTCATCGGTGTGCACAGCGCCCCATTCGCGCCCCGATCGCGATATTTGGTAGCGAACGCCGCTGTAGCGCCGTTCGCTACCCGCGCCCGGTTCACAGGGCCTTGCTGCACCGGCAGAGGCGCAAGTTAAGGTGGAGGTGTGGGGCGGCCGCTTTTTCAGCGGCCGCCTGCCAGCACCTCTGTCCCCGGCCTCCTGGTCCTTCCCCGCGGCATTGCCAGCTGTTTCCCGAGAGCCCGGCACTTCTCCTTGGTGCCGGGCTCTTTTGCTGGCACTCGCGATCGGGGCTCGCGCTGTTGCAGGCCCCTCCCCCTTAACAGTGGGAGGAAGGCCTGCAGTACCACAGTGTGCCATGCCGCAGCGTGTGGCGCTGCGGCACGTAGCGCTGCGAAATTCACTTTCAGCGCCCTAAGAGGGACGCGGAGCGCCTCGAGCCGCGCCCGTCTCCCTCTAGGGGCACTTCAACTGAATTTGCGGCGATCGCTAATGCGACGATCGCGGCGCAAATTCCAGCGCCCAGGCGAACTTTGCGCCGCTTGGACGCCTCAGGCCAATTTCTAGGCCTCAGTGTTTTACCATATTTTTCAATGACTTAGATGAAGGAATAGAGAGCCATACACCCATGTTTGCTGCCAATACTAAGTTAGGTGGTGCAGTAAGTAGTATAGATGGGAGTGGAATGTTGTAAAGGGTGGACAGTTCCAAAAATTAATTTAGATGGCAAATGGATTATTAGCCTATTTCTCAAGTGGGCTGGAATACAAATATTTGGAAGTTATGCTACAGTTTACAGAGCTCTCGTTAGGCCACATCTGGACTATTGCATTCAGTTCTGGGCACCGCACCTCAGGAAGGATATTTTGGTCTTGGAGGGGTTGCAGCCCAAATTTGCCAGACTGGTACCGGAGCTTAGAGGATTATATTATTGAAGACATGTGGCATAGCCTAGGCTTATATTCCCTCGACTTCATAAGATTAAGTGGTGATCTAATTGAGCTATTCACGATGATTAAAGGATACCATAGAGTAAATAGAAACTATTTCCTTTAGTGAGGGATTCCAGAACAAGGGGTATAAACTTAGTGCAAAGCTGTTCAGGGTGATGTCAGGAAGACCTTTTTTACACAAAGGTTAATGGTATGCAAGAACTCTGTACCCCAAAAATGTGTTGAGGCTAGGTCAATTGAAAAGTTCAAAACTTAGAGTGATAGATTTCTGTTAAGAATGACATTAAGGGCTATGGAACCAAGGCCGGCAGATGGAGTTAAGATAAAGATCAGCCATCAACTAATTGAATAGCTGAACAGGCTTGAGTGGCTGAATGGCCTACTCTTGTTCCTATGTCCTTAGTTTATCAAGGGATAGGGATCGGATCAAAGGTGAGTAAACGGAGTTGAGATACAGATCAGCCATCATCTAATTAAATGGTGGAATGGGCTCGAGAGGCTGAATGGCCTACTCCTGTTGCTGTAAATGCATACAACTACTGAACATCTTTGTTAGAAGACAAACCAAGCCATCACTGCCAATTGCCTGCGCACCTTGTTCTCTGGGTCGCAACCACGTGGAAACCTGTTACTGCATTCTAGTGCATCAAGTCATGGTAACCCAAATGAAGCCCAAGGGTTGCCAAACACTGTTTCATCAAAGTGAGGCCCCTTTAACTGGATGGGTCAAACCATGACATCACAAGGCAAGCCTCACCCTCACAGTATGTATCACAGTGACATAAAACATCACAAGAGGTTTGTAAACTGGGTAATTGCGAGGCAGGAGGCTGCACAACAAGTTTCAATGAAGGAAAGAGAGCTGCACTGACTGGCTAACAGGCTGCTCTATCTAGGATTGGAAGTGGTTGGGTAGAAGATCTAAACAGGTTTACTTTGTGAAGGAAACACAAACAATGTAAACATCAACCCACTGATTCGATGAAAGTTTGTGGGCATTGAAAGGTTTGTCTCAGCATGTTTATCCTGTATCGTAATTTGTGAAATTCATAATGAGCAATATAAACAGTTTAACAAACCCAATAATGTTGATGCATAGTCGGTTGGAATAGTTGCATTTCTTGTCACCAGTAGATCTTCCAAGGCATTGCTCATAGGTAGTCTGGTATCTGGAGCCTGGTTACTGATGGTTACTGAGCCCCACTCTCGGGTCACTCACTGTTGTCCCTCACTGACCAGCTGCAGCCAGTCCTTGAGTTTGGTGCTCACTCCGAGTTCTGTAAATGTGCACAACTACTTAACATCATTGGTAGATCTCCGATGGCATTGCTCATAGCTAGTCAAAGAAAGTCAGCATAGATATGTCTGACTAATCTATTAAAAAAATTTGAGGACGTTACTAACATGATGGACAGGGATTGTCCATGGATGTTTTATATACGGACTTCCAGAAGTCATTTGATGAGGTTCCACACAGGAGATCATTAGCAAAAATGATATTCTAGGCAACCTTATGAAATGGGTTGGTAATTAGTTGGTAGAAAGGAGACAGATACTATGGAAAAAGGGAATGTTCTCTAATCAGCAGGATGTGATGAGTGATGTTTGCCAGGGATCTGTACTGAGGCCTCAGCTTTTCAATATATTTTTCAATGACTTAGATGAAGGAATAGAGAGCCTTATATCCAAGTTTGCTGACAAATCTAAGTTAGGTGGCACAGTAAGTAATGTGGATGGGAATAGAACGTTGCAAAGGGATTAAGTAAGTGGGTAAAACTGTGGCAGATGGTGTTCAATTTGGGGAAGTGGAAAGTCATCCACTTTGGACCTAAGAAATTTAGATAAGAATATTTTCTAAATGGTGAGAACCTCGGAACTGGTGGACAGTTCCAAAAATTAATTTAGATGGCAAATATTAGCCTATTTCTCAAGGGGGCTGCCATACAAACAGTTGGAAGTTATGCTACATTTGTATGGAGCTCTGGTTAGACCGCATCGGGAGTATTGCATTGAGTTCTGAGCACCGCACCTCAGGAAGAATATATTAGCCTTGGTGGTCTTGCAGCCCAGATTTGCCAGACTGATACCAGAGCTTAGAAAATTAAATTATTAAGGACTTGTTTCACAGACTAGGCTTGTATTCCCTTGAGTACACAAGATTAAGGGGTGATCTTATTGAGCTGTTTACGATGATTGAAGGATACAATAGAGTATATAGAATCTATTTCCTTTAGTGAGGGAGTCCAGAACAAGGGGTAATACCTTAAAATTAGTGCTAGGCTGTTCAGGGGTGAAGTCAGGAAGCACTTCTTTACACAAAGGTTCGTGATATTCAAGAACTCTCTACCCCAAAAATCTTTTGAGTCTAGGTCAATTGAAAATTTCAAAACTTAGAGTGATAGATTTATGTTAAGTAGGATATTGAGGTATATGGAACTAAGGTTGGCAGATGACGTTAAGATACAGATCAGCCATCATCTAATTGAATAGCAGAAAAGGCTTGAGCAGCTGAATGGCCTGCTCTTGTTATTGGCCCAGTAATTCCGGGCCCAACGCGTGAGTAAGGACGGGGTACTCACGCGTGTGCCAGGAGGAATTGCCGGTTTTCAGCATGCACAGCGCATGCGCTGAAAACCGGCATTTCCTGTCCTCTGACCCAAGGGGTTAAGAGGCTGAACGCGTGCGCGGTATCGGGCAGCGCATGCGACTTGGATTTCCTCTATTTTTAGAGAGTTGCGCGTGTGTAAAGGCCTCCGGTATTTACGCATTGAAAAACCACACGTAAGTACTTAGTTTTACAGGTAAGTGGTCTATTAATACAATTGAGAATTTTTTTTTCCACAGGTTTGTTATTTTTAAAGAATTTACAGTAAGGTAAGTTTAGTTTTAGCCCCGATTTTTTATATAAATTTTTTTTTCAAATTTTAAAATTATTGTTTAAAATAGTTTTTCAGAGTTCTTTATGGTTCATTTAAGTAGTGCAATGTTTTTTTTTAATTTTCTTTCATGTTTAAGCAGTGTTTTGGGGCCAGGAGTTTTCATGAGTTTGACAGCTCTTACTGTCAAACTCATGAATGAACTTTTGCAACCTCCCATTGGTTGCCCTGTGCTCACGTGATCCCAGCCAGCTCATCGCACTAAGTACACCGCTGGGTCACGCACGCACAGCGCGACAGGGCTTCAAGCGGGCCAGTGAGAGAAAATGCAATGCGGGCCACGATTCAAATGTCAGCGCGCCGGGTAAGTGAACATCGGGGGCTTGCACGCGCAGCAAGCTCCCGATCCTAATTTCAGGGCCATTATGTTCCTAAGTTTATCAAGGGGTAGGGATCAAAGGTGAGTAAACAGAGCTGCGATACAGATCAGCTATCAACTAATTAATTGGTGGAACGAGGGCGAGAGGCTGAATGGTCTACTCCTGTTGCTGTATATGTATATACAACTACTGAACATCATTGGTAGAAGGCAAACCATCGCATCACTGCCCATCGATCGCACACCCGGTTGTCTGGGTCACAACCACGTAGTTATTGCATTCTAGCGCAACAAGTCATTTTAACCTAAATGAAGCCTAAGAGTTTGCCAAACATTGGTTCATTTACGTGAGGTCCCTTTAACTGGACAGGTCAAACCATGACATCACAGGGCAAGCCTCACCCTCACCCTCTGCGTGACAGTGACATAAAACATCACAAGAGGTTTGTAAACTGGGTAAATTTGATGCAGGAGGCTGCACAACAAGTTTAAGTAAAGGAAAGAGAGCTGCACTGACTGTGACTAACAGGATGCTCTATCTATGAATGCATGTTGTCAGGTGGAAGATCGGAACAGGTTTACTTTGTGAAGGGAACACAAACAATGAAAACATCAACCCACGTATAGATGAAAAGTTGTGGACATTGAAAGGTTTGTCTCAGCGTGTTTTTCCAGTTTCATAATTTGTGAAAGTCATAATTATCAATATGAAGTTTAACATACCAAATAATATTTCTACATAGTACAGTGGAATAGTTGCATTTCTTTTCATTAGTAGATCTTCCATGGCATTGCTCATAGGTAGTACGTGGATTGGAGTCTGATTACTCTTGGGCCCCTCACTGTTGTACCTCACTGATCGGCTGCAGCCAGTCCTTGAGTTTAGTGCTCACTCCCTCTTCTGTAAATGTACACAACTACTTAACATCATTGGTAAATCTCCCATGGCATTGCTCATAGGTAGTCAAAGAATGTCAGCATAGATTTGTGAAGGGTAACTCATATCTGACTAAACTAGTAAAAAATTTAGAAGATGTCACTAACATAGTGGACAGGGAGTGTCTATGGATGTTGTCCATGTGGACTTCCAGAAGTCATTTGATAAGATTTCACTCAGGAGATCATTAGCAAACATGAGATTGCATGTAATTGCAGGTAACCTTATGACATGTGTTGGTATTGGGTTGGGAGAAAGGAGACAGAGATTAGGGATAAAAGGAATGTTCTCTGATTAGCGGGATGTGATGAGTGGTATTTCCCAGGGATCTGTACTGGGGCCTCAGCTTTTCACTATACCGTTCAATGACTGAGATGAAGGAATAGAGAGCTGTACATTCAAGTTTTCTGATGACACCAAGCTAGGTGGCATAGTAAGTAGTGTAGATGGGAGTGGAAAGTTGCAAAGCGATTAAGTGAATGGGTAAAACTGTGCAGATGGAGTTTAATTTGGGGAAGTGCAAAGCCATCCACTTTGGACCTAAGAAAGTTAGATCAGAGTATTTTCTAGATGGTGAGCAACTAGAGGCTGCTGGAGAGGTCCAAAAAATAATTTAAATCGTGAATGTAATGTTAGCCTTTATCTCAAGTGGTCTGGAATGCAAATGGTTGGAAGTTATACTATAGTTGTGTGGACCTCTGGTTAGACCACAGCTGGAGTGTTGCGTTCAGTTCTGGGCACCATTCCGCAGGAAGGATATATTGGTCTTTGAGAGGTTGCCGCCCAGATTTGCCAGATTAATACCGGAGCTTGGAAAATCAAATTATTGAGGACATGTTGCATAGACTAGTCTTGTATTCCCTTGAAGTATACAAGATTACGGGGTGATCTAATTGAGCTGTTTACGATGATTAATAGAGAATATAGAAACTATTTCCCATAGTTAGTGAGTACAGACCAAGGGGAATCACCTTAAAATTAGAGCTAGGCTGTTCAGGGTGATGTCAGGAAGCATTTCTGAACACAGAGATTAGTAGTATTCAAGAACTCTCTACTCCAAAAATGTGTTGAGGCTAGGTCACTTGAAAATTTCAAAACTTAGATTGATAGATCAATGTTAAGAAGGATATTAAGGGATATGGAACCAAGGCCGGTAAATGGAGTTAAAGTACAGAGGCGCCATCACCTAATTGAATAGTGGAAAAGGCTGGAGGGTCTTAATGGCCTACTCTTGTTCCTAAGTATATCAAGGGCTAGAGATCAAAGGCGAGCAAACGGAGTTGAGAAACAGATCAGCCATCATCTAATTAAATGGTGGAATGGGCGCGAGAGGCTGAATGGCCTACTCCAGTTGCTGTAAATGCATACAACTACTTAACATCATTAGTAGAAGACAAATCGACCCTTCACTGCCGATCGCCTGTGCACCGAACACAAGAATAAGAACCTAAGAATTAGGAGCAGGAGTAGGCCATACGGACCCTCGAGTCTACTCCGCCATTCAATAAGATCATGGCTGATCATCAATCTCAACAACACTTTCCCTCCTGATCTCCATTTCCCTTAATTCCCCTAGAGTCCAAATATCTATCTACTGTATCTGGGCTTTCTGTTCTCTGGCTCATAACCACGAGGAAACCTGTTACAAGCACTGACTGTGACAAGATACATATCAGCCATCATCTAATTGAATAGTGGAACAGGCTTGGTGGCTGAATGGACTCCTCTTGATTCTATGTTCCTAAGTTTATCAAGGGGTAGGGATCAAATGCAAGTAAATGGAAATGAGATGCAGATCAGCCATCATCTAATTAAATGGTGGAATGTGCTCGAGAAGCTGAATGGCCTACTCCAGTTGCTGTAAACGGATACAACTACTTAACATAATTGGTAGAAGGCAAACCATCTCATCAGAACCCATCGATCACACACCCTGTTGTCTGGGTCATAACCACCTGGAAAAAAGTTATTGTGATCTAGCGCATCCAGCCATTGTTACCTAAATCAAGTCCAAGGGTTTGCCCACTGTTTCATCAAAGTGAGGCCCCTTTAACTGGACGAGTCAAACCATGACATCACAAGGCAAGCCTCACCCTCACAGTGTGTATCAAAGTGACATAATGCATCACAAGGGGTTTGTAAACTGGGTAAATGTGAGACAGGAGGCTGCACAACCAGTTTCAGTGATGGAAAGAGAGCTGCACTGACTGTGACTAACAGGCTGCTCTATCTAGGAATGAAAGTGGTCGGGTAGAAGATCTGAGCAGCTTTACTTTGTGAAGGGAACACAAACAATGAAAACATCAACCCACTGTTTCGATGAAAGGTTGTGGACATTGTGTAAAGTCTGTGGGTTGTGCAGTAAATAAATACACAGACCTTTGAAGTACAAACAAACAGGTCTTTACTATTCAGAGGTCAGGGCGAATCTGCCCTAGTTATCCTGTAACATCACTTATATACTGGTGTGGTCACTGTCGGTATTACCGTATACAGAAGCCAATCAAATAGTGCCACACCTAAAGTAGTTCTCTTAAAGGTGAACGGTTACACTCAATCGTTCCCTTAAAGGTAGACGGGTACATACACTACAATCCTCCCTTTTTAGCTTATTACTTACAGGGTCCCCGTTAAACATACATATCTTCAACTTCACATAACAATTTACAGATATACTCTCGGTGGAGAACAAACAATTTACAGAGATAATTCCGGTGGAGTCAACGTCATATAAAACAGTTTACAGATATACTTTCGGTGGGAACAGTTCACAGGTTCAGTCTCTGCGGAAACAGTTCATAGATTCAGTCTCTGATCTTGACTCATTCCGAACAGCATCTCTTTGGTGTAGCCGGTTCACATGGCTAGCGTGACTCCTCCATAGCCTTTTTCTTAACGTAACAGCTTGACCTTCCGTCCTGTTGAACCAGCAGTGCGGACTTTTACAACCAACTGGCTGTCTTGATAATTTTCGGGTTTTCAACTAATTTAGCTCCTTTCATGGTGTCCCGCCTGAGATGATAGTATTTTAGACAGTTATTATCTCCTGCTTCTTCTTTTTCTTTTCTGCCTTTTTGAAACTCTCGGAGCTCCTTTCTCTGCGGCCATCTGTAGCGCCACCAACTCTCTATGTTCATTAGACCTTAAGTGCTTCATGCGGATTTCTGTACTTTGGGAGTTTTCATCACAAACTGGGCAGACCAGATCCTCGTAATATTCAGTGTCACTCAATAGGTCAGGATAGTATTCGGGGTCGTCCTGAGTTAGGTCAGTGAGGGGCCCTTCTACTTCCTTCTTATCCAACTGGACGTTAGCCGACGGTGGTTCCTTCTCTGACCATCTTTCTTGAAAAGACTTCTTCAAGCATTCATATTCATCCCGCTCTTCCTGGGATGTCTGCCATTCCTTCACGCCTGGCCTCATTTGTGAGTTCAATACCTTCCCTTCCATCGGGGATTCCGTTATCAGGCTATTTAATCCTTCTACTGAAGTAGCTGTTTCCGCATTCTTCTGTTCCCCTTGACGTAATTCAGCAGACTTTTGACATCCATGTGCAAGCTGTGTTGCCCCCTCAGCTCTCTCCGTGACTTTTGGAAGCTCCGAATTCTTTCCCTTTGAAACCTGAAACTCGTGTTCCCATTTTGGAGTCTTGTCCCTCAGCGTGTATAAGAGTTGGCTGGCCGTTAACTCTTCTACGGGGACACTGTGGATTAGCGCCTTCTCCATTTCATCCACCTTTCCCTCCAATGTTTTCACCTTCCTTTCCTCCGGTCCTTTGGTTTTAAGTGCTCGAAGAAATTGCGCCTTGGTGTTCTCTAACTCCTGATCAGGGGCCATTCCTACAGTCTCTGTGTTCCTTCCATTGGCCTTTCCTTCTACTGCCCGGATTCCTAGTTGAATATGTTCTTCAAGTTGTTGGACCTCTGCCATTGCCGCCTCATATTTGTCTTGGGTTTCCTTCAATAATTTAACGAGTTCTTGGACATCTTGAATTTCACGTTCTGCTATGTCTTCCACCTCTAATTTTCCATCTACGGATGGAATCTCTACCGATGAGTCTGTCTTGGCCTGGAGCTCGTCAAACATTTCCTGCAGCCTTTGTAATTCTCGCTCATGTTCAAACTTTAGTTGTTCATATGCTTTCACTAAAACTAGCTTTTCGGAGGTTGCCGAGTTAACCCCTTCCAGGATTGTAGTCTGGGCCCGTTCATACTGTTCCTTCAACTTGTTACACTCTGCTTGCAACGAGTCGTAGAGATGAACTGGGATAAAATCCTGGCTTCCTGAAGATTCCTCTTCCCTTAGGTCGTTCTGTAAATAGTGTAGTTCCTGAACAGTTTCAGGGAGATGTGATCGGTACTTGGCCACGATGGCTCTATGGTCGCTCTTTTCTCGAGCTAGCTGTCTCTGTTGTCTTTCCAGGTTCTCCCATTCAGTGTCCCAGAACTTTTCCATATTTTTCATCTCTTGTACGAGACGGTCACTCCACTGTTCTAATTGTTGTCGTACTTTGACATAAGTTTGAGTCCGAGCTCGGTGTTCTTCCGTCGTGGATGAATCCTTAGCTTGAACAGGCTCAGAATTCTCTGTCAACCTGGAGTTCTGCTCTGTAACTTTATTCTTCTTGGTGACATAAGTCTTTCTGCATGTCTTTGTTTCCTTCCCCATCGTCGGCAAGTCCCCTTTAGCCTTGTCATGCATATTTGAATTGGTCTTATCGTCATCCATCTCAGAATCTGAGCTGATAGCTTGCACCGAATCCTCCTTCATTATGGCTTTTAGGTAGTGCCATTCCATGTCTATTTTCTTAATCCACTCCCGTCCTAGAAGTGGTGGTCCTCCCTCAGGTAATACGTACAAATTCATTCTTGGGTGTTCTTTCCCTCTATCTCTCACCTTGACTCTTATTTTCCCCATGGGGTATACATTATGCCCCGTGTATGTCTGTAATACGAACTTGGTATTTCTCAAAGGTATGTGAGAGAATAGCCGGTGGTAGTCCCTTCGGTTGATGACTGATAGAGCTGATCCAATGTCCAGCTCCATTCGTACTTGGACTCCAGCTATTTTTAGTACGACCCAAATCGTTTGTAGATCAGTTTCTTTCCCCACATTGTGGATCTTCAGACTACCCAGCTCCTGGTTGTTTGGGTCTGAGTCTGAATTCTGTTCATCTGAACTCTTTTCAGCCACCTTGTGTACCTTGTTGTACTTTTCTTGTGGTGGCTTCCGTTGATTGTTGGTCTTTTTCCCGGACCTGCATACCTTCGCGATGTGACCCAGTTTGCCACATTTCCGGCACTCTTGGTTCTTAAACCAGCAGTGATTCTGGTCGTGCGTGGTCTTCCCACAACGGTAGCCTTTTGTTGTGCTCAAAGTAATTTGGTCCACCCCGAGTGCCGCCGCCTTTAGCTGCATTTCGGCCGTTCCTTTCGCTGCGGCTTCGTGTGATGCAGCTATGAGGACAGCCCTGTCCAGTGTGAGGTCGTTTTCTTCCAGTAGTCGCTTCTGCGTTCCTTCTTTGGACAATCCGCATACGAACTTGTCAGATTCCCTCCAAACTGGCAGTATTTCGCTAGCCTATGCAGTTCGACCAAGTATTCCGCATTGCTTTCGTCTTTCCTCTGCGTTCTTGCGTAGAATTTGAATCGCTCAGCCAGCATCAATGGTGTGGGGTTCAAGTGGTCCTTCAGCACAGCCACAATTTCTTCGAAGGTCTGATCCGCTGGTTTAGCTGGTGCTATTAGATGCTTCAAGAGCCCATATGTTTTTGCCCCCATCGAGTTTAGCAATGTTATCGCCTTGTCGTCTTCCTCTATTTTGTTGGCTTCGCAATAGATCTCTATGCGTTCCACGTACGTGGCCCAGTCTTCTATTTCAGAATTAAAATCGTTAATATTCCCTCGCTTAGGCATCTTTCTTTCTTTGAAGCAGCACAGTATTTCTTTAAGTATTATTTATTATCTTCTTTTTTCTAAAATGGCAGTTTTCCTGCGAAAATGGCGGTTTCCCGCTCTTCCCTTCTCTCTCTCTCTCTCTCTCTCTCTCTGCCCACTTCAATGGCAGTTAAGATGGCGGTTTTTTTCCCGCGAAAATGGCGGTTTCCCGCTCTTCCTTTCTCTCCCCGCCCACTTCAATGGCGGTTTCCCGCCTCTGTCGTCTTCTCCGCCTAATGGCGGCTTTCCGCGTTTCTCCCTGGTGTAGGGGGTACGCTTTCCCCACAGCGGACAGGTTCAGCCGCTGGGCTGGCTCTCGCACAGCTCCCCTTACTCGGCTCTGTCCTTTCCTCCCGCCCGCGCGGCTCTACCGGCGCTGGGTACACCCCGTTAACGGAGGACAGTTCAGCCGCTGGACTGGCTCTCGTGCAGTCTCTCTCTCCCCGTGCTCGGCTCTGTCTCTCCCTCTCCCGCACGTTCGGTTCTACCGGCTCTGGGTACACCCCGTTAACGGAGGACAGTTCAGCCGCTGGACTGGCCCTCACGCAGTCTCTCTCTCCCCGTGCTCGGCTCTGTCTCTCCCTCTCCCGCACGTTCGGTTCTACCGGCTCTGGGTACTCCGTAGGTGGAGAACAGTTCAGCCGCTGGACTGGCTCTCGCGCAGTCTCTCTCCCCGTTCTCAGCTCCTGTTCGCTCTCCCACTCCCGCACGTTCGGTTTTGCCGGCTCTGAGTACCCCGTTGGTGGAGAACAGCTCAGCCGCTGGACTGGCTCCTCGCAGTCTCTCACTCCGCACCCGGCTCTCACCCGCACGGTTCCCGTTCGCCTCCCCAGCCCTCTCGCAGACCGGTGTTTCCCTCCCCGGCTGCGGCTGGGTTTCTCCTCTCGCGCCTACTCGCAGACTCAGCGCTTCGTGGCTGCGGTCGCTGCCCGGATTTTTCCCGCCGATCGCGGTCCGGCTGTCACCCGACGCCGTTGGACCCGACTTTTGGCCGGTACAGCTCCCCCTCGACCGAGGTCGAGTGCTCTGCCCTTCTCCTCCGGATACTCCTACCCCTTCCCCCACTCACAGTCTCTTCGGCCGCCTTGTTTCTTGCTGGTCGGCGCACTCCACACCGTGGTAGCAGGGTAATCAGTGCCTGTTGCTGATGAAGCTTTTGTTGCTAGTCTTCCAGCTTCTGTAAAGTACCACACGTTCTGTTGTTGTAGCCTCGTGTTTTCTTTTGGTAGCACGACGAGGGCGGTTGCCTCTCTTCGACGCTCTTTGTTACTTTGCTATTCTTGCCGCAGGGTACGATCGGACTCGTCGCCACTGTAAAGTCTGTGGGTTGTGCAGTAAATAAATACACAGACTTTTGAAGTACAAACAAACAGGTCTTTACTATTCAGAGGTCAGGGCGAATCTGCCCTAGTTATCCTGTAACATCACTTATATACTGGTGTGGTCACTGTCGGTATTACCGTATACAGAAGCCAATCAAATAGTGCCACACCTAAAGTAGTTCTCTTAAAGGTGAACGGTTACACTCAATCGTTCCCTTAAAGGTAGACGGGTACATACACTACACATTGAAAGGTTTGTCTCAGCATGTTTATCTTGTATCATAATCTGTGAAAGTCATAATGAGCAACATGAACAGTTTAACAGACCCAATAATATTGACACATAGTCGGGTGGAATAGTTGAATTTCTTGTCACTGGTAAATCTTACATGCTCATACTTAGTCTGGGGTCCGGAACCTGGTTACTGAGCCCACTCTCAGGTCCCTCACTGTTGTACCTCACTAACCAGCTGCTGCCACTCCTTGAGTTTGGTGCTCACTCCCTGTTCTGTAAATGTACACAACTACCTAACATCATTGGTAGATCTCCCATGACATTGATCAAAGGTAGTCAAAGATTGTCAGCATAGATTTGTGAAGGGTAGCTCATGTCTAACAAATCTAGTAAAAAAGTTAGAGGATGTCATTAACATCATGGAAAGGGAGTGTCTCTGGATGTTTTCTACATGGACTTCGAGAAGCCATTTGATAAGGTTCCATACAGGAGACCCTTAGCAAACATGAGATTGCATGGAATTGCAGGTAACCTTGTGACATGGGTTGGTAATTGGTTGAGAGAAAGGAGACAGAGATTAGGGATGAAGGGAACGCTCCCTAATTAGCGGGATGTAATGAGTAGTGTACCCCAGGGATCTATATTGGGGCCTCAACATTTCACTATATTTTTCAATGACTTAGACGAAGGAATACAGAGCCGTATGTCCAAGCTTGCTGATGACACTAAGCTAGGTGGCATAGTAAGTAGTGTAGATGGGAATGGAAAGTTGCAAAGTGATTAAGTGAGTGGGTAAAACTGTGGCAGATGGAGTTCAATTTGGGGCAGTGCAAAGTCATCCACTTCGGACCTAAGAAAGCTAGATAAGAATATTTACTAAATGGTGAGAAACTAGGAACTGGTGGACAGGTCCAAAATATAATTGAAATATCGAATGGATTATCAGCCTTTCTTTATCTGAAGGGGGCTGGAAATCAAATGGTTGGAAGTTACGCTACATTTGCATGGAACTCTGGTTAGACCGCATCTGGGGAATTGCGTTCAGTTCTGGGCACCGCACCTCAGGAAGGATATATTGGTCTTGGAGGGCTTGAAGCTCAGATTTGCCAGACTGATACCGGATCTTAGAAAATTAAGTTACTGAGGATATGTCGCATAGACCAGGTTTGTTTTCCCTTGAGTATACAAGATTAAGGGGTGATCTTATTGAGCTGTTAATGATGATTAAAGAATTCAATACAGTATATAGAAACTATTTCCTTTACTGAGGGAGTACAGAACAAGGGGCATAATTTTATAATTAGAGCTAGGCTGTTCAGGCGTGATGTCAGGAAGCACTTCTTTACACAAAGGTTAGTATTCAAGAACTCTCTACCCTAAAAATCTGGAGGCTAGGTCAATTGAAAATTTCAAAACTTAGGGGAAGAAATTGGGTACCTTTGCACCTCCCGTTAGCACCTCCGGGGCCTTACCCTCCCAGGGTATTCCGGCAGCATTTCTCCTACATCAATCTCACTGAGGAGCAGTGTCTTAGAAGGCTCCGCTTCACCAAGGATGTGGTCACAGAGCTCTGCCACCTCCTGCAGCCACACCGTGAGCCTCACATCAGGAGCACCACGGCTCTCTCAGGGCAGTCAAGGTCACTGTCGCCCTCAATTTCTACGCCAGCGGATCCTTCCAGTGTGCAACAGGAGATATAGTGAACATTTCACAGTTCGCTGTCCATTGCTGCATCCGCGAGATCAAAGATACCGCAGGGAAATATCTTATTAAAAATCTCAGGTCTGCAAGCCCAATTCCAATTATCCCCATACAATAGCAAAATACTGCGGATGCTGGAAATCCGAAATAACAACAGAAAATGCTGGAAAAACTCAGCAGGCCAGGCAACATCCGTGGAGAGAGAAACAGAGTTAACGTTTCAGGTCGAAGACCCTTTGTCAGAACTGAGAAAGAAGCAGGAAATGAAACAGATATCCAATTATCCCCCTCGCTCTAACTCCACCTTACCTAAGACTACAATTGATCTTGACTCCCTATGTGTAACACCATGGGTTATTGATTTTTCTATGTGATAATCTTTGTCTCTGAAGACTAATGTTCCAGCTTTTTGATTAACACTCAAGCAATCAGATACTGAAGCATCAATGAAATACTAGAAATCAAAAGACAATCTCCTTTCACCCAACCTGACAGTTCCTCAATTACAGAGCAGCAAAACAGGTCAAAGTCCTAATATACATCTACAGCTAATCTGAGAGGTATTTTCTTGGCAACCTTTGTATTTTCCAGACCTGCTGGTCCCTCGGCTCTTCATTTTACAGCCCTTGCACCTTTCTGGTCCCCCTTCTCAATTCATATCAGCAGGTCTCACTTCTTTTATCCTAAAATCAAATAGGGAAAGACAAGGTTGCTGAAAGTTTCACACAGTGTGAAAGGCATCAGCCATTTCCTACTGCTTGTTCCTCACCTTAGTTCACGCTGGTGCACACCTGGCAAAGCCATTCATTGCCAAAACTGTCTGGACCACAACAAACTCTACTGAGCCTCACCCTCCTCTGCCTGAACATCAACTATGCTAGGATCATCCAGGCTCATTTTCTATGCTAACAGTCGACTCCTTAAATATCTCTCCCCTCCTTTTTTTTATTCGCTCCTTGGATGTGAGCATCGCTGACAAGGCCAGCATTTATTGCCCATCCCTAATTGCCCTTGAGAAGGTGGTGGTGTGAGCCATCTTCTTGAACCATTGCAGTCCATGTGGTGAACGTACTCCCACAGTGTTTTTAGGTAGGGAGATCCAGGATTTTGACCCAGCGACGATGAAGGATTAGCAATATAATTCCAAGTCAGGATGGTGTGTGGCTTGGAGGGGAACTTGGAGGTGGTGGTGTTCCCATGCACCTGCTGCCCTTGTCCTTCTAGGTGGTAGAGGCCAACAACAACAATTTGTATTTATATAGTGCCTTTAACATAGTAAAACATCCCAAGGTGTTCCTCAGGAGTATTATAAGACAAAAAAATTGACACCGAGCCACTTAAGGAGAAATTAGGGCAGGTGACCAAAAGCTTGGTCAAAGAGGTAGGTTTTAAGGAGTGTCTTAAAGGAGGAAAGAGAGGTAGAGAGGCAGAGAGGTTTAGACAGGGAATTCCAGAGCTTAGGGCCTAGGCAACAGAAGGCACGGCCACCAATAGTTGAGTGATTATAATCAGGGATGCTCAAGAGGTCAGAATTAGAGGAGCGCAGATATCTCAGGGGGTTGGGGGCTAAAGGAGACTACAGAGATAGGGAGAGGGGCGAGGCCATGGAGGGATTTGAAAACAAGGATCAGAATTTTGAAATTGAGGTGCTGCTTAACCGGCAGCCAATGTCGGTCAGCGAGCACAGGGGTGATGGGCGAACGGGACTTGGTGCGAGTTAGAACATGGGCAGCCGAGTTTTGAAGTAGCTCAAGTTTAAATAGGGTAGAATGTGGGAGACCAGCCAGGAATGCATTGGAATAGTCAAGTCTAGAGATAACAAAGGCATGGATGAGCTTTTCAGCAGTGGATGTGTAGGGGTTGCAAAATTGCCCCTATTTTCCCTGAAGATTTGAAAATATTGGTCCACATCGTGGACGAAGAATTGGGTGATGGGACTTGTCTACAATGTTTTTAAAATGTGCCAGAACCGCAAAAGACTGTTCGGAGATGGAAAGAACGTGGACAACACGGGAGTCGTGGAGCTCTGCGGAAGACAGTACTTTATTAATAATATCGTTCCCTGGAGTTTGGGCAATCACAAAAGGTTTTAAAATGGCCACAGAAAGCATTGGCCAAGAACCGTGAGGTTTGGAAAGCATGTACAGCTTGTAATGTTGTCTGTGTGAAAAAGTGGGTGGATACAGGGGCTGTGAGTCAGACCTGCCAATCAAAGGGAGGTTTCCTTCAGAAGCACTTGAAGTTGTTTATTTACATAAGAGATTAGCCCACTTGAGAATGCAAGACAATTGATTTGAAACTGCTATGTTGACACAGCCATTCAGAACTATTCAGACACACAATGCGAGACTAAAACCCTGGAATGGACTTTTGAAAGGCTACAGTTTAAGCAATGAATGGGTTTTTAAATCACCCAGCATTGGACTATAGGGCTGTTGCATTTCTCTTTTGTTTTAGCCCAGGTGTACTCCGGAAGTGGGCGGGAACATTTCGGCTCCATACTGCAGACACACTACCCAGTCCAACCACTTTGAGTTAGCCAATCACAGCTTTTCTCTTGTGAATTGGAACTTTTTGGGCGCGAATTTCCCAGACAGGCAAACAGCAGAGGGGGGAGGGGGCTCACAAGGTATATAAGATAGCTGCTGAGAAGCTATCACTCTCTTTACTTCCTGGGATCACAGGTGAGCCTCTCTCTCTCTCACTTCGCGGGACCACACGTGAGCAGAGTTTCTGACTCCTCAGCAAAGCAACCCAGTAAGGAGTTAAGGGATGGTAATTAAGGGGATATTGCTAAGATTGTTTAATTAACATTGTAGTCACTTACCCCTTGTTTTTACCGTCTGCATTCCCCCATTTAAGCAATTTTACTGTAATTACTGTGCTCGTGTGGTATGGTTTAATATTTGATTATAGTTTCTTTAGTTTAATAAAAGTTTGACTTTCTCACATCAAAACCACTTGTTCGTTTTAATATATCATTAATTATAAGTCCTCTTGTCAGAACTGGAAGGTGGGGTAGCGATTCGAATCCGCTGTTTGAAAATTGGTTTATTGGAAATTGGTCAGAGTGCAGGCAAAGCTGCCTGACCAGGTAAATTACCTTAAATCAGTTAAAAGAAGCCCCCCACTACAGATGAGGTGAGGCAAGGGCAGAGACAGGTGATGTTATGGAGATGGAAATAGGCTGTCTTAGTTATGCCACGAATATGTGGTCGGAAGCTCATTTCAGTATAAAATATGACACCAAGGTTGCGAACAGTGTGATTCAGCCTCACACAGATGTTAGGGAGAGGGATGGAGTCAATGGCAGGGACCGAAAACAATGGCTTCGGTCTTCCCGACATTTAATTGGAGAAAATTTCTGCTCATCCAGAACTGGATGTCGGATAAGCAGTCTGACAATTTAAAGACCCTGGAGGGCCGAGAGAAGAGGAAGTGAGGTAGAGCTGAGTGTCATCCACGTACATGTGAAAACTGACACTGTGTTTTCGGATGATGCCACCAAGGGGAAGCATGTAGATGAGAAGTAGGAGGAGGCCAAGGATAGATCCTTGGGGGACATCAGAGGTAACGATGCGAGAGCAGGAAAAGAAGCTGTTGTAGGTGATTCTCTGGCTACGATAGATAGATAAGAATGGAACCAGGCGAGTGCAGTCCCACCCAGCTGGACAACGGTGGAGAGGCATTGGAGAAGGATGGAGTGGTCAGCCGTGACAAAGGCTGCAGACAAGTCAAGAAGGGCGAGGAGGGATAGTTTACATTTGTCACAATCAGAAAAGATGTCATAACTGCTGTTGAAAAGTAGGAGCCTGGGCTGGTGCTGCCACCTTTCCACTGTGGTCTTGATCTACAGCCCCAGTCACCAGTCTGATAACTGGCACAATGGCAGCTGTTAGATCCCACAAGGCCTCAGTTCGAGACTGGAAGCGCCCTCCAGTCTGCCACTCAAAGTCTCAGGAGCAGAAGACAGAGCTACCATCAAGGAAAGAGCCCTGGCTGATGCTTCACTGCCCCCTGTCAAAGGATCTGCTGAGTGTCCCAATGCATCCACCACCTGCTGCATTGCTTCTCACATCTCTAACATTGCCTGTGCGATGCTGGTGTTGAGCATTAGAGCAGACTCAGAGGCCACACCAGCAAGAAGCCCAGTGTTACTGCTGATGGATCCCAGAGTCCTCAAGCACCTCTGATGTTTCACCAGAAGGTGCTCTTCAGGTCTGCAGCTGTCAAATCAGACTCCACTGACTAACCAGTCCATGGCCGCCTTCTGGTCAGTCTCTCTGCAGACTTGGTGGCATTCTCCAGCTCCATAGGGTCTCCCTGGTCTCCAAAACTGGATTGCGGTACTGGAGAGCTCACCAGGCCTTGAGGCACTCGCTCGTCCCAGTGGAAAGTGTTCCTGCTCAAATCCAGTTGAGAAAAGCCAAGTGACACTGACTCTGCTTGGAGGTAGCCTTTAAGTGGGGTAAAGGGTGAACTCCCAGGCAAGGTGTGCAGCTCCGGCTTTCCTTTGCCCACTCGTATGCCAGTTCAATGGGGACAAGTTGCACAACAAAGCCAGGGTACGCGTACACCAGCTCCTCTGAAAACTGCTACCCTGCCCTCAACCATCCCTACCTCCGCCTCATCTCCATCCTCCTTCACAGCAAGGTTAGAGTGGGTGTCTTTGCCACTGCTGAGATGCCCCATGATGGGGAGAGGGGGACAGGGCCCTTTTCCTAGAGCATTTAGAGATAGACAGCAGGTAGGTATCATCGGTCATAACAACAGAAAATGCTGGAAAAACTCAGCAGGCCAGGCAACATCCGTGGAGAGAAAATAGAGTCAACGTTTCAGGTGAAAACCCTTTGTCAAGGCAAAAGAAGCACAGGAAATGAAATATATTAAGAGGCCAGGCTGGGAGAAAACAAAAGATTAGAACAAAAGCAGATATCATCGGTCTCTGGACTCTCCCCTACCATCCCACCCACCCCAACTTCAGCCCCAGACTAGGAGTCACATATAGGCCAGACTGGGTAAGGACGGCAGGTTTCCATTCCTAAAGGGCAGTAGTGAACCACTTGGGTTTTTACAAAAATCCAACAGCTCCATGGTCACTTTTACAGATACCCG
Organism: Somniosus microcephalus; assembly: GCF_052327205.1. Lineage (NCBI taxonomy): Eukaryota > Metazoa > Chordata > Chondrichthyes > Squaliformes > Somniosidae > Somniosus > Somniosus microcephalus. The sequence continues at coordinate 318,037,761 of NC_140988.1, read as the reverse complement.
CTTTTTATTTGCATAATTTGTAAACTGAATTCAAATTCTCAAACTGCTTTGGTGGGATTTGAACTACACAATCTACTAACTTATTAGTCGGAGCCTCTGGATTACTAGTCCAGTCACATAACCACTACACCAGCATATTCAAAGTACCACACCCTGGAGTAGTGATATCAGCCGTATGAATTGTGATCATGTGGTGCAGCAGCTGGTGTTCTGAAATAAATTCATGAAAAATATCACCCTGGTGCTGTCAAACTGCTCTGGAGTCAATAGTTTATATCAATTTATTTTAATGCATTTCTTCTGGAATCAAAGAGTTCAACTGGCTTTTGCAACTAAACTGGAAATATGTTTTATTTAATATATGTTTTTTGACTGTAATGAATTGATATCAACCATTAATTCAGTTTAATTTCCAGTCAAAAGCTTTCTTTAACTTTTGATTTTTTAATAAATATTAACACTGAAAATTGCACTATAGAAAGAGGAAACTAGAAGTTAAATCTCATTGCACCGCTATCACTGCCCGAATGATATAACCCCTAGTTTAAGATTGTTAAATTCAGTTGGACAAAATGCCAAGCTTCATTTCACAACTGTAAAACAGAAGCCACTTTGAACAAGTGTCAAGAGCTAAACTGCAAGACCTATCAGCTCCGATGGACGGGTCACATTATCCGTGTTAAGTCTGTGTGTTCCAGTTAAGCTTATTATAAATCACTGGACACAGACCACAAGAATAACTTTTAACAGGTCTTTACTATTCGGAGGTCAGGGCTAAACTGCCCAGCAAGTCCCTACACAACACTTATATACCGGTGTGGTCACCACCGGTATTACAGTATACAGCAGCCAAGAGAAAGTAGTACATCTCTTAAGGTAGTTCTCTTAAGGTGGAACAGGTTACATACACCACAATCCTCCCTTTTTAGCTTAACAGTTGTATCCCCATTTAACATAACATAATAACATATATATATACAACTTCATGCAAAACAGTTCAATGATTCAGTCTCTGAGGAGGCCTCCTGATTCGAGTTGGATAACGCCTTTCAGGGGTCTCTGATTCTCGTTGCTGGGTTGACTCATCTAGTTGGTCTCTTATGGATTGGACATCATCATCAGGTACATTCACTTCTGAGGTAGATGCTTCAGGTTCACTAACTTCTTCCATGGTTGTCTCTGCCGTAACCATAGGTTCGACCCTTGTTCTCGATTCTACCAGTTGGTCAGCATGACGCCGTATTACATTTTCACCAATATCTACCGTGTACATCAGGGGTCCTTGTCTGGCCCGAATTGTTCCAGATTGCCATTTCTCATTTTTATAGTCCCGGGCTAACACTGGTTGTCCTATTTCGAAACTCCGAGTGGTCTTGTTATTTATATGCTGGAACTGTTTGTTTTCAACTTCCCTCCGCACATTTGGTTTTAACAAGTCCAACCTGGACCGCAACCTCCTGTTATAGAACATCATGGCAGGACTTTGGTTTGTCACTGCATGAGTGGCGTTTCGATATGCCAGTAGGAATTTGTCCACCTTGTGTTGTAGTGGGATCTGATCTTCGCTCATGGCCTTTATTGCTTTTTTGAACATTTGTACAAATCTCTCGGCCAACCCGTTTGTAGCCGGATGATATGGGGCAGAGGTATGATGTTTCACCCCATTCTTCTTCATGAATTTCTGGAATTCTTCTGACATGAACTGCGGTCCGTTGTCTGAACATATTTGTTCTGGCAATCCATTTCTTGCAAATATCGTTCTTAGCACCGCGATCGTCTTTTCCGAGGTAGTGGTAGTCATCTTAATCACTTCTGGTCATTTAGAATGTGCGTCCACCGCAATTAAAAACATGGAGTCCATGAATGGACCAGCAAAGTCAATATGTACACGTTGCCATGGGGTTGAAGGCCATTCCCATGGATGCAGCGGTGCAATCGGAGGTGCATTTTGCACTTTTTGGCACCCTGAGCAGCTTTTCGTCAGATCCTCTATCTGTTGGTCGATACCCGGCCACCACACATAAGCCCTAGCAAGGCTTTTCATCTTGACTCCCCCCAGATGACCTTCATGCAGTTCCTTTAGAACTCTCTCTCTTAACTTAGGAGGAATAATCACCCTTGTTCCATACATCAATGTTCACACAGAAAGAAACACAGAAACCCCACAGTGCAGATAGAGGCCATTTCGGCCCATCGAGCCTGCACCGACACATATCCCACCCGATCCCCGTAACCCCTACACCAACACATATCCCACCCTATAACCCCACATATTTTAATCCCCCTAACACTAAGGGTCAATTTATCATAGCCAATCAACCTAACCTGCACATCTTTGGACTGTGGGAGGAAACCGGAGCACCCGGAGGAAACCCACGCAAACACGGGGAGAATGTGCAAACTCCACACAGACAGTCACCCGAGGCCGGATTCGAACCCAGGTGCCTGGCGCTGTGAGGCAACAGTGCTAACCACTATGCCACTGTGCTGCCCCTGTTCCTAGACAGACGGACAGCTGGCCTCGTCTTGCTGAGAATGCCGGCAACAGTGGATCACCATGTGCTGGCCATCCCTTCACTGTCACTTCGTAGACCCGGGACAGTGTCGGGTCGTTCCTGGTTTCTCTTTCAATACTTGCATTGGTGACTGGTAAACATTCGATGATGGTCGAGTGAAATAACTCAACAGGGTCAACCGTCGGTGCCTCCTCCTCTGTAGGTAGTGGCAGGCGCGACAGCCCATCAGCATTACCATGCTGCTTTGTACCTTTGAATTCAATCTGATATTGATGTGCCCCTAGGAAAAGGGACCATCTCTGGAGTCTCTGTGCTGTCATCACCGAAACACCCTTCTTAGGGTTAAAAATGGATACCAACGGCTGGTGGTCTGTCAGAAGCATAAACTTTTGGCCCTGCAGGTAATGATTAAACTTCTTTACTCCCCACACAAGGCTGAGAGCCTCCCTATCTATCTGAGCATAGTTGCGCTCAGCGGAGGTCAATGATCTGGATGCGAACGCGACTGGCCTCTCCAGGCCATTTGGCAACTTGTGTGAGCGTACTGCCCCAATACCATATGGAGAAGCATCACAAGCCAAACGAATAGGCAGCGTTGGGTTGAAGTGAGCCAACACTTCCTCTGAGGTGATCAACGCCTTGCTTTTGCGAAAGGCCCTCTTACAGTCCTCGCTCCACTTCCATGGTACTCCCTTCTGCAAAAGAGCGTTCAGCGGGTGCAGCACCGTGGATAAATTTGGCAGAAACTTATGGTAATAGTTAATCAACCCTAGGAACGACCTCAACTGGGATACATTATCCGGAGCGGGAGCCTTCACAACAGCTTCGATCTTGTCAGGAGACTTATGAAGCCCCTCCTGGTCAATGACATGACCACAGTACAAGATCCGCTTCTGAAAGAACTCACATTTCTGGCGATTAACTCGAAGTCCATATTCTTTCAATCTGGTGAGCACCAGTTCCAAATTTGCAAGGTGTTCCTCGTTATCATCTCCTGTAATCAAAATATCGTCCAGGTAACATTGTGTGCCTGGAATTCCCTGTAATACCTGCTCCATGGCCCTCTGCCAAATTGCTGGAGCCGATGCCACTCCAAAAACCAGTCTATTATACCGGTACAAGCCTCTGTGCGTGTTGATCGTGAGATACTGGCGTGACTCTTCCTCAACTTCCATCTGTAAGTACGCCTGCGCCAGGTCTATCTTGGTGAAGTGTTTCCCGTCAGACAACAAAGCGAAGATATCCTCAATCCGCGGAAGCGGATACTGCACCGTGTGAAGCATCGGATTAACAGTGATCTTGAAATCTCCACAGATGCGAACCTTTCCCGGTTCCCCCGGCTTGTTGCTCGATGAACGCTTCATGACGGGAACAATGGGCGTGGCCCACTCACTCCAGTCTACCTTAGACAGTACTCCTGAACGTTCTAGCCCTTCCAGCTCAGCTTCCACAGCAGGTCGTATCGCATAAGGTACCGGTCTGGCTTTGAAAAATTTCGGGTTTGCATGTTCTTCAACCTTGATGTTTGCCGTAATTCCTCTCAGTGTTCCCAGTCCCTGTTGGAACACCTCTTTAGCATCGTCCAATATTCTGGACAATCGTTTAGGTTTGACATATTTTTTTCCGGAATCTACCGTTAGTGCTTTTAAGGAATGCCAGTCCATATTTATTTTCCTAATCCACTCCCGTCCCAGTAGTGGTGGACCTCCCTCAGGTAGCACATATAAGTCCATTCCTCGGCTTTCTTTGCCCTTGTGGACCACCTTTACCTCTATCTTCCCGATGGGGTATACTCTTTGCCCCGTGTATGTTTTCAATACAATCTCCGTATCCCGTAGGGGAATATGTAGGAATAACCTTTTGTAATCTTGCTTATTCATGACCGTCAATGCCGATCCAGTGTCCAATTCCATCTTCACTTGGACTCCTGCTATCTGAAGTGTGACCCAAATTGTTTGGAGGTCTGCTTCCTTACCAACATTGTGTACTCTTAGACTACGAAGTTCATTACTGCTGGAGTCTGAATCTGACTTCTGTTCGTTCGAACTGTTCTCTGTCACCTTGTGTACCTTTCTGTACTTTTCCTGCGGTGACATTTTGTTGCTGGTCTTCTTTCCTGACCGGCATACTTTAGCTATGTGACCAAGCCTGCCACATTTTCTGCATTCCTGATTTTTGAACCAGCACTGGTTCAGATCGTGCGTTGTCTTTCCACAACGATAACATTTTACTGTACCCAAGACCATTTGATTGGTGCTGAGTTCCGGTGACCGTAGCTGCATTTCCGCCGTGCCTCTCGCTGCGGCTTCGTGCGATGCTGCAATAGTGACAGCTTTATCAAGCGTAAGATCATTCTCCTCAAGCAGTCGCTTTTGTGTTCCTTCTTTTAACAATCCACACACAAATTTATCTCTCAGCGCATCTGCTAGTCCTGTTCCAAACTGACAGTGCTTTGATTGCTTACGCAGTTCAATTAATAATTCAGCGTTGCTTTCGCCTTTCAGCTGCGTTCTTCTGTAAAATTTAAATCGTTCCGCTATCATCAGCGGCGTGGGGTTTAAATGATTTTTCAGGACAGTAACAATATTCGCGAAAGTCTGATCCGTCGGTTTATTTGGTGATAGAAGGTGCTTCAATAGCCCGTATGTCTTCGCACCCATTGAGCTTAATAAGGTTAGTGCTTTCTCATCATCTGGTACCTTATTTGCTTTACAATAAACTTCCATGCGTTCTACATACGTGGTCCAATCTTCGATATCGCTATCAAAGGTATTAATGTTCCCATGTTTAGGCATCCTTGCAAGTTTTTTAAATTTTTCTTTTTCTCAAAATGGCGGCTTCCCGCGCTTGTCTTCTTCCCCCGCCTACTAAAATGGCGGCTTCCCACGCTTGGCGGTCTTTCCCGCGCTCGTCTTCTTCCCCCGCCGACTACAATGGCGGATTCCCGTGTTTGCCTTCTTCCCCCGCTGGCTGCAATGGCGATTGCCGTGCTGCTGCCGTTCTCGCCTCCCCAGCGGTTCTCAATTCCCCGACGCTGCTTTGCCTCGCAGCCCCGCTTGCAGCCCGGTCCTTTGCACTGGCTGCGTTTGAGTTCTCCGCGGCTCTCGTGCCTTAAGCTGCCCCAGTCGCTGCAACTCTCGGCCTCGATTGCAGCCCGGCCCTTTTTACCAGCCGTGGTCGAGTTCTCCGCCCTTTTTCCTCCATTTTCCCTCCCCCACTCCACAGTCAACGCGGCTGACTTTCTGCTCGTGTCGCTGATCGGCTTACCCACCACCGTGGTAGAAGGGATGATCACTGCCTGTCGCTGATGGAGGGCTTCGTGGTCAGAATTTTTCTTTTTAACCCGGGTTCTCGATGCCTCCCGTGCGATGGTGCTCAGCAGGATGATGAGGGCGGATGCCTCTTCTCGACGCCCGTTCTGAGGACGAAGCTGCCTTGGATGTAAAACTGCCGCAGGGTAAGATCGGACTCGTCGCCACTGTTAAGTCTGTGTGTCCCAGTTAAGCTTATTATAAATCACTGGACACAGACCACAAGAATAACTTTAACAGGTCTTTAGTATTCGGAGGTCAGGGCTGAACTGCCCAGCAAATCCCTACACAACACTTATATACCGGTGTGGTCACCACTGGTATTACAGTATACAGCAGCCAAGAGAAAGTAGTACATCTCTTAAGGTAGTTCTCTTAAGGTGGAACAGGTTACATACACCACAATCCACATGCCCGATACGAGACTCCCTAAACAAGCGCTCTACTCGGAGCTCCGGCATGGCAAGAGAGCCACAGGTGGGCAGAGGAAATGCTTCAAGGACACACTCAAAGCCTCCTTGAAAAAGTGCAACATCCCCACCGACACCTGGGAATCCCTGGCCCAAAACCGCACAAAGTGGAGGAGAAGCATCCGGGAAGGCGCCGAACACCTCGAGCCTCTTCGCCGGGAGCAAGCGGAAGCCAAGCGCAGGCAGCACAAGGAGCGCACGTCAACCCAAGCACCCCACCCACCCGCCCCTTCAACCACCGTCTGCCCCACCTGTGACAGAGACTGTGTAGAGACCTAGGGCATACTTATGCATAGTTTTAACTTCAATTGAAGATCTTTCTGAACAAGATAACTTTTCAGCGTTACTAACTGGTTTCCCCTATTCGTGGTTGCTTCCTAATTTGTTGCTAAGATACCTCATCTGATCATGTGGTTCCCAATACACAGACCTTTTTAGCAGATGATATGCTTCAGTCTGTAGGTCTTCGTCTTCTTCTTAGGCAGTCCCTCGGAACCGAGGATGACTTGCTTCCACATTAAAAATGAGTTCGCAGGTGACTGATGAGCCCAATTTGTGCGGTCTTGGGCCAGGGATTCCTGGCCCAAGATTTCTACTACCCTTTGTGTGAAAGAAGTGCTTCTTGATTTCGCTCCTAAATGGCCTAGCCCTAATTTCCCCCATCAGAAGAAATAGTTTCTCTGTATTTTAGCAATAGGTTTAATTGATCCCAATTATTTAATTTGACTTTAAATTCCACTTATATTGTGTCTATGAGAAATGGATAGCTATTTCTATTGATAGTTCAGTGCTCACAAGGGCACGTTACTGTTCTATTCAGATTTTAAAATTATCCCATCTTCAACAACCCCAACCTGACAAGAGCCTTCCGGACTCAATATCAAGTTCAACAATTTCGGATCATAACCTCGGCCCCTATTATATTTTTATATTTTTTATCCACACTTTTGGTTTGTGCCTTTTCCTTTTTCCTCTCTCTCTCCCACATGGCAGCTGTCTCTCACTCTGTTGGCACATTTCACACTTCATCTAGAGCCAGTGTCTGTTTCTTTACCTGTCCTATTACTATCTCGTCTCACCTTGAATATCTCTTAATGTCTCTTCTTTCATCCCCTCCCCCATTTCCCAGCCCCCAAACTGCCTTTTGTTTCATTTCCTGCCTTTTCTCTCTGTTCTGTAGAAGGGTTTCGACCCGAACCGTTGACTCTATTTTTCTCTCCATGGATGTTGCCTGGCCTGCTGAGTTTTTCCAGCATTTACTGTTGTCATTAAGAGGATTTCTTATGCTACTTGCACCACGTGACACTTCTCGTGGTGTCTCAGAATTAAACCACTGTTTTAATGGTGTAAATGTGTCAGGTGGCTAGCATCCTAGGAGGTGGCTCCAGGCCTTCATGATACTAAATCTGCCTGTCTTAGCCCAGCAGCTGACTCATAGATGCATTATTTTATTAATTCATTTAGTTTTCTCCCACACTAAGAGAGCTCACAGACATTGATTTCATGGAAACTAAACTGAAACAACATCAATATAAAAGTAAAAGAAAAATACTGCGGATGCTGGAAATTGGAAATAAAAACAAAAATGCTGGAAATACTCAGCAGGTCAGGCAGCATCTGTGGAGAGAGGAACAAAGGCCCGAATTTTGTCCAGGTAGGTGGGTTGTGGGCAGGGGGGGCCTCCGAGGCAGGTGGGAAACCCGAGAGGCCGGATTTACCGCAGGCCCTGCCAACTTTAATGGCAGGGCCTGATTTGAATGTGAGGCCTCGGATTCCCACCCGCAGCCAGCCAGATTGAGAGGCTGGCTGGCTGCAGGTGGGTAGGCCTCAGTTGTGGAGAGGGAGCAAGGGGTCGGCCGGGGGAGGGATCGCGGTGGGTGGGGGTGGTCGGGGGTCGGCCGGAGGATCGGGGATCGGCGGGGAGGGTTGGCCAGGGATCAGCAGGGGGCGGGGGGGTTGGAGGATCGGAGGGGGGGCCGAGTCGGCCAGGGATTGGGGAGTCAGGGATTGGGGATCAGCATGGGAGGGGGAGAGGATTGGGGCTGGTCACCGAAGGATAGTGGCTGGCCTCCTCATCATCGTTGGTGGGGGGGGGGGCGGGGAGGCCTGGGGGTGGGGTGGGAGGCCTGGGAATGCGGTTCGAGGCCTTGTGAGGGGATCGCCAATCACAGGGGGTGGGTATGGTCAGGACCCTGGATCCAGGAGGTAGGTATAACGTCACTTACCTCCTGGATGCAACAGTCCCCGCCTTTGTTTAACTGCTGGGTTTCACAAATTGTGTGAAACCCGTCCACAGGCAGCTAAATTCAAAATGGAGGGGAAAATAGAGGCTTCCAGCCTCATTACAATATTTAAATTGAGGTAATGCCCCCTGGGAGTGGAAGTGGGCGAATTGGAGGCGGGATCAGGCCAGGATTCACATTTTTAACAATTTAACTGGCCCCACACTCCAAACCCACCTTTTTTTTAATGGGAAAATTCAGCCAAAGTTTCAAGTCGATGTTCTGATGAAAGGTCATCGACGTGAAACATTGGCCCAGATTTGGCAGTGGGTATGAGGGCGTACTCTGAGGGTACGCCATCGTACCGCCTTTGAAATACACCACAAGTTCGGGATTTCCGCATACACTTGTGCAAGGTTCACCTATTAGCGCTGAAATTGAAAAATCACCACTTTGCATTCCCCTGATACCAAGACAAACACAGGATTGCACCGTTTACAATCTTATCAATCGATTTTGATTGGAAATGCATTGCAAAATGATTAGTCCACAGCCCGTTTCTGGTTCACAGCATTTATAAAGAGTATTAAGCTTCCTCTTACATGTTTTCTTAACAATGCTACAAAGCAATTTTAGGAAAAAAGACACTTAGAAACTATCTGTCACTTGCAATAAAAAAGGTTAATGAATATTGGTGGAGAAAATGTGGCAAACAGTCTACTCGCTTAACAGAATCTGACCGTGGAGCTGTTTGAATTGATTTTATGGATATACAGAGGAAAATAATCTCATTCATCCTATGAGGTTTCTGTGTAATGAATAAAGCTTTTTGTGATGATGTTTTATGTAAGACAGCGCACAGATGAGTAGACAGTTTTAGGCCGATTTATTAAAAGCAGACATATATTGTGTACAAAATAACAACAGAAAATGCTGGAAAAACTCAGCAGGCCAAGCAACATCTGTGGAGAGAGAAATAGGGTCAACGTTTCAGGTCGAAACCCTTCGTCAGGATATTGTGTACATTTGGGTGGAGGAGACTTTTTTTGTTGGTCGAGTTTCATTTTAATTACTTGGGAAGTTGAATAAGAAAGTTAAATAAAGTAAACATCTATCAGATTTCAGTGACCACCAATTCTGTCCTTTCAACTCAAAATTGAACAACATAACAAAAAATATAATGCATCTATAATAAGGAAAATAAATGTATCTATTACCAATCTAAATGTGATCTGAATAATATTATAGTTTAATACTGAAAATTAACATTGAATATATGGCTGGGAATCTCCTTCTGAAGTTCAACAACATTACTTGTAGGAGTGTTAGAACTTCACTGAGTATCAAAGCAGGAAGTTGTATACAGAGGGACTAATAAATTGTGAGTTTGGATGAAAAAAATAAATCAAAATGGTGATATGAAATAATTCCAAGTACCAGTTTAATTAAAAGGTTTTAAAAGGTAATTTCAATGCTACAGACTGGGAGAAGTTTCTGTGGGCGTGGCTTAGTTTTGACAGATTTTGTGGGCGTGTCTTCCCTTACGCATAGGCTGTACGCGGCGCGCGTGGCCTCTCTGATGTTGTATGCTGTGCAGAACTCTACAGCGCAGAAGAGCAAGCCTCCATTCTGGGCCTCGCACGTTGTAAGTACATATTCTTTCGTAGGTCGGCGGCCTACTCCGGAGCTACGCCGCCGACCGCAATCTTTGGGACTATTAACTGTTTCGCCACAGATGCTGCCTGATCTGCTGAATGTATCCAGCATTTTCTATTTTTATTTCAATACAAAAGCAACCATGGGATCCAAGGGAAAGTTGCAAGTTGGATCCAAAATTGTCTCAGTCGCAGGAAACAAAGGGTAATGGTCGACGGCTGTTTTTGCAACTGGAAGGCTGTTTCCAGTGGGGTCCCAGAGGGCTCAGTACTAGGTCCCTTGCTTTTTGTGGTATATATCAATGATTTAGACTTTAATGTAGGGGGCATAATTAAGAAGTTTGCAGATGATACAAAAATTGGCTGTGTGGTTTATAGTGAGGAAGAAAGCTGTAGACTGCAGGAAGTTATCAATGGACTGGTCAGGTGGGCAGAAAAGGGGCAAATGGAATTCAATCTGGAGAATTGTGAGGTAATGCATTTAGGGAGGGCTAACAAGGCAAAGGAATACACAATAAATGGTAGGATTCTGAGAAGTGTAGAGGAAGAGAGAGAAGTTGGAGTGCATGTCCACAGATCCCTGAAGGTAGCAGGACAGGTAGATGAGGTGGTTAAAGCATACAGGATACTTTCCTTTATTAGCAGAGGCACAGAATATAAGAGCAGGGAGGTTATGCTTGAACGAGTACAAAGCGCTAGTTAGGCACAGCTAGAGTACTGCGTACAGTTCTGGTCACCACATTACAGGAAAGATGTGATTGCGCGAGAGAGGATACAGAGGAGATTTACAAGGGTGTTGCCAGGACTGGAGAATTTTAGCAATGAGGAATGGGGTTGGGGTTGGGGTTGTTTTCTTTGGAACAGAGGAGGCTGAGGGGAGACTTGATTGAGGCGTTTAAAATTATGAGGGGCCTAGATAGAGTGGATAGGAAGGATCTATGTCCACTAGCAGAGAGGTGAATAACCAAAGGGCATAGATTTAAAGTAATTGGTAGAAGGAGTTGAGTTGAGGAGAATTATTTTCACCCAGAGGGTGGTGGGGGTCTGGAACTCACTGCCTGAAAGGCTGGTAGAGTCAGAAACCCTCATCCCATTTAAAAATTACTCGGATATGCATGTGAAGTGCTGTAATCTACAAGGCTACAGACCAAGAGCTGGAAAGTGGGATTAGGTTGGATAGCTCTTTCTTGGCCAGCACAGACACGATGGGTCGAATGGCCTCCTTCTGTACCATAAATTTCTTTGATTTTATGATTCTCTAAGATGAAAATCAATGAAAATCAAGTGAGTACTCTAAGGGGACAAAAATGACTTCTTAGAATTAAAAGTTAGAAGAAACTATAACTTCTTAGAATTAAAAGTTAGAAGTAACTATAACTTCTTAGAATTAAAATTAGTGGGAAATAAGTTTGTCTCCTATCCTTGTTTAGGAATGTAGAACCCTGATAAGACAGGAACTGTAAAAATAATAAGCTGGTCTTTTGTCCTTGCTTAAGATAAGGCAGGACATACAGATGGGATGAGGTTAGCACTCCTGTCCAGAGCAGGAACAGATAAATTAGCCTGCGAATGCTGTAAAGATGGGTTTCTATGAACCATTCAGCAACCTCCCTGATAAGGGGCATCAAATGGACACAGCCCTTCGCCTATTCTGTAGACCAATCAATGACTGTAGAAGGAGGGTGCACGAGGGGTGCACGCCTCAAGTTAGGGTATAATTGCTGTACGTATTTGATACTCGGTGGAAGAATCCTTTCTCTGGGATGAGACTGAGATTTTCCCCATGCATATGCATGAATAAAGATCGTGAAACTTATCCAAGGTGTCCGTCTGGTGAATTCGTCGTTGCTATAGGGCAAGTGTCGTCCCCTTATCTCAGGGGGTCCGCTTGAGAGGAGGGAAGACTTCTCTTTTACCCCAACAAGTACTAATCACAATTAATGACAAGTTGTCTTTTCATCCCCCACAGATGATTTCCACTGTGCTGGTAACAATGATGATGTATTTTTTGATAAATTAATAGGGGGAAATGCAAATCATTTGAATAGCTTCTTTGTAAATCCTTTGGTGGATAAAGTCGAGGGGTGGGTATCAGCCGCGGCTCAGTTGGTAGCACTCTCGCCTCTGAGTCAGAAGGTTTTGTGTTCACGTTTCACTCCAGACACTTGAGCACTTAATCCAGGCTGACACTTGAGCGCAGTGCTGAGGGAGTGCTGCACCGTCGGAAGTGCTGTCTTTCGGATGAGATTTTAAACCAATCTGCCCTCTCAGGTGGATGTAAAAGATCCCACAGCGCCGTTTCAAAGAAGAGCTGGGGAGTTCGTATGGCGTAATGCCAACTTTTGGCGCATAAGATCAAGGAAATTTGGGCATGAGTTTCCTCAATCTTCTGCGTCGATTCAGTAGAACCTCTGCTGAAACCCTCTGCCGCTCATTAATATAGCTCAGCCCCCCCATGCAAAAGACCAGAGAATGCATGTTTCCTAACTTTATGTCAGTTCTGAACAGATATAAATTTACATTTAAAATCCGAGTCATGACAGAGTGGAATATCATGGGAAAAGACCAGAGAGAGTATTTAAACACAGTGCAGGGGAACCCGAGGGATGACAGAGCGAAAATTTGAGAAAGTGACGGCAGAGGAAGATGCAACAAAGCCTGAGAAATAAAGGCTGAATGTTCAATTATTTATTTATGCTTTAATATTTAACTACATAATAGAGTAAGGAAAACAAAGGCAAAATACCGCAGATGCTGGAAATCTGAAAAAAAAACAGAAAATGCTGGAAATACTCAGCAGGTCAGGCAACATCTGTGGAGAGAGAAACAGAGTTAACGTTTCAGGTCGATGACCCTTCAACAGAACTGGAAAAAGTTGGAGATAGAACAGGTGTTTAAGCAAGTGTAGGGGCAGGGAAAGGGGGAAGGGGAGGAAAGTACAAAAGGGAAGGTCTGTGATAGGGTGGAAGGCAGGAGAGATTAAGAGACAAAAGGGATGATGGTGCAAGGCAAAAGGAGATGGCAATGGGACAGGTTAAGAAACAAAAGATGACTCTAGATGAAGTGTAAATGGCAATGGCAGAATGATCGACAGCTGCCTTGTGAGAGAGAAAAAAATGAAAAAAGATAGGGGCAGAGGTTATGGTCTGAAATTGTTGAATTCTATGTTGAGTCCAGAAGGCTGCAAAGTGCTTAATCGAAAGATGAGGTGCTGTTCCTCGAGCTTACGTTGAGCTTCATTGGAACAGTGTAAGAGGCCAAGGATAGAGAGGTCAGACTGGGAGTGGAGCAGAGAATTAAAGTGACAGGCTCGGGGTCACCCTTACGGACTGAATGGAGGTGTTCCGCAAAATGGTCATCCAATCTGCGATTGGTCTCCCCAATGCAGAGGAGACCGCATCGTGAGCAGCGAATACAGTATACTAACTTGCAAGAAGTACAAGTAAATCGCTGTTTCACCTGGAAGGAGTGTTTGGGGCCCTGGACAGTGCTGGCCCTCTTTTTCTGAGGGTATCACTCATTATTATGCCAACTGTTCAATTTGTGCACAATTCGTCCCACTGCCGGGCCATGGACCGACCTCCATATTGACTATGAGTCCCCTCCTGCCTACATTCCACAACAATCACTATATCCTAGTGATGGTGGACACTTTCTCCAAATGGGTGCCTCATAAAACTGCACCAGTGACAGAAAATGTTTTAGTTGTGGATCCAAATTTCAGTTCATTGGAAGCAACAATAACAGAGACTGATAGTAATTAAGCCAATTTATTGACTGTCATTCGACAATATAAGCAGTTAAAAGTGATGCTTACAACTGTGAAGCATGGACCAGTACGCAAGGTGGACATGCCATTGTCCTTTGGTGCATCTTTGTCCTCTCTTCGTCATCACTGTTCGCAACCTTGGTGTCATATCCGCAGCATAACTAAGAACGCCTACTTCCACCTCCATAACATCGCCTGCCTCTGCCGTTGCTGTAGTGTATGTAACCGTTCTACCTTTAAGAGAACTATTGTATGTAACCGTCCACCTTTAAGAGAACTATTTTAGGTGTTGCACTACTTTATCTTGGCTGCTGTACACTGTAATACCGGGAGTGACCACACCGGTATATAAGTGCTGTGTAAGGATTTATTGGGCAGATTCGCCCTGACCTTCAAATAGTAAAGTCCTGTTAAAGTTACTCTTGTAGTCTGTGTATTAATTCACCATATAACCCACAGACTTTACAGTGGCGACGGGTTCGATCTTACCCTGCGGCAGCGACACACCCGAAGCAGTTAACGAGCGTCGAGAAGAGGCACCCGCCCTCGTCGTTCTGCTGAGAGAAGACTCGAGTCTGCAGAGCAAGGAAGAAGGAAGGATTCAGACACGAAGCCTTCCATCAGCAACAGGCTGTTATTGTCCCTTCTGCCACAGCGGTGAGTGAGCCGATCAGCCAAGAGAAGCAAGTCGGCCACGTTGACTGTGAGTAGGGGGAAAATAAAAAGAAACGGAGGATAAGGGCGGTGAACTCGACCACGGTCGGGGGAAAGGAGCCGGACAGAAGTCAGGCCCAGAGGCGCTGAGACTGGGGCAGCGTAGGGCACGGAAGCCGCGGTACAAGCGGGAACGCAGCCGGTGTGAGAGACCGGGCTACAAGCGGGAACGCAGCCGGTGTGAGAGACCGGGCTACAAGCGGGCTGGGAGACGCAACAGCGTCGTGAGACAGCTAGACCGCGACCGGCGAAAAAGGCCGGGCAGCTACCGAGGCCACGAGGCACTGCGACCGGGATCGTAAGGCGCGGGAAGATATAAAAATAAATAAAATCGCGGAGAACTCAGCCGCAGCCGGGGGAGGAAAGGACCGGACTGCGAGAGGGCGGGGAGGCGTGATTGGAAGCCGCTGAGGGAGAGACAGAGCCGAGTGAAGGGGGAACGGGACCGAGCGAGGGAGACCGAGTGAGATTCCGCCCAGCGGCTGGAACTGTTCGCTGCAAACGGGTTGTCCCCAGCGCCGGGTGCCGGCCGAGAAAAGGGAACAAGGAACGCACTGAAGCCGGCGCGCAGGCTGCGAACTCCGAAAGCCAGCGGTCGTCGCCCGAAGGAAAGCTTACCCCTCCCGCCAGGGGAAGAAACGCGGGAAGCCGCCAGTAGGCGGGGGAGAAGACAGAAGCGGGAAACCGCCATTTTGAAAGTGGGCGGGGAAGAAGACAAGCGCGGGAAACCGCCATTTTTGGAAAAAAAAAGTAACGAACAAATTCGTTGTGGCTTCTCAAAAAGATAGTGAAGATGCCTAAGCATGGTAACATCAACAACTTCGATTCCGAGGTGGAAGATTGGGCCACGTACGTAGAACGCATCGAGATATATTGTGAGGCCAATAAAATAGCAGATGATGATAAAGCTCTCACCTTATTAAACGCAACGGGGGCGAAGACATACGGGCTATTGAAGCATCTTCTATCACCAGCTAAACCGGCGGATCAGACTTTCGCTGATATTGTTGCTGTCCTGAAGGATCATTTGAACCCCACACCGCTGATGTTGGCGGAACGATTGAAATTTTATGCGAGAACGCAACGGAAAGAGGAAAGCAACGCGGAATACTTGGTCGAACTGCGTAGACTAGCGAAATACTGCCAGTTTGGGGAAAATCTGACAGAGGCATTGAGAGACAAGTTCGTGTGCGGGTTGTCGAAGGAAGGAACACAAAAGCGACTGCTCGAAGAGAACGATCTTACACTTGACAAGGCTGTCCTTATTGCAGCATCACACGAAGCAGCCGCGAGAGGCACTGTGGAAATGCAGCTGAAGGCAGCGGTACTCAGCGTGGATCAAATGACTTCGGGTACAACAAAATGTTATCGTTGTGGGAAGACAACACACGACCAGAACCAATGCTGGTTTAAAAACCAGGAATGTAGAAAATGTGGCAAGCTTGGTCACATAGCTAAAGTATGCCGGTCAGGAAAGAAGGCCAACAACAGAAAAAAGTCACCGCAGGAAAAGTACAGCAAGGTACACAAGGTGGCTGAGAAGAGTTCAGATGAACAGAATTCGGATTCAGACCCGAACGGCCAGGAACTGGGTAGTCTGAGAATTTACAATGTGAGTAAGGAAGCTGACCTACAAACTATCTGGGTCACACTAAAAGTAGCCGGAGTCCAAGTGAAAATGGAATTGGACACAGGATCAGCCCTATCAGTCATAAATCGAAGGGATTACAACCGGCTATTCTCACATATACCCTTGAGAGATACCAAGATCGTATTGCAGACATACACGAGGCATAAAGTATACCCCATGGGAAAGATACAAGTCAAGGTGAGAGACAGGGGCAAAGAACACCAAGGAATGGACTTGTATGTACTACCTGAGGGAGGTCCACCACTTCTGGGACGGGAGTGGATCAGGGAAATAAACATGGAATGGCACTACCTAAAAGCAATAACGAGTGAGAACTCGGTGAAGACAATCAGCTCAGACTCTGAAACGGATGACGACAAGACCAGCCCAGGTGCGAAAGACAAGTCTAAAATGGACTTGCTGACTAAGGTTGGAAAAACGAAGGAGTGCATAAATACTAATGCTTCAAAGGAGAACAAAGTTTCAGAACAGAATTCCACTGAACAACAACAACATAGTTTGGCAGAGAATTCTGAGTCTGTCCAGTTTACAGACATGCACAAGTCTGAGGAACACCGGGCTCGAACTCAACTCCATTTCAAATTACAACAGCAATTAGAACAATTGAGTTGCCGTCTCGAGCAAGAGATAAAAGCAATGAAAACGTTCTTTGACACAGAGTGGGAGAATCTGGAAAGACAACAGAAACAGCTGAGGGAGAAAAGGGAGCAGGAGCACACAAACCGTCTACGCAAGGAGGCCAAACGAATCAAAGCTGATTCGGTTTCTGAAGGTGCGTGCTCTAATCTGGTGGAGCAAGATGTTCAGCAACTGAAGGTGCTTGTTAGCAGATTGCAGGCAGAAAAGGCTGAGTTGGTCGCCATGAATTCCGAGCTCCTACTGAAGTTGGGTGTAGCATCACCGGACGATTCATTTGTGGAAATTCGAATGGTGGAGGCTGCGGATGATGGCGAAGTAGAAACAGCAAAGGAGCCCCAGGGCAAGGTTATAAACAGCCCTGCAGCTACTGGGAAACAGATGAGGTCAGAAGAGTCAATGGTCAGCCAACTCCTTTATATGCTGAGGGACAAGACTCTGAAATGGGAACAATTTGGACATGAGTCTAAATCTTCAAAGGAGAGGGGTTTGGAGCTCCCAAAAGTTATTGGAATAGCTGAGGTTGCAACACAGACTGAGAAGATGGCAGCAGAGCAAACCTTGGATGCCAAAAGTACGCTGATTCACATCAATGTTGAACAACAGAATGCTGAAACAGCTGCTCCAGTAGAGGGATTGAATAATACAATCAATCAATCTCCCAATGAAGTTGAAATATTGAAATCACGAATGAGGTCATTAGTAAAAGACTTGCAGGAAGCCCAGAAAAAGCTGGATGAAACTGAACGCATGAAGAAGTCTCTTCAGGAAAGATGTCTGGATTTGGAACAAAAGCTGGCTAACGTCCAGCTGGGTATGGAGGAAATAGAAGATCCTCTCACTGGCCTAGCTCAGGATGACACCGAATATTACCATGACCTGTTGGATGACACCGAATATTACGACGACCTGCTCTGCCCAGCTTGTGATGAAAACTCCCAAAGTGCAGAAACCATGAAGAATCACCTAAAGTCTAAGGAACATCGGGAGATGGTGGCGCTACTACGGAAAAAGGAGGACGAGAAGGAGGAACGGTGCATGCAGCTGGCAGCTGACAGTGGAGCCCAGAGAGTCTCCAAGAAGCAGAAAAGGAAAAGACGAAGCAGAAGATGATGACCATCTGAACCATTATCACCTCTACCAGGTCACGCACGTGGTCTCTCCGTACGGAGCCAAATCAGTTTGAAGTAGAAAAACTTCCCAAGGTACTCAAGCTTTTAAAAGTCAACAATGCTGGTTCAGAAGTGACGGAAGTTCAAGCTGTTAAGTCCAGTGAAGGACTATTGGATGAGTCACTCCAGCAACGTGAACCGACTACACCGAGACTGAATCTGTGAACTGTTTTCCGCAGAGACTGAATCTGTGAACTGTTTCCCGCAGAGACTGAATCTGTGAACTGTTTCCGCAGAGACTACATCTGTGAACTGTTTTTACATGAAGTTGGATATATGTTATGTTTAATGGGGAATAAGTATGTTGTAAGCTAAAAAGGGAGGATTGTAGTGTATGTAACCGTTCTACCTTTAAGAGAACTATTGTATGTAACCGTCCACCTTTAAGAGAACTATTTTAGGTGTTGCACTACTTTATCTTGGCTGCTGTATACTGTAATACCGGGAGTGACCACACCGGTATATAAGTGCTGTGTAAGGATTTATTGGGCAGATTCGCCCTGACCTTCGAATAGTAAAGTCCTGTTAAAGTTACTCTTGTAGTCTGTGTATTAATTCACCATATAACCCACAGACTTTACAGTTGCCTCAGCTCATCTGCTGCTGAAATCCTCACCCATGCCTTTGTTACCTCTAGACTTGACTATTCCAATGCACTCCTGGCTGGCCTCCCACATTCTACCCTACGTAAACTTGATATCATCCAAAACTCGGCTGCCCGTGTCCTAACTCGAACCAAGTCCCATTCACCCATCACCCCAGTGCTCGCTGACCTACATTGGCTCCCGGTTAAGCAATGCCTCGATTTCAAAATTCTCATCCTTGTTTTCAAACCCCACCATGGCCTCGCCCCTCCCTATCTCTGCAATCTCCTTCAGCCCCACAGCCCCCCGAGATATCTACGCTCTTCTAATTCTGGCCTCTTGAGTATCCCTGATTATAATCGCTCAACCATTGGCAGCCGTGCCTTCTGCTGCCTAGGCCCTAAGCTCTGCAATTCCCTGCCTAAACCTCTCCACCTCGCTACCTCTCTTTCCTTCTTTAAGACACTCCTTAAAACCTACCTCTTTGACCAAGCTTTTGAACATCTGTCCTAATATCTCCTTATGTGGCTTGGTGTCAAATTTTGTTTGATAATACTCCTGTGAAGTGCCTTGGGACATTTTACTACGTTAAAGGCGCTAGATAAATACAAGTTGCTGTTGCCATTTATGAATCTTCTCAAAAGCAAAATACAGTGGATGCTGGAAATCTGAAATAAAAACAGAAAATGCTGCAAATACTCAGCAGGTCAGGCAGCATCTGTGGAGAGAGAAACAGAGTTAATGTTTCAGGTCGATGATCTTTTCAATTCTTTCAAGAATGTTCTCTTTCCTATCGGGTGTTTTTGATAGAAGTCACAATCACAAGATCATTCCTCCTTTTGGCACTAAAAACGGTTATCAGTTGTGGTCATAAGAGAATAAAAACATAAAAAACAGGAGCAGGAGTAGGCCATTCGGCCCCTTGAGCCTGCTCCGCCATTCAATAAGATCATGGCTGATCTTCTACCTCATCTCCACTTTCTTGCACTTTCCCCATATCCCTTGATTCCCTTAATATTCAAAAATCTATCGATCTCTGTCTTGAATATACTCAACGACTGAGCCTCCACAGCCCTCTGGGGTAGAGAATTCCAAAGATTCACCACCCTCTGAGTGAAGAAATTTCTCCTCATCTCAGTCCTAAATGGCCGACCCCTTATTTTGAGACTGTGACCCAACCATTTTATCCTCTACATTTATTTTGTCAGCCACTTCTTTTTCCTGGAGCTCTTTGTTGCAACATACATAAATTTGTAAAGTCTGAAAAACACCTTTAAAATATTTGCAGTCTTTATAAAAGCTGCAACATTTTCTTCCGCTTTAAGGGCTGTTGAAATATTAACCCTCCTACCTCAGTGGATCCAAGGGGGGCCATGTCGGTAACGGGTCTCGGCCCCGCTGCTGGCTCCTTTCCGGCCTCCGAAATAATATTCCAATGATTGGGTTTGTTAAGCTGATCCAGCAAGCTTATGACACATCATCAGCCGGTTTCCTTAAAGGGACCATGCCCAAATTTAGTTTGACATTTGTACTGTCAGTGTTCTACAGCATTGAGATGCTGTAAACACTGACAAGCACTGCGCAGAGGTGCATGTCTGCACTCAGGTTCTCCCATGACTCCCTCCATATGCTTATGGAGGGAGTCAGAGCACGCAGGGAGATCCTCTTCACTTCCCATGGACAGGACACCAATGCAGCCTGGTTGCACATTGCACAGGAGGACACAAGCAAGGATGTCATCAGGAGGACTTGGCTGCAGTGGTGCAAACCTTTCAATGATCTCAGTAGATCACGAAACGTTACTGCAAAGCCACACTCAACAGTATCCTGCTGTGCCACTCATCACATCCCTATCACTCTGCCTTCCCTACCCTACTCCTGCACATCCTTACTCGCACCAACTTACCTTGCACCTCCACCCATCCCTCTCTATCTATATTATCACATCCCCATCTCAGTAGCCACCCCTCACACTCACCCTCATCCTAGTGCAATCATACCAACTAACAAAACACAAGGGTAGGCATTTGGGTGTTTTAGCCAATATTCATGTAAAGTTTCTGTTAATGTGCTGTCAGACACTGTTCACCCAATCTAGAACTACTAACAATCAAGTGCCGCCCTTTTTATTTACCGAGGGAAATCTCTGCTATTCTCATGGCAGCAGTTTACATCCAGCCACGAGCCGATGCTAACACTGCACTGAGCGAACTTTACAGTGAGGTTAGCAAACTTCAGAACCGATATCCTGAGGCAGTTTCCATCATTGCGGGAGACTTTAACCACTGTAATCTAAAGAAAGTATTGCCGAAATACTTTCAACACATCTCCTGTCCGACGAGAAACGGAAAAACTCTAGATCACTGCTACACAACAATAAAACACGCCTACCGTGCCATTGCTCGGCTGGGCTTCGGCAAGTCAGACCACGTCGCCGTGCTCCTACTTCCTGTTTACAAAAAGAAGTTAAAGAGTACACCCACAACAGTGAAAACGGTGCGAAGCTGGACAGTGGACACAGAACTACAACTGCAGGGCGGGCTGGAAATAACAGACTGGAGTGTTTTCAAGAACCCAGACCTGGATGTGTATGCAGGCCACGTCACTGGATACATCAACAGACTGGTGGATGAATGCATTCCTACCAAGACTGTCCGTTCATTTCCCAACCGCAAACCATGGATGAATTCAGACATCCGCAACAAACTAAGAGAACGGTGTACCGCTTTCAAATCAGGGGACACCGAACTCTACAAGAAGACCAAGTATGACCTCAGAAAGGCCATCAAAACAGCAAAAAGAGACTATAAGAATAAACTGGAGTCCCAGTACGGTGGGGGCTCCGACACCAGACGCATGTGGCAGGGACTAAAGGCCATCACCAACTACAAGGGGAGCTCAGCGGGAGTCACCAACACCGATCCCTCCCTACCAGACGAGCTGAACACTTTTTATGCTCACTTTGAGAGGGAGAACACTGAGCCGGCAATCAAAACCCCCAGCCACTCAGAGGATTACACATTACAGCTGACTGAGTCTGAAGTCCAGAGAACCTTCAGGAGGGTGAAAGCACGGAAGGCAGCCGGCCCAGACGGGGTTTCACCCCGTGTCTTCAAGATCTGCGCAGACCAGCTGGCTCCTGTGTTCACGGACATTTTTAACATCTCACTGCAGCAGTCTGTTGTACCAGTGTGCTTCAAGGAGACAACCATTGTGCCGTTACCTAAGAAGACCAAGGTAACAGGCCTCAATGACTATCGACCCGTGGCTCTAACACCTATAGCTATGAAGTGCCTGGAAAAGCTGGTCATGACACACATAAGCAGCATCATATCCGATTCCTTTGACCCATTCCAGTTCGCATATAGGGCGAACAGGTCTGTGG
Source organism: Somniosus microcephalus (assembly GCF_052327205.1). NCBI lineage: Eukaryota > Metazoa > Chordata > Chondrichthyes > Squaliformes > Somniosidae > Somniosus > Somniosus microcephalus. The sequence goes on along the minus strand of NC_140988.1, from coordinate 318,015,676 downwards.
ACGATGCCATCTCCCTAACACTAGACACTGCCCTGGAACACTTAGACAGGAGGGACACTTATGTCAGACTGTTATTCATTGACTGCAGCTCTGCATTTAATACTATTGTTCCCTCCAAGCTGGTCCTGAAACTGAGGGACCTAGGCCTGGGCACCCCCATCTGCAATTGGATTCTGGATTTCCTGACTGGCAGGCCTCAAGTGGTGAAAATAGGGAACAACACCTCATCCACTCTGGTTCTCAACACCGGCGGAGCGCCACAAGGCTGCTGCCTCAGTCCTTAGCTGTACTCTCTGTTTACACATGACTGTACAGCCATACACAGCAACAACCGGATCATCAAGTTTGCCGACGACACCACAGTAATTGCCCTGATAAGCAACAATGACGAGACGGAGTACAGAGAAGAGATAGTCCAGCTGATGAGATGGTGCAATGACAACAACCTTGCCCTGAACATTGGCAAGACTAAGGAGCTCATCGTGGACTTCAGAAGCCACCGAGGGAACCACCGCCCCATCAGCATAAATGGGACACCAGTGGAAGTCGTCAGTTGCTTCCGATTCCTCTCTCCGATGACCTGGCCTGGAAACACAATACTGAGGCCATGCTGAAGAAGGCACACGAGTGCCTCTACCCTCTATGGTGCCTGAGGAAACGCGGCATAAGCACACAGAGGCATGTGAACTTTTACCGCGGCACCATAGAGAGCATCCTGACGGGTGGTGTCAATGTGTGGTATGGTAACACCACTGCACAGGACAGGAAAGCCATCCAGAGGGTTGTGAGTGTAATGTATGTACCTTTAAGGGGGGAACTACTTTTTACAGCTCATGTATACTGTAGTACCGGCAGTGACCACACCTGTATATAACGCTGAGTAGTAATCTGTATAGATCAGTCGCAGTTTAAGCCACGTTGAGTAAACACCTGTTGTACCATTCTCCGCAGTCCGTTTCTTATTATACACGGACGTAACATTGGCGACGAGGCAGGTTCGAACCTACCTGCAACTCTGCATCACCTCCCGGGGATTCGTTCCTGGAGATCAGTGGATTGGAGGTCAAGGCCAGAGACTCGGGCGTCGACCACGGGCAACCGCCCAGTCATCCAGCAGAGACTCGAGAATTGCGGGGGAGGCTGTCGAGAGCCAGGCTTAGCTTTCCAGTCGAGGTGGTCCAGCGAAACGGGCTGGCGACAGGTAGAACGCAGACCCTTCCCGGACAGCGGCGGGCTACAGCCCGACCGAGCGGCACAGCAAAGGGCCAAGCAGCGTCGACAGGGGAGAGAGAGAGAGGGCAGAGCGCACAGGGCGCAGCCGGTGTTCAGGGGCCGAGCAGTGTCGGAGAGAGGGAGAGAGAAACACGCAGAAACCCGCGAGGCGCCGCCATTGCCATGAGAACTGCCGGGAGCGGCGTCGGCAGCAGCGGGGGAGGAAGGAAAGCGCGGGAGATGCCATTTTAAGCCAGTGGGAGATGCCATTTTAAACCACACCCAAAATGCCGAAGAGTGGCAGTATCACCGCATTTGTCAATGAAGTCGAAGATTGGACGACATATGTCGAACGGATAGAGGTGTACTGCGAGGCAAATGAGGTGTCAGATGACAAGAAAGCGTCGGTATTGTTAAATTTAATGGGTGCAAAGACGTATGGTTTATTACGAAATCTAGTAACCCCAACGAAGCCAATGGAAAAGAGTTTTGAAGACATAGTAACGATACTAAAGGAACAGTTAAACCCCACACCGCTGCTGATAGCAGAAAGATTCAAGTTTCACAAACGGAACCAGCATAAGGGTGAAAGCAATGCTGATTATTTAACAGAACTGCGCAAACTATCGAAACACTGCCAGTTTGGAGCAGGACTGACAGATGCCTTAAGGGACAAGTTTGTGTGTGGGCTTCAAAGTGAAGGAACTCAGAAACGGCTTTTATCTGAAAAGGACCTTATGCTAGAAAAGGCTTTCAGCATTGCAGTATCATGTGAAGCAGCAGCACGGGGCGCTGCAGAGATACAACAGAGACCGCAAGAATATGGCACAAACGAAATGTCATATGGAACAGAGAAGTGCTGTCGCTGCGGCAGAACAACACACGACCAGAATGATTGCTGGTTCAAAGACAAAGTGTGCAGACAGTGTGGAAAAGTAGGACACATAGCACGAGTCTGCAGGTCGGGAAAGAAAACCAGCAATAAGAAACCTACCAAAGGAAAGTACCAGAAGGTACATAAGATGATGGAGAATAGTTCAGACGAACAAAAGAGTGATAACGACTCCGAAAGCAGGGAACTGAGTTGTCTGAAACTACATAATGTGATCACAATGGAGGATCACCGAACCATTTGGGTCACTCTCAAGATAGCCGGAGTCCAGGTAAAGATGGAATTGGACACAGGATCAGCCCTAACAGTCATAAACTGACGGGACTACGAGCGGCTATTCTCACACATACCCTTGAGAGACACAAAAATTATTTTGAAGACGTACACAGGGCAAAAAGTCTACCCCAAACGAAAAATAAGGGTGATCATTATATATAACGGTAAGGAAACACCGAAACTAGACCTGTATGTATTGCAAGATGGAGGACCACCATTACTGGGACGTGAATGGATCTGGAAGATACAACTGGATTGGCATTCCATACAGGCACTGACTGTGGCTGACAAAAAGGATGACGACGTCACACCTGGGCGACTGTCAAAGATCCTAACTGACGCGAAAGAAGTGTTCCAGCAAGGACTCGGAACACTAAAAGGCATGAGAGCGACGATTAAAATTGAAGAAAATGCAAGCCCAAAATTTTTCAAGGCCAGACCGGTACCTTATGCGATCCGCCCAGCCGTCGAAGCAGAGATGGGGAGTCTGGAACGTTCAGGTGTACTGTCCAAGGTAGACTGGAGCGAGTGGGCTACACCCATCATCCCTGTGATGAAAAAGTCGTTGAGCAGCACGCCTGGGGAACCAAGGAAGGTTCGCATCTGTGGGGACTTTAAGGTAACAGTGAACCTGGTCCTTCGCACTGTACAATATCCACTTCTGCGGATTGAAGATATTTTCGCCTCGCTATCTGGAGGGAAATGCTTCACTAAGATTGATCTGGCCCAGGCGTATCTGCAAATGGAGGTAGAAGAAGCATCAAAAAAATACCTCACAATCAACACCCATAAAGGTCTCTACCAATACAACCGGCTGGTATTCGGGGTAGCATCAGCTCCGGCTATTTGGCAGAGGGCAATGGAACAAGTCCTGCAAGGGATCCCAGGGACCCAGTGTTATTTGGACGACATCCTGGTCACGGGTGAAAATGACAGTGATCACCTTGCCAACCTGAAGCAGGTGCTCACTAGATTGCAGGAATATGGGCTCCGAGCTAACCGCCCCAAATGCGAGTTTTTTAGAAAACAGATCTCGTATTGTGGCCACGTTATCAATAAAGAGGGGTTACATAAGTCCCCAGAGAAGGTTGAGGCAGTAGTCATGGCTCCAGCACCGGAAAATGTGTCACTACTGAGGTCGTTCCTCAGGCTGGTAAACTACTACCATAAGTTCTTGCCAAATTTGTCTACCATACTACACCCACTGAACACCCTACTGCAAACTGGGGTGCCATGGAAGTGGAGTGACGAATGTAGACGAGCTTTCCAGAAGAGCAAAACACTAATCACATCGAAAGAGGTATTGGCCCATTACAACCCAGCATTACCAATTTGGTTGGCATGTGATGCGTCACCCTACGGCATTGGAGCGGTGCTGTCGCACAAATTCTCGGACGGCTCAGAGAGGCCAATAGCCTTTGCGTCACGATCACTAACCTTAGCCGAGCGTAACTACGCCCAGATTGACAGGGAGGCTCTCAGCCTAGTGTGGGGAGTGAAAAAGTTCAATCACTATCTGCACGGGCAGAAATTCACCTTGCTGACTGGCCACCAGCCTCTTGTCTCCATTTTTAATCCGAAGAAGGGCGTTGCGGTGATGACTGCGCAATGACTACAAAGATGGTCACTTTTTCTAGGGGCACACCACTATGAGATTGAATATAAGGGCACGAAACAGCATGGAAATGCTGATGGGCTATCACGCCTGCCACTGCCTACTGCGGAGGAAGCACCAGCAGTGGATCCTTTTGAAATATTCCATTCGACTATAGTTGAATGCCTACCGGTAACTAACGCTTGTATCGAAAAGGAAACCCGAAATGACCCGACACTGTCTCGGGTATATGATTTGACGATGAAGGGATGGCCAGCACATGGCGACTCACTGTAGCCAGCATTCTCAACAAGGAGAGAACAGCTGTCAGTGTGCTGGGGGACCCTGATGTGTGGATCCCGAGTGGTAATTCCACCCAAGTTAAGGGATAGAGTGCTCAATGAGCTTCATGAGGGTCATCTGGGAGGGGTAAAAATGAAAAGCCTAGCCAGGGCTTATGTGTGATGGCCGGGAATTGATAAACAAATCGAGGACCTGACCAAGAGCTGCTCAGGATGCCAGAAAGTCCAAAATGCACCACCACAGGCCCCTCTGCACCCATGGGAGTGGCCCTCATCTCCATGGCAATGGGTGCATATTGATTTTGCTGGTCCATTCATGGACTCAATGTTTTTAATAGCCGTGGATGCGCACTCGAAATGGCCTGAGGTCATCAAAATGTCCTCCACCACCACGGACAAAACTATTGCAGTCCTACGGACCACTTTTGCCAGGAATGGCTTGCCAGAACAGATTTGCTCCGACAACAGACCACAGTTTGTGTCCAAAGACTTCCGGAGGTTCTTGAAAAAGAATGGGGTAAGGCATTACACATCCGCCCCATATCATCCAGCCACAAATGGATTGGCTGAGAGGTTCATACAAACCTTTAAGAAGGCAATAAAGGCTATGTACAATGACAACATTCCGCTGCAGCACAAGGTGGACAATTTCCTGTTCGCCTACCGGAATGCGACACATGCAGTCACCAAGCAGACCCCAGCCATGATGTTCTTTAACCGAAGGTTAAGATCTCGCCTGGATTTGCTCAGACCAAACGTACGAAGAGATGTTGAGAGTAAGCAATTCCAGCACATCCATGAGAAGCCAACAAGGAGCTTCAATGTAGGGCAACCAGTCTTGGCCCGCGACTACCGAACAATAAAATGGCAGCCAGGAACGATATGCACACGGCAGGGCCCACTAATGTACACAGTGGACGTTGGGGAGAGCATCGTGAGACGCCATGCTGACCAGATCCTAGAGTCACAGGGACAAGTCAACCCCATGCCTCACCCATACGTACCTGGTGATGAACCCGACGTACAGGTAGCATCTACCCCAGAAACAGTAGCATCGGAAGCTGATGAACCAACCGACGACAGGGGGCCAGAATCGCCTCCGCACCAAGAGCAAGACACTCGGGAAAAGCGCTATCCAGAAAGGATCAGGAAGCCTCCCCAAAGACTGAATTTATAAATAGACTATTTTCAGCTAATGTTGCATGTTAAAAGTGTTAATTGTAATTAGTTTGATATTTAATTGTTAAATGAGTGTTATGGTACTGTTAATCTAAAAGGGGAGGAATTGTAATGTATGTACCTTTAAGGGGGGAACTACTTTTTACAGCTCATGTATACTGTAGTACCGGCAGTGACCACACCTGTATATAATGCTGAGTAGTAATCTGTATAGATCAGTTGCAGTTTAAGCCACGTTGAGTAAACACCTGTTGTACCGTTCTCTGCAGTCCGTTTCTTATTATACACGGACGTAACAGTGAGGATGGCAGAAAAGATCATCGGGTGTGCACTTCTGTTCATCGAGGAGATCTTCCAGACCAGGTGTCGGAACAAGGCCCGCTCCATCATCCAAGACCCCAATCACCCTGGGCACGAACTGTTCTCCCTCCTGCGGTCCGGCCGTCGGTACCGCAGCATCCGAACCAGGACCAGCAGGTTCAAGAACAGTTTCTACCCACAGGCAGTGCGCCTACTGAACTGCTAACCGCACTGCCCCACATATCATAGTCACATTCTCCTCCCCACCCTGGAACTGTATATCACATGAACCGTGCACGCACAAGAACATTCTTGATCACTAGACTGTGTGCACATAGGACTCTTGTACCTCAACCTTAACTTATAACTTATAACTCATTTGTACATTGCACACTACATTTTAACTGATACTTATTTATATATAAATATATATATTATACTTATGCTACCATATACTTATCATATTATATTACTATTACTTCCAGTGGTAATAAGTGCTTTTTGCACTATTCATCATATCCTGCAACTTGGACTGTCATTGCTATACTTATTTGCTTATTGTTTCTATATTTATACTGTTTTTACTTTTGCTTTTTATATTTATGCTTATATTGTGGGAGTGAGTGGGGAGTAAGCATTCCATTGTACCAGTTACATATGGCAATAAAATAATCTTGAATCTTTAATCTTGAATCTTGAGGGGGAGAAATTGGGTGGAGCCGCAAACGAGGCGCCAAGCTCACCTGGGTGCCGGATTTAGCGCAGCGTTTGGAGCAGTAGCGACCGCCGGAAATTCAGCTTGAGTGCCCCAAGAGGGACACGGGGCGAGGCTCGAGGCACTCCGCATCCCTCTTAGGGCGCTGAAACTGAATATCGCAGTGCAACATGCCGCAGCACCACACACTGCGGCACGGCACGCTGCGGTACTGCAGGCCTTCCTCCCATTCTTAAGGGGGAGGGGCCTGCACCAGGGCGATCGGAGATCGTGAGTGCAGGCAAAAGAGCCCGGCACCGAGGAGAAGTACCGGGCTCTCGGGAAACAGCCGGCAATGCCGCGGGGGGCGATCAGGAGGCTGGGGACGGAGGTGCTGGCAGGCGGCCGCTGAAAAAAATGGCCGCCCCGCACCTCCAACTTAATTTGCGCCACTGCCGCCACAGGAAGGCCCCGTGAACCGGGCGCCATTTGCGAACGGCGCTACAGAGGCGGTCGCTGCCAAATATCGCGATCGGGGCGGTAGCGGGGCGCTGCGCACACCGATGACGTCATCGGAGGTGGCGCAGTGCAACAGGTTAATGCCGCCATTAGCGCCCCAGCTAAATATCGCGGGAGGCGCGGCCAGTGGCGCTAAAGCCACTGAGTGCCCTCTTTAGGCGCTAACTGGTGGCGCAGCCCACCGACTTTCTAGGCCTGAATCTTAATTTTCAACACTTTGTGTTCTTGGACAGATTTGTGTGCACCTTTGGAAGTGGCTTAGTGAGTTGCAGTGAATGGTGAGACATAACGGTACCACCCTCAATGCTGATATGCATGTGAAAGGAATGGTTTGGGCATTATAGAGATGCTTTCTGTTGTTGGTGTGGGGTGGTGCCAACCTGGAGCATCATGTGGCAGCCAGGATGTACAGTATCAAGTGAAGTAAATCTGGCCATGGTGAGGCCATCCTTGGCCTCCCAGGCAACAATGTGGCTAGGTGCTGATGCCCTCTGCCCTGTGCAGTATCAGGTGATTGTGGAGAAGGTTGGTGTTGTTGTTGGTGTTGTTAGTGTGCCTCATGATGCTGGTGTTGGGGCTGATCATGGTGGGATTCTGAGTACCAAGGTGAGAGAGCTTCAAGGGCACCCATGTTGATAGAATAGATGGCAGGTGAAGTAGAGATAACAGAAGCGATCTGTCAATGGTTGGAGAGGTAATGAGGTAAGACTGGATGGAGACTTGTGTAAAGACTTGCAGCATCCTGAAGCTGTAGTGGAAATGCAGTTTAGAGAAGCTAATGGTTAAGGGAACATATCTCAATCAGCTGGCAGCTTGACTTGACATTTGAAGCTGTCAACTCATCAGCTGATTCAATGGCAAGTGACCTCCTGCCTCAGCTTCACAGACGAAGTCTAGGCACAGTGGGAAATCGGTGGGCGACCTGTCAAATCCAAAAAGTTGGGGAAAAAACATTGATAAGTGGCTGTAAACAAGCCACTAATGATTCTGATAGCAAAATACTGCAGATGTTGGAAATCCAAAATAACAACAGAAAATGGTGGAATTGCCTCCCCCCTCCGCCGCTACCTATCGGGTCTGCTCAGTGCTGACAGACCCGACATCGGGAAAGTCCAGTGTGTGCATTTTGACAGCGGGTTCCCGACCCGCTGTCAATCATTTTAAATTTAACAGCTGACCCGCCACACATCCCATCCGCTGACTGCCAACAAACTTCCGACCACTGTTTCTAAACAGCACAAACAGTAGGAACAAAAAGCAAGAACACTGCTCAGGAAGCTGCTGATGGAAGGAACAATGCAGGGCAACTCCTGAGGCTCTCTCGCTATACTTTACTTTGGAATGTTGTTTTGTGTCTGCTATTTACCATTGGAGGCTGTCTGCTGAGAATGCTTTCTCATCACATCGCTAGAAATTTACGTAAAGTTGTGTCTGTGGCCTAGAAATTCAGTATCGCCACGTTTGGGGTGTTATAGTCGACTGGGCGTGAAATTTAGCGCCCGGCGCAAATTATCGCCACCTTCAGCTAAATTGACCTGCTTCGCCCCAAGAGGTGCTTGGAGCGCTAAAGCAGGCGCTGCATGACTGTCCTAAGGTGCTAAGCCGGAGAAGCGAGGCGCTACCACTGAGGACGGGCGCAGCGCAGGTGCAGCCAGTTCGTGATTACAGGCAGAAACGCTGGTGCCGGTCAGCTCTTAAAGGGGAGGGCCGATCTTGGATTGCAGCCACACCCTGCACATCGGAGCCCTGATTCTCGGCCTGGACAGACCTGCTGCCACATTCTAACGCCTAGGACCATGGAGAGGGCCAGGGAGCGAGCGCAGCAGTTCAGTGAGGGGCCCTGCAGGTTCTGGTTGGCGCAGTGGAGCGCAGGCGATCTATCCTGTTTCCGGACAGTGGCAGGAGGCTGCTGCCCACCAACTACCGCAAAGCGTGGAGGGAGGTGGCTCACAGAGTGACCTCCAGCAGCATGGTGCCTAGGACCCCTGTGCAATGCAGGAAGAAGTTCAACGACCTCCCTCGGATCGTCAGGGTGGGTACCCTTTTCAGCATCCCCTTCATCCCGGCATGTGCACCTCACTTTATGGCCAAAGGGTCCTGAAAGCCCCAATGCCCAGCCCTCATCCAACACCTATGGGCCTTTCATGAAACTCACACGCACATTCAGCACTTTACACACCGTAAGGGTTTTTCGACCATGGGAGGCAGTGCAGCCAAGATCAGGGCTTCACTCTGTAAGGGCTATTTGACCATGGGAGGCAGTGCAGCCAAGATCAGGGCTTCACACTCTAAGGGCTATTCAACCATGGGAGGCACTGCAGCCAAGATCAGGGCTTCACACTCTAAGGGCTATTCGATCATGGGAGGCACTGCAGCCAAGATCAGGGCTTCACACTGTAAGGGCTATTCGACCATGGGAGGCAGTGCAGCCAAGATCAGGGCTTCACACTGTAAGGGCTATTTGACCATGGGAGGCAGTGCAGCCAAGATCAGGGCTTCACACTGTAAGGGCTATTCCACCATGGGAGGCAGTGCAGCCAAGATCAGGGCATCACACTGTAAGGGCTATTCCACCATGGGAGGCAGTGCAGCCAAGATCAGGGCTTCACACTGTAAGGGCTATTCCACCATGGGAGGCAGTGCAGCCAAGATCAGGGCTTCACACTGTACTCAGAGCCCATCCTTTCTCTTGCAGGGCAAGCTGGCCCATAACAGGAGGCAGCAGCAATGGACCGGGGGGGGCCGGCCTCACCTTAAAGACCTCAGCGATCTGGTGCAGCGAGTCCAGCGCATTATGGCAGGCTGGAGATGCCGACCCCGTTCTGGACAGCAATGGTAAGGTCATCACCTTTTGACCTCTCTCCTTCCACTTGTGCCTCACACCAGCATCCTTTGCCACTATCGAACCAATACAGTGCATTGCAGCACTCATGCCGCCCTGTCCTCATGCTAAAGCAACTCTTGTACATCCCTGCTTTCAGATGGTGAATCACCAGGTGAGGAGGTGGGTCCTCAAGCTGCCACTGTGAGTGATTCTGAAGCCGAGGAGGAAGAGAAAGCCGGACCATCAGTGCCACCCTCAGCCGAGGCAGCCCATGGCCATAATGGGGACATGTCTTCCTTGGAGGGGAGCAGGGGGGAAGGGTCTGAGGAGGGTGAAGCTCCGGGGCCCAGCAGGCTGCAGCAACGCGGGGGGGGGGTAGGGAAGCTTGGCGGCCTTCTCCCCGGAGGGAGAGTCTGGCCTCCAGTCCTGCTACAGTGAGCGCAGAAGAGGTGCGGCTCCTTGCTGAAATGGGCACCCAGGCGGAGCAGAGGCACACTGAGCTCATGGCTGCAGTAGCAAGGATACCCGAATCCATTGAGTCACTGGCAAGGAGTGTCCAGGACTTCGGTGCAGCACAGGCAAGGAGTCTGCAGGACTTCGGTGCAGCACAGGGAAGGAGTCTGCAGGACTTCGGTGCAGCACTGGCAAGGAGTCTGCAGGACTTCGGTGCAGCACAGGCAGCACAGGCGGCTTCCACGCAAGTGCTTAGTGGTGCAATGCAGTCAGTGGCTGGTCTGATGCAGACACAGATTGAGGCCACACGAGCACCTACTACTGCCACCCTCGCTGCATCGGGCATGAATCACCGGGGCCCTCACCGCGCTGCAGAAGGCCAGCAGTCTGTGCTTCAGCAGATTGCTCCGCATGCTGCAGTGCTGCTCCGTGGGAGTGCCAGTGTGTCGTCCGATCAGGGAGTGCCTGTCCTCTGTCAGGATGGCAGCATTCCTGCTGCCAACTCTGTCACTTCTCCACTGCAGCTGCTACCACCCATAGGACAGACTGCTGCCGTCCATGCAGAGTTGGAGCAGTCAGCAGCTGGCCCCTCCAGGCCCAGAGCTTGTCCAGGCCGTCCCCCAAGGGCATCTGCTTGTGATGAAATATGTCATTCATCAGACTCTGTATTTAACTACATATATTGTATTGCCTGCTCCTGTGTTTTTACCTTGTATTGTATATAGTGCATCACTGCTGACTCAGTTTCTGACACTCAGCAGCCTTCCCCCAGCCTTGCTGCAGCCACTGGGGTCCCATTGCGGAGGAGCTGCAGGGTGGGAAGGGGCCAATCTCGCAAGTGAAGCAGATCACCCTCGAAGGGCAAAAAGTAGGAGGTGTGGCAAAATGCTGTTAATTTTTTTAGTGAAGGCCGAGGATCATGGTCATTTTTTGTTAACTCTTTTGTTCATTGTCTCCAGGTTGTGAGAGCCAATTATGCGTCTGACTGCTTTTTTTTGGGTTTCTCTCTATTACTTTGTCATGCGGGAAGGGCACACAATTTGTTAAATAAAGAAGTGTCTTTATTCAGATTGTGCATGTTTGCTCTTTGAACTATTTGTTGCCTTGATCGGCTCAGGGTTTGCAGAACCGTTCCATTCATGTTCTTTCAATGGCACAAGCCATTCCCTCAGAGGGGGCCTAGAACCGACGTGCAATAAGCCGCTGACGGACGGCCCTTGCACTTTGTGCCTCCCTCCCATCTTGGTGCTCCTCCTCCTCCTCCTCCTCCTCCTCTGCTGGTGCTCCAATGTCTGCTGGCAGTGGCTGAGTCCTGAGGATTGCCAGGTTATGCAGCATGCAGCACACTACAAAGAAATGGGAGACTCGCTCAGGCGAGTACTGAAGGGCTCCCCTGGAATGGTCCAGACAGCGGAACCGTTGCTTGAGCACGCCGATTGTGTGCTCAATGATGTTCCTGGTCACTTGATGGCTCTCATTGTATCATTCTTCAGCAGGGGTGCTGGGCACACAGAGCGGGGTCATCAGCCAGGTGCACAGGGGATAGCCCTTGTCCCCGAGAAGCCAGCCTCCTGGGTGAGCCGGGGCTTCGAAAAGGTCTGCCACCGAAGTCTGGCGCTGGATGAATGCGTCGTGGCTGCTGCCTGGAAAGCGGACATTGACAGCTAGTATCAGCTGTCTGTGGTCACGCACCAACTGCACGTTCAGCGAATGGAACCCCTTCCGGTTGCGGTAATCCTCGGCATTCTTTTGCGGCACCCGCAAAGCCACATGCGTGCAGTCAATGGCGCTCTGGACCATGGGGAAGCCCGTTATTCTTGCAAATCCCATTGCACGCTCTTGCTGCTTGTCCAGGGTCATGGGGAAGGAAATGTACTGATGTCTCCTTTTAAAGAGGGCATTCGTGACTTGACGGATGCAGCAATGCACCGCGAGCTGGGAGACATTGGCAATGTCCCCAGTAGCGGATTGGAAGGAGCCGGTGGCATAGAAGTTGAGAGCCACTGTCACCTTCACTGCCACCGACAGAGACATCCTGCTCCTCAGTTGAGGCTGCAGATCTGGCTGAAGCAGGTGGCAGAGCTCAGTGACCACCTCCCTGCTGAATCGAAACCTCTGAATACACTGCTTCTCAGACATGTTGAGGTAGGAGAACTGTTGGCGGAATACCCTGGGAGGGTAAGGCCTCCTGTGCCGACGCCTGTTGGCCCCCCTCTGTCTGGCCATGATTGGCACTCACTCTCGCCATCTCTGAGCCCTCTCAATGCAATGGAGAAACCCAACGTTTCCACCCATTGCAGCCCCCATAGTATGTGACCATTCAAGGTTATGGCACTGAAAAATCAATCCAACTACAAAGTTCTGGGCCCAAGCCAGAAGTACCTCTGCGAGCGCTGAGTCAATGCAGAAAGCTCTCTCCCTTTGTCTCTCTGCAAATCTCTCTCTCTCACACAGAAGGAGTGGTCCAAAAATGGCTTCCACAAAGAAGCCAGGAAGAGCCCCCTTTAAATAGCGCCCCCCCAGCCCCACAGCGACTGGGAACCATTCCAGTCAACCAGTCGCTGGGAGCGCCAGGCGGAAAGTAGGGGGGCGACACTGAATTTCCGGTTCGGGGCGCCCCAAGGGCGTTGCACCATGAAATGACATCAGGATCTGTGCGCGCAGCTGAGCGGGCATTGCGGTTTTGCGCTGCTGCTAAATGTCCGCTCAATGTCGCAAGAGGCGCAGGTCTCGCCGCGCCCGGACACTAGCCACTTCGCGCCCCACTTATCGCCCTCTTAAGGCGCTAACGGGTGGCGCAAACAACTGAATTTCTCCCATTTGGTGCTGAAGATAAAAGCATGGGGATTGATCAGAGGAAGAAAGGAAAGAACTAAACTAAAAATTCAATGGCAAGACACAAAAAACAACCCAGGAACAATAATTGGGATTTTTTTTGTACATTGATTTTCTTTTTCTGTTCCAACCTTTCATTTTCTTTGAAAGACAACTACTCACAGCTTAACATAAAAAAATTAAATTAAACTAATTCCCATTGAAGTAACATCTGGTATCATGCAGTTGTTCATAGTAAAATCTACAAAACAATCTGAGCTAGATTTTTCTTGTTGGCAGATTCGCCGCCATTATAACATTGAAACTTTCGCCAGCTCGTGCTACACTACTGTAAACCAGCCCAATTTTCCTCAATGAGAAAGAAAGCTGGGCAGGTTGTAACAGCGGCTGCAGATTTGCTATCACCCATTTAGCGCCACTGCCCAAGACCAATCTCACCCCAAACAAAATTTGACACCGAGCCACATAAGGAGATATATGGGCAGATGACCAATAGCTTGGTCAAAGAGGTAGGTTTTAAGGACCGTCTTAAAGGAGGAAAGAGAGTTAGAGAGGCAGAAAGATTTAGGGAGGGAATTCCAGAGCTTAGGCCTTGGCAGTTGAAGGCACGGCCGCCAATAGTTGAGTGATTAAAATTGGGGATGCTCAAGAGGCCAGAATTAGAGGAGCACAGATATCTCGGGGGGTTGTAGGGCTGGAGGAGGTTACAGAGATAGGGAGGGGCAAGGCCATGGAATGGTTTGAAAACAAGAATGAGAATTTTGCAATGAAGAGTGGCATACTGCTTCCGGAAGCTGAAGGCGAAGGTGATGCAGAAGGGATGGAAGGACCTCCCTTACTCACATTATAAAGAGGGCGCACAGGACAGCCAGCAGCCAGAGAAAGGTGCATGCAGTGCTTTCAATAAATAAAGGCTCTCTCTCTTAGGCAGCCCCTCGGAACCGAGGATGACTTGCTTCCACATTAAAAATGAGTTCTCAGGTGACTGATGAGTCCAATGCGGGACCTACAGTCTCTTTCACAGGTGGGGCAGACAGTGGTTGAAGGGGCGGGTGGGTGGGGTACTTGGGTTGACGTGCGCTCCTTGCGTTGCTTGCGCTTAGCTTCCGCTTGCTCCCGGCGAAGAGACTCGAGGTGCTCTGCGCCTTCCCGGATGCTTCTCCTCCACTTTGTGCGGTCTTGGGCCAGGGATTCCCAGGTGTCAGCGGGGATGTTGCATTTTTTCAAGGAGGCTTTGAAGCATTTCCTCTGCCCACCTGGGGCTCTCTTGCCGTGTCGCAGCTCCGAGTAGAGTGCTTGTTTTGGGAGTCTCGTATCGGGCATGCAGACATTGTGACCCATCCACCAGAGCTGATCGAGCGTGGTCAAAGCTTCAATGCTGGGGATGTTGGCCTGAGTGAGAACACTGACATTGGTGTGCCTATCCTGCCAATGGATTTGCAGGATTTGTGGAAGCAGCATTGTTGGTACCTCTCCAGTGCTTTGAGGTGCCTGCTGTAGATGGTCCATATCTCTGAGGCATACAGCAGGGCAGGTATCACTGCTGCCCTGTAGACCATGAGCTCCGTGCCGGGTTTGACGTCCTGGTCTTCAAACACTCTCTTCCTCAGGCGACCGAAGACTGCACTGGCACACTGAAGGCGGTGTTGGTCTTCGTCATCGACATCTGCCCTTGTTGACAGTAGGCTCCCGAGGTATGGAAAGTGGTCCACGTTATCCAAGACCTTGTCGTGGATTTTGATAATCGGGGGGCAGTACTGTGTGGCGGGCGCAGGTTGGTAGAGGACCTTTGTCTTACAGATGTTTAGTGTAAGGCCCATGCTCTCGTACGCTTCGGTGAAGGTGTTCACTCATCAAATAAAGCCACTTTGCACCTGCCTGTTCTCTGCTCACAGCCTGACCGAGTCCTTCTCTGTCAAAGGCTTCTGCCAAGTTCCTTCACAAGGCAGAAGTCTACATTTCCCCTGCCATCATCCTAACTCCGAAAAGCTGAAAGTATGGACAGAAATGAACTCAGAACTCTGCACAAGCCGTGTACATTTCACACAATAACGCATTCTTCAAAAAAGCTCCAAAAATTACAATCACCTTGTTTACAATGATTGCTCCTAACCGACTACTCCTATAAGCTGCTTCCTCTGTGAGATGAGGGTGAGAAATGGGTGGCTGGGATGGTCCTGCTAGAGCCTTAGAGAACTGGGGTGATTCTCATCTCAGGAAAGCAGGGACCTGCTACTAAGAGCCTTTCCCTCCGAGACCGGAGAGGCAGCGGACATGCAAGGGAGCACCAGAGGCGGCGGAGGTACTTAAAGAGCAGCCTGAGGCAGCGAGGCCCAGAGCCCCGAGACCGGAGAGGCAGCGGACCTGCGAGGGAGCACCAGAGGCGGCGGAGGTACTTAAAGAGCAGCCCGAGGCAGCGAGGCCCAGAGCCCTGAGACCGGAGAGGCAGCGGACCTGCAAGGGAGCACCAGGGGCGGCGGAGGATAAAAGGAGCAGCCCGAGGCAGCGAGGCCAAGAGCCCCGAGACCGGAGAGGCAGCGGACCTGCGAGGGAGCACCAGGGGCATACCAATCCAGGTTCCGGGAGAGAGGTAAAAAGTAATCCAAGTGTGACGTCAGCAGGAAGCAGGTAAGTGATTGGTTGGTGAGTATTTCTCTCTTTCTTAAACTTTAACTCTGTTTTATAGTTTCTAAGGTCGCTCTGGTGTAGCGGGGACTGTTGGTAAACTATTTAACTGTAGTGTAATTAGTGGGATTGATTGATTTAAATTAAACTCAATTAATTAAAGGGTAAGTCATGGCAGGACAGCCCGACCCTGTGATCTGCTCCTCCTGCGAGATGTGGGAACTCAGGGACACTTCCTGTGTCCCTGACAACTACGTGTGCAGGAAGTGCACCCAGCTGCAGCTACTGACAGACCGCATTGCGGCACTGGAGCTGCGATTGGATGCATACTGGAGCGTTCACCATGCTCGGGCCATCGTGAATAGCACGTTTAGGAAGTTGGACACACCACAGGTAGAGGTTAGACAGGAAGAAAGGGAACGGGTGACCAACAGGCAGACTACTAGGTGCAGGCAGGTAGTGCAGGGGTCCCCTGTGGCCATCCCCCTCTCCAACAGATATACCACTTTGAGTACTGTTGGGGGTGAAGGCTTATCAGAGGAAGGCAGCAGCAGCCAACTTCCTGGCACCAGGGGTGGCTCTGATGCACAGAATGGGAGGAAAAAGAGTGGTAGAGCTATAGTATTAGGGGATTCAATTGTAAGGGGATTAGATAGGCGTTTCTGCGGCCGCAAACGAGACTCCAGGGTGATGTGTTGCCTCCCTGGTGCAAGGGTCAAGGATGTCTCCGAGCGGCTGCAGAACATCTTGGAAGGGGAGGGTGAACAGCCAGTTGTCGTGGTGCATATAGGCACCAACGATATAGGTAAAAAGCGGGATGAGGTCCTAAAAGCGGAATATAGGGAGTTAGGAGGTAAATTAAAAAACAGGACCTCAAAGGTAGTAATCTCAGGATTGCTACCAGTGCCACGTGCTAGTCAGAGTAGAAATAGAAGGATACTTCAGATGAATACGTGGCTAGAGGAATGGTGCCAGGGGGAGGGATTCAAGTTCCTGGGACATTGGAACCGGTTCTGGGGGAGGTGGGACTAGTTCAAACCGGACGGTCTGCACCTGGGCAGGGCTGGAACCAATGTCCTAGGGGGAATGTATGTTAGTGCTGTGGGGGAGGGTTTAAACTAAAATGGAAGGGGGTTGGGAACCTGAGCAGGGAGACAGAGGAAAGGGAAACAAGGATAAAAGCAAAAGATAGGAAGGAGAAAAACAAAAGTGGCAGTCAGAGAAATCAACGGTTTAAATCAAATGTGCCCACAGTAAATAAAAATTCTAATAGGTCTAAGAGCATTTGAAAAACAAGCCTGAAGGCTTTGTGTCTTAATGCAAGGAGCATTTGTAATAAGGTGGATGAATTGGCTGTGCAAATAGAGGTAAACGAATATGATTTGGTTGGGATTACGGAAACGTGGCTCAAGGATGGCCAAGACTGGGAACTCAACATCCAGGGGTATTCAATATTCAGGAAAGATAGGCAAAAAGGAAAGGGAGGAGGGGTAGCATTACTGGTTAAAGAAGGGATTAACACAATTGTAATGAAGGATATTAGCTCTGATGAGATGGAACCTGTATGGGTAGAATTGAGAAATATTAAGGGGAAAAAAACATTAGTTGGAGTGGTATATAGACCTCCAAACAGTAAGGTGGAGGTTGGGGATGGCACTAAAAGGGAAATTAAAGAAGCGTGCAAAAAGGGCACAGCAGTCATCATGGGTGACTTTAATCTACATATAGATTGGGCTAACCAAATTAGTAACAATACTGTGGAGGAGGAATTCCTGGAGTGTTTACGGGACGGTTTCCTGGGCCAATATGTCGAAGAACCAACCAGAGATCAGGCCATCTTAGACTGGGTATTATGTAACGAGAAAGGATTAATTAGCAATCTTGTTGTACGAGGCCCCTTGGGTCGGAGCGATCATAATATGATCGAATTCTTCATTAAGATGGAGAATCACGGAAACCCCACAGTGCAGATAGAGGCCATTTCGGCCCATCGAGCCTGCACCGACACATATCCCACCCGATCCCCGTAACCCCTACACCAACACATATCCCACCCTATCCCCGTAACCCCATGTATTTAATCCCCCTAACACTAAGGGTCAATTTATCATAGCCAATCAACCTAACCCGCACATGAAGTAGTTGACTCAGAAACTAGGGTCCTCAATTTAAATAAAGGAAACTACGATGGTCTGAGGAGCGAGTTGGGTAGGATTGATTGGGGAATGGCACTCAAAGGGTTGATGGTGGATAGGCAATGACAAACATTCAAAGACCGAATGGATGAACTACTGAAGTTGTTCATCCCAGTTTGGCATAAAAATAAAACAAAAAAGGTGACTCAACTGTGGCTAACAAGGGAAATTAGGGATAGCATAAGATCCAAGGAGAGGACATACAAATTGGCCAGAAAAAGCAATAATCCTGAGGATTGGGAGCAGTTTAGGATTCAACAAAGGAGGACAAAGGGATTAATTAAGAAAGGGAATATAGAATATGAGAGTAAGCTTGCAGGGAACATAAAAACTGACTGTAAAAGCTTTTATAGATATGTGAAGAGAAAAAGATTGGTGAAGTCAAGCGTAGGTCCCTTGCAGTCAGAATCGGGGGAATTTATAATGGGGAGCAAAGAAATGGCAGACCAACTAAATACATATTTTGGTTCTGTCTTCACAAAGGAGGACACAAATAACCTCCCAGAAATACCGGGGAACATAGGGTCTGATGAAAGGGTGGAACTGAAAGAAATCAGTATTTGTACGGAAATGGTGTTAGGAAAATTGATGGGACTGAAGGCCGATAAATCCCCAGGGCCTGATAATCTACATCCCAGGGTACTTAAGGAAGTGGCCCTAGAAATAGTAGATGCATTTGCTGGTCATCTTCCAGAACTCGATAGACTCTGGAACAGTACCCATGGATTGGAGGGTAGCTAATGTTACCCCACTTTTCAAAAAAGGTGGCAGAGAAAAAGCGGGGAATTATAGACCGGTAAGTCTGACATCGGTAGTGGGGAAAATGCTAGAGTCCATTATAAAAGATGTAATAGCAGAGCACTTGGAAAGCAGTGACAGGATCGGACAAAGTCAACATGGATTTACAAAAGGTAAATCATGCTTGACTAATCTACTGGAATTTTTTGAGGATGTAACTGGTAAAATAGATAAGGGAGAACCAGTGGATGTGGTGTATTTGGACTTTCAGAAGGCTTTTGATAAGGTCCCGCATAAGAGGTTAGCATGCAAAATTAAGGCACATGGGATTGGGGGCAAGGTATTGAATTGGATAGAGAACTGGTTGGCGGACAGAAAGCAAAGAGTTGGAATAAACGGGTTGTTTTCCGAGTTGCAGGCAGTGACTAGTGGGGTACCGCAAGGATCGGTCCTAGGACCACAGCTGTTCACAATATATATTAATGATCTGGACGAGGGAATTGGATGTAATATCTCCAAATTTGCAAACGACACAAAGCTGGGTGGGAGGGTAAGCTGTGAGGAGGATGTCATGAAACTCCAGTACAATTTGGACAGGTTGGGTGATTGGGCAGAAACATGGCAAATGCACTATAATGTGGATAAATGTGAGGTTATCCACTTTGGTGGCAAAAACAGGAAGGCAGATTATTATATGAATGGCAATAGATTGGGAGAAGGGGAAGTGCAAAGAGACCTGGGTGTTCTTGTGCACCAGTCGCTGAAGGTAAGCATGCAGGTGCAGAAGGCGGTTAAGAAAGCAAATGGTATGTTAGCCTTCGTAGCGAGAGGGTTCGAGTACAGGACCAAGGATGTCTTGCTACAGTTGTACAGGGCCTTGGTGAGACCGCACCTTGAGTATTGTGTGCAGTTTTGGTCACCTTACCTGAGGAAGGACGTTCTTGCCATGGAGGGAGTGCAGCGAAGATTCACCAGGCTGATACCTGGGGTGGCAGGAATGACGTACGAGGAGAGATTGTGTCAATTGGGCTTATACTCACTGGAGTTTAGAAGATTGAGAGGGGATCTCATCGAAACCTATAAAATTCTGTCTGGTCTGGACAGACTAAATGCAGAAAGGATGTTTCTGATGGACGGGGAGTCCAGAACCAGGGGTCATAGTCTGAGGATAAGTGGTAAGCCATTTAGGACTGAAATAAGGAAGAATTTCTTCACCCAGAGAGTGGTGAACCTGTGGAATTCTCTGCCACAGAGGGCGGTGGAGGCCAGTTCATTAAATATATTCAAGAAAGAGTTGGATATATTTCTTGAGGCTAAAGGGATCAACGGATTTGGGGAGGAGGCAGGGACAGGGTACTGAATTTGAATGATCAGCCATGATCTCATTGAATGGCGGAGCAGGCTCGAAGGGCCAAATGGCCTACTCCTGCTCCTATCTTCCATGTTTAGATGTTTCTAGCAAGGAACCAGGCCTTGGTCTCTGGCACCTCCTTTTGCGAGACTTCGGCAGTAGCTAAAGCAGCGGGAGCGGCTGGAGAGCGCGAGACTTCAGCAATAGTTAAAGCAGTGGGAGTGGCTGGAGACCACGAGACTTGGGCAGCAGTTAAAGCAGCGGGAGCTGTTGGATCCATGATTCTTAGAGTATGATGTTTTCCAATAACTACACGGAGGCTGTAATTTAGCAATCAACAGGTGTTTACTGGAGTAGGGTAGTCTCAAGACTGGCAGTACAGAGGCATGCTCAAGGCTTATATATAGGGGTGGTCACTGCCGGTACTACAGTATACAGGAGCTGTAAAAGTAGTTCTCTCTTAAAGGTACCTACACTACAATTCTTCCCCTTTTAGATTAGCAGTACCCATAATATTCAAATAACAATTAACACTTTAACATGCACATTAAACAGAAATAGTCCATTTATAGATTCAGTCTTTGGGGCGGCTTCCTGATCCTTTCGGGATAGCGCCTTTCCTGAGGTTCTTGTTCTTGGTGCGGAGGCGATTCTGGCCCCCTTTCGTCGGTTAGTTCATCCGTTTCCACTGCTACTGTTTCTGAGGTAGATGCTACCGGTATGTCGGGTTCATCCCCAGGTACGCGAGGCATGGGGTTGACTCGTTCCTGTGACGCTAAGATCTGCTCGATGTGGCGTCTCACAATGTTCTCCCCGACATCCACTGTGTACATTAATGGCCCCTGCCATATGCATATCGTTCCGGGTTGCCATTTCTCTGTTCAGTAGTCACGGGCCAAGACTTGTTGCCCTACATTGAAGCTCCTTGTCGGCTTCTCATTGATGTGCTGGAATTGTTTATCCTCAACACTTCTTCGCACATTTGGTCTGAGCAAATCCAGACGAGATCTCAACCTTCGGTTAAAGAACATCATGGCCGGGGTCTGGTTGGTAACTGCATGTGTCGCATTTTTGTAGGCTAACAGGAAATTGTCCACCTTATGCTGTAGTGGAATTTCATCATCGCACATCGCCTTTATCGCCTTTTTAAAGGTTTGTACGAACCTCTCAGCCAATCCATTTGTGGCTGGATGATACGGGGCGGATGTGTAATGCTTCACCCCATTCCTTCTCATAAATTTCCGAAACTCTTCGGACAGAAACTGTGGTCCATTATCAGAGCAAATCTGCTCTGCCAAGCCGTTCCTGGCAAATATGGTCCGTAGGACTGCAATCGTTTTCTCTGTAGTGGTTGAGGACATTTTTATCACCTCAGGCCATTTCGAGTGAGCATCCACTGCTATTAAGAACATTGAGTCCATGAATGGACCAGCAAAATCAATATGCACCCGTTGCCATGGAGAGGAGGGCCACTCCCATGGCTGTAGAGGGGCATGTGGTGGTGCATTTTGGAGCTTCTGGCATCCTGAGCAGCTGTTGGTTAGGTCCTCGATTTGTTGATCGATCCCCAGCCCCCACACATAAGCCCTAGCAAGGCTTTTCATTTTCACCCCTCCCAGATGACCTTCGTGAAGCTCATTTAGCACTCTCTCCCTTAACCTGGGTGGAATTACCACTCGGGATCCACACATCACTGTCCCCTGGCATACTGACAGCTGTTCTCTTCTGGATGAGAATGCTGGCAACAGTGAGTCACCATGTGTTGGCCATCCCCTCACCGTCAAATCATATACCCGAGACAGTGTCGGATCATTGCGGGTCTCCTTCTCTATATCCGCGTTAGTTACTGGCAATCGTTCAATTATTGACGAATAAAATATCTCGATAAGGTCCACTGCTGGTGCTTCCTCCACAGTGGGCAGTGGCAGGCGTGACAGCCCATCAGCGTTTCCATGCTGTTTCGTGCCTTTATATTCTATTTCATATTGGTTCGCCTCTAGAAAAAGGGACCATCTTTGTAACCGTTGTGCAGTCATCACCGGAACGCCCTTCTTTGGATTAAAGATGGAGACAAGCGGTTGGTGGTCAGTCAGCAAGGTGAACTTCTGCCCATGCAGATAGTGGTTGAATTTTTTTACTCCCCATACTAGGCTGAGGGCCTCCCTGTCAATCTGGGCATAGTTGCGCTCAGCTGAGGTTAGTGACCAAGACGCAAAGGCTACTGGCCTCTCCAACCCGTCTGGGAATTTGTGCGACAGCACCGCTCCAATACCATAGGGTGATGCATCACATGCCAAACGAATTGGTAGTGCTGGGTTGAAATGGGCCAACACCTCTTTTGATGTGATCAATTCTTTGCACTTCTGGAAAGTTCGTTTAAGTTCGTCATTCCACTTCCATGGTACCCCCGTTTGCAGTAGGGTGTTCAGTGGATGTAATACTGTAGACAAATTTGGTAAGAACTTATGGTAGTAGTTCACCAGCCCGAGGAACGACCTCAGTTGTGACACATTTTCCGGTGCTGGAGCCTTGACTACTGCCTCAATCTTTTCAGGGGACTTATGTAACCCCTCTTCATCAATAACGTGGCCACAATACGAGATCAGCTCCTGGAAAAACTCGCACTTGTGGCGATTAGCTCATAGCCCATATTCCTTTAATCTAGTGAGCACCTTCTCCAGGTTGGCGAGGTGATCACTGTCATTTTTGCCCGTGACCAGGATGTCGTCCAAATAACACTGGGTCCCTGGAATCCCTTGCAGGACTTGATCCATCGCCCTTTGCCAAATAGCCGGAGCCGATGCTACCCCGAACACCAGCCGGTTGTATTGGTAGAGACCTTTATGAGTGTTGATCGTGAGGTATCGTTTCGAGGCTTCTTCTACCTCCATTTGCAAGTACGCCTGGGCTAGATCAATTTTGGTGAAGCGTTTACCTCCAGATAGCGAGGCGAAAATATCCTCAATCCGTGGAAGCGGATATTGTACCGTGTGAAGGACTGGGTTCACTGTCACCTTAAAATCCCAACAGATGCGGACCTTCTTTGGTTCCCCAGGCGTATTACTCAACAACCTCTTCATTACAGGAACGATGGGTGTAGCCCACTCGCTCCAGTCTACTTTGGACAGTACTCCTGAACGTTCGAACCCTTCCAGCTCTGCTTTGACGGCTGGTCGGATCGCATAAGGCACTGGTCTGGCCTTAAGAAACTTTGGGCTTGCATTTTCCTCTATTTTAATCGTTGCTGTTATGCCTTTTAGTGTTCCGAGTCCCTCCTGGAACACTTCTTTTGCATCAGTTAGCATTTTTGACAGTCGTCCAGGTGTGACGTCATCATCCTTTTTGGCCGCAACCTTCAGTGCCTGTATGGAATGCCAATCTAATTGTATCTTCCGGATCCATTCACGTCCTAATAGTGGTGGTCCTCCATCTGGCAATACATATCGGTCCATTTTAGGTATTTCCTGGCCTTTGTATATCACTTTCACCCTTATTTTTCCTTTGGGGTAGACTTTTTGCCCCGTGTACGTCTTCAAGACAATCTCTGTAGCTTTCAAGGGTATATGTGAAAATAGCCGCTTGTAGTCCCTTTGGTTTATGACTGTTAGGGCTGATCCTGTGTCCAATTCCATTTTCACTTGGACTCCGTCGATCTTGAGTGTGACCCAGATAGTCTGGTGATCCTCCATTTTGGTTACCTTATGTAGTTTCAGACAACCCAGCTCCTTGCTTCCGGAGTCTGTATCACTTTTCTGTTCATCTGAACTACTGTCCATCACCTTATGTACCTTCTTGTACTTCTCCTGTGAAGATTTCTTGCTGTTGGTTTTCTTCCCTGACCTGCAGACTCTTGCTATGTGTCCTGCTTTTCCACACTTTCTGCACACTTGGTCCTTGAACCAACAATCCTTCTGGTCGTGTGTTGTTCTGCCGCAGCGATAACACTTCCCTGCTCCATATGACATTTCATTGGTGCCATATTCTTGCGGTCTCCATTGTATCTCTGCAGCACCCCTTGCGGCTGCTTCGTGTGATACTGCCATGCTGAAAGCCTTGTCCAGCATAAAATCCTTTTCTGATAGAAGCCGTTTCTGGGTTCCTTCATTTTGAAGCCCACACACAAACTTACCCCTTAACATATCTGCTAGTCCCACTCCAAACTGGCAGTGTTTCGATAGCTTGCGCAGTTCCATTAAGTACTCAGCATTACTTTCATCTTTATGCTGGTTCCGTTTGTGGAACTTAAATCTTTCTGCTATCAGCAGCGGTGTGAGGTTTAAGTGGTCCTGTAGGATTTCTACTATGCTTCCGAAATTCTTATCCACGGGCTTCTCTGGGGTTATTAGGTTTCGCAGTAAGCCATAAGTTTTTGCACCCATGGAATTTAACAAAACCAGTGCTTACCTAGCATCTGGCACTTCATTCGCCCTGCAGTACACCTCAATGCGTTCCACATATGTCGCCCAATCTTCGACTTCATTGTCGAACGCAGAGATACTGCCACTCTTCAGCATCCCTGGGTGTGATTTAACTGGCTAAAAATGGTGTCTCCCGCGCTCTCCCTTCTTCTCCGCTGGCACAAAATGGCGTCTCCGGCGCTTTCCTTTCTTCCCGCGCTCTCCCTTCTTCTCCACGGCTCAATGGCGTCTCCCGCGCTCTCCCTTCTCCTCCCCACGGACGCTGTTCAGCCCTTGAGCCCTGGCTGTGCTCTGCGCGTTCTCCTGTGCACCTTTCCCGTTTCCGCCGCTCGGTCCTGAACTCGGCTGCTGCTTTACTCTCTCTCTCTCTGTTTTTGTTTTTCCTCAATGCCGCTCGGTTTTCAACCCCCGGCTGCGCCCTGTGCGCTTCACCCTCTCTCTTACCCCGTCGACGCTGCTCGGCTTTTTCTCTGCCGTCGGTCGTCTCCAGCCGCCACTGTCCAGGAAGGGTCTGCGCTGTACCTGTTGCCAGTCTGTTGCTGGATCGTCATGGCTGGGGATCCAAGCCCGGCTCTCAACAGCCTCCCCTGCGATGTTCACTCTCTGCCGGATGACTGGGCGGTTGCTCGTGGTCGACGCCCGTGCTTCTGGCCTCGACTTTCTTCCACCGCCCTCCCAGAGCGAATCCTTGAAGGGAAATGCAGAGTTGCAGGTAGATTCGAATCGACCTCGTCGCCACTGTTGGATCCGTGATTCTTAGAGTATGATGTTTTCCAATAACTACACGGAGGCTGTAACTTAACAATCAACAGGTGTTTACTGGAGTAGGGTAGTCTCAAGACTGGCAGTACAGAGGCATGCTCAAGGCTTATATACAGGGGTGGTCACTGCCGGTACTACAGTATACAGGAGCTGTAAAAGTAGTTCTCTCTTAAAGGTACATACACTACAGGAGCGGCTGGAGAGTGCGAGACTTCGGCAGTTAACGCAGCGGGAGCGACTGGAGAGCGCGAGACTTCGGCAGTAGTTAAAGCAGCGGGAGCAGCTGGAGAGCGCGAGACTTGGGCAGTAGTTAAAGCAGCGGGAGTGGCTGAGATACAAAGGACCGGTGAGTGTAAAGAAGTAAAAAGTAATCGAAGTGTGATGTCACCAGAAAGCAAGTAAGTGATTTGTTGGTGAGTATTTCTCTATTTCTCGCTTTTTTCCAAACTTGGGCGTCTAAATTTAAGTGCCTTCGTGTAGATTAAAAGATATATGTGTTCCAAATTTTAAAACTAATTAATTAATTGAGATGGGAGACCAGGCAATGTGTTGTTGTTGTTGCATGTGGGAGCTGGTGGACACCTTTGAGGTCCAAGCCGACCACATCTGCAGCAAATGTTGGTTGCTCGAGGAACTTCGGCTCAGAGTTGATGAGCTGGAGTCCGAGCTTCGGACACTGCGACACATTAGGGAGGGGGGGCATTACCTGGACACTAAGTTCCAGGAGGCAGTCACACCCACTAGAGTAATTACTTCCAATTTGGCCCATGGTCAGGGACAGAAGGGTGTGATTACAAGCGAGGCAGCTACTGGGATACAGGAGGTAGTGATGGAGGAGCCTCAGCCCTTGTCCAACAGGTACGAGATTCCTGTTCCCTGTGTGGACGAGGGCAGGGGCTGCAGGGAGGATGAGCAAACTGACCACAGCACCGTGGTACAGGGGCCATTCAAGTGGGGGGAGTAAAAAGAAATGTTGTAGTTAGTGATAAGGGACAGTATAGTGAGGGGATAGATACTGTTCTCTGCAGCCAAGAGCATGAGTCCCGAAGGCTGTGATGCCTGCCTGGTTCCAGCGTTAAGGACATCTCCTCTGGACTGGAGAGAAACTTGGAGTGGGAGGGGGAAGGTCCAGTTGTCATGGTCCACATAGGTACCAATGACATAGGTAGGACAAAGAACGAGGTTCTGCTGAGAGAGTATGAGCAGCTAGGGGCTAAATTAAAAAGCAGAACCACAAAAGTAATAATCTCTGGATTACTACCTCAGCCACAAGCGAATTTGCATAGGGTAAATAAGATCAGAGAAATGAATGAGTGGCTCAAAGACTGGTGTGGGAGAAATGGGTTTTGATCTGTGGGGCATTGGCACCAGTACTGGGATAAGAGGGAGCTGTTCCGTTTAGACGGGCTTCACTTGAATCATGCTGGGGCTAGAGTCCTGGCAAATTGAATAACTAGGGCTGTAGAGAGGGCTTTAAACTAAATAGTCGGGGGGAGGATCCAGGTAAGCGGGAATTTAAAAAGTCAATGAAAAATGAGAAAGCAATAGAGCAGGATAGAGATGGGGGAAATAATAACCAGAGTGTGAGAGGAAGGGACAGAATGTTTAAAAATAAGAGTGCAACAGAAAACGGGGCCAAAACAAGGAAAAAACAAAGTTAAAAGCTCTATATCTGAATGCACGCAGCATTCGTAACAAGATAGATGAGTTGACGGCACAAATAGATACAAATGGGTTTGATCTGATTGCCATTACAGAGACGTGGTTGCAAGGTGACCAGGGCTGGGAACTGAATATTCCAGGGTATTTGAAATTCGGAAGGATAGACAGAAAGGAAAGGGAGGTGGGGTGGCTTTATTGGTAAAGGATGGGATCAGTGTAGTGGTGAGAAGTGATATTGGCACAGTAGATCAAGATGTAGAATCGGTTTGGGTGGAGATAAAAATTAATAAAGGGAAAAAGTCTCTGGTGGGCGTAGTCTACAGGCCCCCGAACAGTAACAAGGCTGTTGGACAAAGTATAAATCAACAAATAATGGAGGCCTGTAAAAAAGGTACGGTAATAATCATGGGTGATTTCAATCTCCATATTGATTGGACAAATCAAATTGGCCATGGTAGCCTTGAGGAGGAGTTCATAGAGTGCATCCAGGATGGTTTCTTAGAACAGTATGTAATGGAACCAACCAGGGAGCAGGCTACCTTGGATCTGATACTGTGTAATGAGACAGAATTAATAAATGTTCTCATAGTAAAGGATCCTCCAGGAAAGAGTGATCATAGCATAGTTGAATTTCAAATTCAGCTGGAGGGTGAGAAAGGTATATCTCAAACCAGTGTCCTGATCTTAAACAAAGGCAATTACAATGACATGAGGGCTGAACTGGCTAACGTGGACTGGAAAAATAAATTAAAGGGTAAGACAGTTGAAATGCAGTGGCGGAAATTTAAGGAGATATTTCATAACTCTCAACAAAAATATATTCCAGTGAGAAAGAAAGATTTTAAGAGAGAGGAGTACCATTTGTGGCTAACTAAAGAAGTAAAGGACGGTATCAAATTGAAAACGAAGGCAAACAATGTTGCCAATATTGGTGGGAGATGAGAGGATTGGGAAATGTTTAAAAACCAGCAAAAGATGACTAAAAAAATAATAAAAGAGAGAATATGAATTTTGAGAGTAAACCGGCAAGAAATATTAAAGCAGATAGTAAGAGCTTCTACAGGTATATAAAAAGGAAGAGACTGGGAAATTAATAATGGGGAACTGGGAAATGGCGGAGACTCTGAACAAATATTTTGTATCTGTCTTCATGGTAGAAGACACTAACAACATCCCAATAATGGATAATCAAGGGGCCACAGGGAAGGGGCAACTAAAGGCAATCACTATCACTAAGGAAATAGTACTTCTTAAAATCTTCTTCTTCTTCTTAGGCAGTCCGTCAGAACAGAGGATGATTTGCTTCCACATTAAAAATGAGTTTGCAGGTGACTGATGAGTCCAATGCGGGACCTACAGTCTCTGTCACAGGTGGGGCAGACAGTGGTTGAAGGGGCGGGTGGGTGGGGTGCTTGGGTTGATGTGCGCTCCTTGTGCTGCCTGCACTTGGCTTCCGCTTGCTCCTGGTAAAGCGACTCGAGGTGTTCGGCGCCTTCCCGGATGCTACTTCTTGGTAAAATAATGGGACTAAAAGACGACAATTCCCCTGGACCAGATGGCCTGCATCCCAGGGTCTTAAAAGAAGTGGCTGCAGAGACAGTGGGTGCATTGGTTGCAATATACCAAAATTCACTGGACTCTGCAGAGGTCCCAGCGGATTGGAAAACCGCAAAAGTAACACTGTTGGAATTGACGAATTCCAACGAATAACGGAGATCGACACAAGAGAACAATTAAACAGATCTTTACTCAACGGAGATGCCACGAGGTCTGCCAGGGCAGCCCTGTGGTTTGCGACGTGACGTCATCGCGTTTGCCCGCGTTTTCCCATGCTCTTAAAGGGGCCACGCCCCGTACATGCAAAGTCTATATACAAAACACAGTAATGCCTAATACAATGGTACAGGTTTAGGCTGGTGTTAGGACATCGTTAAAGAGAATTATATACAGTTAGCCAGAGTCATTCAGTGGTTCTGCCACATGCGCCCCCCCAGAATTCGCTTTAACGGACAAAGTCAAACGGTGAGGGGGTCTGACGAGCCTGACAGAACGACTCCTATACTCATGAGGCGGAGGCTGCTGGACGGCTGGTGGTCTGGCGGGCGGTCGAACTTGGTCTGCCGTAACGATGATGGGTGGCCAACCCCGTCTCGGCGGTTGTGCTGTCTCAACAGGGCGGTCGAGGTTTAAATGTGCTGTCTCAACAGGGCGGTCGAGGTTTAAATGTGCTGGCTTTAAGCGGTTGACCGAAATGTGGTCCGGTTTACCACCGACATCTACCGTGAAGGTTTTGTCCCCTGCTTCCAACACGCGGAAGGGCCTGGTATATGGGGCCTTGAGCGGATGTGTGTCATGGGTGAATATAAACGTATTCAGCCTTGTGAAGCTCCGTGGGAACGTGTGACCTCTGCAGCCCATGGTGCAAAGTGGGCACCGGTGCGAAATATCTGGCCGCCTCTTGGTGACCAGCAAGCTGGGCAGACGCAGACCATGGCTCCGTCGATGTTGGTAGGAAGTCTCCTGGGACTCGGCGAGGCTGACCATACACAAGCTCCACGTGGGGGCTGTGCGAAGGCCCAACAGGACCCACGGTAGCTTGTCTGCCCATCCAGCATCCTGGAGGCTGGCCCTCAGGGTGGCTTTCATTGACCTGTGGAAGCGTTCACAGAGGCCATTCGCCCGTGGGTGGTAGGCTGTGGTGCGGTGTAATTTGACACCGAGCCCTTGGGCCACTGCATTCCAGAGTTCGGAGGAAAACTGCGGTCCCCTGTCTGACGAAATATCTGCGGGCACTCCGAAACAGGCGATCCAGGAGGAAATGAACGCCCTGGCCACGTCCGCCGAAGTAGTGGATGACAGGGGAACCGCCTCCGGCCATCTGGAGCTGTGGTCAACCATGGTCAGGATGTGTGACAAACCATGGGAGGGTGGGAGTGGTCCTACCAGGTCCACGTTGACATGGTCAAAACGGCGCTCCGGAACTGTGAAGGCGGCCAACGGAGCTTTGAGGTGGTGCTGTACCTTGGCCTTTTGGCAAACCACGCAGGTGTTGGCCCAGTCGCGGACATCTTTATGCATGTCATGCCATACAAATTTCGCTGACATCAGTTTCTGAGAGGCCTTCATTCCTGGGTGTGACAACCCATGTATGGCGCCGAACACTTTGCAGCGCCAGATGACCGGCACGACAGGGCGAGGATCCTGTATGGAGACGTCACACAACAGCATGGTTCCTGCCGAATGGAAGTGGACGTCGGCCAACTGGAGGCCAGTGATGGCCGTTCTGTAAGCTTGGACTTCCGGGCCTGAGGCTTGGTCCGCTGCCATGAGGGCGTAGCCGATGCCCAAATTAACCGTATTGACGATCGCGCGGGAGAGGCAGTCTGCCACCAGGTTGTCCTTACCGGCCACGTGCTGTATATCCGTGGTGAATTCGGATGTGTAGGTCAGTTGACGCTGCTGTCGGGCTGACCACGGTTCGGAGGTCTTGGCCATTGCAAAGGTTAGCGACTTATGGTCCACAAAGGCGGTGAAAGGATGTCCTTCCAGAAGAAACCGAAAATGGCGGATGGCCAGAAAAAGGGCGAGCAACTCCCGGTCGAATGTACTGTATGCTCTCTCGTTCTGCCGTAGTTGACGGCTGAAGAATGCCAACGGCTGCCATGTCCCGTTCACCCACAGCTGTTGCACAGTGCCGACTGCGTAGTCCGACGCGTCGGTGGTGAGAGCGATGGTGGCTCCTGGCAGCGGGTGCGCCAGCATAGTCGCGTTGGCTAAGGCGCTTTTGGTGTTGGCGAACGCTCGGGCCATGTCATCCGTCCAGTCTACCGGGTTCTTGCCAGTCTTGCCCTTGAGGGCCTCGTACAGGGGCTGCATGAGTAGTGCCGTCTTAGGCACGAAACGGTGGTAAAAGTTTACCATGCCTAGGAATTCCTGCAGGGCCTTTATGTTCTGCGGGCGTGGAAAGGATGTCACCGCCTCTACCTTTGAAGGTAAAGGAACCGCTCCCTCTAAGGTGATGCGATGCCCCAGGAAGTCAATTTGGTGCAGGCCAAACTGACACTTGGCCGGGTTGATAATCAGGCCGTGTTGGCTGAGGCATTGAAAAAGGGTGCGTAGGTGACAGGTATGTTCTTCCTGAGTAGGACTGGCAATTAGGATATCAAACAGATAGATGAAGAGGAACTTGAGGTCCCGCAGCACAGAGTCCATCAGGCGTTGGAAAGCCTGGGCGGCGTTCTTTAACCCAAACGGCATTCGTAAAAACTCGAAGAGGCCGAATGGGGTGATGACTGCGGTCTTCTGGACATCTTGTGGATGAACTGGGACTTGGTGGTAGCCCCGGACGAGGTCGACTTTTGAGAAAACCGTGTTCCCTGCCAAATGGGCAGAGAAATCCTGGATATGGGGGATCGGGTACCGATCAGGAGTGGTGGCGTCGTTTAGGCGTCGATTGTCGCCACATGGCCACCATCCGCCGCCAGGCTTCGGGACGATATGGAGGGGTGAAGACCAGGGACTATTCAACCAGCGAATAATCCCTAACCATTCCATGGTTGCGAACTCCGCCTTTGCGACCACCAGCTTGCCAGGTTCCAGGCGCCGGGCCCGCGCGTAGACCGGGGGGCTGTGGTGGTGATGTGGTGTTCCACACCATGTTTCGTGGCTGTGGAGGAGAACGTGGGTCTTGTCAGGTAGGGGAATTTGCCGAGCAGGCGAGCGAACTCATCAGGAGTCGGGAACGCACAGGAAATGATGCGTGACGTAGTGTTACTGCGGTAACACGGAAGAGAATTAAAAGTTGCTGCGTTGATCAGCCGTCGGTTCCTAATGTTGACCAGGAGGCTGTTGGCGCACAGGAAATCCGCGCCGAGGAGAGGCTGGGAAAATTTGGCCGTAACAAACTCCCAGTGAAAACGTTGCCCCCCGAGGCACAACTCCACTCGCCGTCTGCCGAAGGTCCGAATTGTTCCGCCATTGGCCGCTTCAAGGGCGGGGCTGTGATTCCCCATCTGCACATCGAGGGCGGACGCGGGTAAAATGCTGCACTGCGCTCCGGTGTCGCACAGAAAACGACGACCAGAGAGAGTATCAGTGGTGAACAGCAATTTTCCCACGTTGCCGATCGCCATTGCGACTGCGGGGTGTCCGTTAGACCCGTTCCTCGGTAGTCGCAGTGTCAGTTGTTGTTGGGTTTTTGGGGGAAAACTGCAGCGAGGGCGGCATCGCTTCGCCTTCGCGCCGAACTGCGCATGGTAGAAACACAGCCCAGCAGGCTGATGAGCTGAGGCGGCGTCTGCGGGGGATGGGTGCCTCGTGGCGGCGCAGTTCTGCCGAGTTACAGCGAAAATTTTGTCAGCCTCCACAGCAAGTGTTGCGCAGTCTTCAATTTCAGATCTGGCCAGGGCAGCTTGTA
This sequence comes from Somniosus microcephalus, assembly GCF_052327205.1. Classification (NCBI taxonomy): domain Eukaryota; kingdom Metazoa; phylum Chordata; class Chondrichthyes; order Squaliformes; family Somniosidae; genus Somniosus; species Somniosus microcephalus. The sequence goes on along the minus strand of NC_140988.1, from coordinate 317,983,429 downwards.
CCTGTTCAGGCAGTTGGCTGAGGAAAATCTCGCGGAATAGGAAACATTCCCGTTCTGAGCTCAGGAGTGTGAGCATTTGGCTCATCAGCTCTGAAGGCTTGGAGTCCCCGAGCCCGGGCATAGCGAGTAATCGATGGGCGCGCTCCGATTTTGTGAGCCTGAAAACCTGCAGTAACCGCGCTTTGAGAGTTTCATACTTGTGCTCCGTTGGGGGGTTTTCGAGGAGGCTGATGATCCGAGAGGCGGTAGAGCTGTCGAGTGCGTAGACCACGTAAAGATACTTGGTCTGATCTGCATCGATGTTCCTCAGGGCGAACTGGGCCTCGACCTGAATAAACCACGAGGGCGCTGGCTGCTCCCAGAACTGCGGTAGCTTTAGCGAAATGACGTTTGCTTCCATGCTGTGCTCTTCTTTTGTGAAAACGTTCACAAAAACGGGGTCACCAATGTTGGAATTGACGAATTCCAACGAATAACGGAGATCGACACAAGAGAACAATTAAACAGGTCTTTATTCAACGGCGATGCCACGAGGACTGCCAGGGCAGCCCCGTGGTTTGCGACGTGACATCATCGCGTTTGCACGCGTTTTCCTGTGCTCTTAAAGGGGCCACGTCCCGTACATGCAAACTCTATATACAAAACACAGTAATGCCTAACACAATGGTACAGGTTTAGGCTGGTATTGGAACATCGTTAAAGAGAATTATATACAGTTAGCCAGAGTCATTCAGTGGTTCTGCCACAACACCCCTATTTAAGAAAGGAGGGAGACAGAAAGCAGGAAACTATAGACCAGTTAGCCTAACATCTGTCGATGGGAAAATGCTGGAGTCCTTCATTAAGGAAGCAGTATCAGGGCATTTGAAAAATCATAATGCAGTCAAGCAGAGTCAGCATGGTTTTATGAAAGGGAAATCATGTTTAAGAAATTTGCTGGAGTTCTTTGAGGATGTAACGAGCAGGGTGGACAAAGGTAAGCCAGTGGATGTGGTGTATTTGGATTTCCAGAAGGCATTCGATAAGTTGCCACATAAAAAGTTACTGCATAAGATAAGAGCTCACGGAATTGGGGTTAATATATTAGCATGGATAGAGAATTGGCTAACTAACAGAAAGCAGAGAGTCGGGATAAATGGGTCATTTTCCGGTTGGCAAACGGTAACTAGTGGGGTGCCACAGGGATCGGTGCTGGGGCCTCAACCATTTACAATCTACATTAATGACTTGGATGAAGGGACCGAGTGTAATGTAGCCAAGTTTGCAGATGATACAAAGATGGGTGGGAAAGCAAGTTATGCAGAGGACTCAAATAATCTGCAAAGGGATATAGACAGGATAAGTGAGTGGGCAAAGATTTGGCAGATGGAGTATAATGTGGGAAAGTGCGAGGTTATCCACTTTGGCAGGAAAAATAAAAAAGCAAACTATTATTTAAATGGAGAGAGATTACAAAATGCTACAGTTCAGGGGGACCTGCGGGTCCTTGTGCATGAAACACAAAAAGTTAGCATGCAGGTACAGCAAGTAATCAAAAAGGCAAATGGAATGTTGGCCTTTATTTCAAGGGGGTTGGAGTATAAAAGCAGGGAAGTCCTGCTACAACTGTACAGGGTATTGGTGAGACCACACCTTGAGTACTGCGTATAGTTTTGGTCTCGTTATTTAAGGAAGGATATACTTGCCTTGGAGGCAGTTCAGAGGCGATTCACACAGTTGATTCCTGAGATGAGGGGGTTGACTTATGAAGAAAGGTTGAGCAGGTTGGGCCTATACTCATTGGAATTTAGAAGAATGAGAATTGATCTTATTGAAACATATGATACTGAGGGGGCTCGACAGGGTAGATGCAGAGAGGATGTTTCCCCTCATGGGAAAATCTAGAACTCGGGGCATAGTTTCAGAATAAAGGGTCGCCCTTTTAGAACTGAGATGAGGAGGAATTTCTCCTCTCAGAGGGTCATAAATCTGTGGAATTCTCTGCCCCAGAGAGCCGTGGAGGCTGGCTCATTATATACATTTAAAGTGGAGACAGACAGATTTTTACAAGATAAGGGAGTGAATGTTTATGGGGAGCGGGTAGGGAAGTGGCGTTGAGCCCAAGATCAGCCATGATCTTATTGAATGGCGGAGCATGCTCAAGGGGCCAAGTGACCTATTCCTGCTCCTATTTCTTATGTTCTTATGTTCTTCTTCCTCTTCACCTACTGTGCTTGGATGGCCAATTTCATTGCAATAGCCAAATTATGGAGGATGCTGTAGCAAGCCACTACAATTCTGAAAGCCCTTGCTGGACTACACTGCAGGGCTCCCTTTGACCTATCTAGGCATGGGACTTGATCATTCTGATGGTGTGTTCCACAATGATCCTGGTAGTGCCCAAGGCCCCAATGTGCCTCTGTCCTGGATTTCAAAAAGTTCTCATCAACCACAGCAGAAGCAGGTACTCATGTTTTCCTATCAGCCATCCTGTCCCATTGCTGCGGCTAAACAGTGCAGGTATCCTGGAACAGCTGAGAATAAACAAGTCATGGCTACTCCCCAGGTAGCATGCACTGACATGCATAATGAGGTTGCTTGAAAGAGTCAATCTCTGCACATTCAGGGCATGAAATCCCTTCCTGTTCATGAAGTTGATGGATTGTACCTTTATAATCACATGAGTGATGTCAATGACCACTCAGAAGAAGTTAATGACTTTCTCTCACTCTCTCCTTTGCTGGGTTTCAGATGTGTGCCTGAACAAGACACTCCAGAACTTTGGGTCTCCACGGGTGAGTACGCACAGGGTACTCACCCGTAGGCCCGATGGAAGTGCTGGTTTCCTGCATGCACTGCACATGCGCGGGAAACCGGCACTTCCGTTCCTCTGAACGAAGAGGTTCAGATGTCGAATGCGTGCGCGGGGGAGGCTGCACATGCGCATCAAACTTAGTTTTTTTTTCACAGGTTTCTCCGGGAACGTAAGCCTGCAGAATTTAGAAATGTAAAAAGCAGGCGTAAGGCCTGCTTTTTACAAGGTAAGTGGTGAATTAATTTAAGTTAAAACATTTTTCCACAGGTTTATTATTTTTAAATACTTTAAAGCAAGGTAAGTTTATTTTTAGCCCCGTTAGAAAATAAAATTACTTTTTTCAAAAATTTAAATTATTGTTTAAAATAGTTATTTCATGTAATTTATAGTTTATTTTAAAAATGTGATTTAAAAAAAAAAAATTATTTGAAGGTTTAGTGCTATTTTGGGGCCATAGTATTTATAAGTCTTGACAGCACTTCCTGTCAGACTTATGAATGGAGCATTCCCTGCTCCGATTGGCTGCCCATGGCCCAGGTGACCCCAGGGGATGCATTGAACTAACTGCGCCCCTGGGATACGCAAGCACTGCGTGCCGGCAGCTGGACCAAGCCCCGGATTGGAATTCCACGGGGCCCTACAGCACAACGGCCAGCGCGCAAGGTAAGTGCAGATTGGGGGCTTGCACCCGCAGGAAGCCCCCGACCCGAATTTCTGGGCCATTATCTAATGCAGTGCTGAACTAACTGATGTAACTAAGATCATTAGAAGCCAGCTGGAAGTATCCAGTATCATAATGGTTAAAGAAAGAAAAAAGAAGACTTGTATTCATATAGTGACTTTTACAACCTCAGGATATCCTAAAGTACTTTACAGCCAATGAAGTACTTTTTGAAGTGCAATCACTGTTGTAGGAAGTGTGACAGCCTATTTGTGCACAGCAAGGTCCCACAAACAGCAATGTGATAATGAACAGATAATCTGTTTTTTAATGATGTTGGTTGAGGGATAAATATTGGCCAGAACTCCCAGCTCTTCTTCGAATACTGCCATGGGGTCTTTTACATTCTTGTCACCTTCACAGCTACAGGCAAAGTTGTGCACCTGGTGGAAAGAATCTGTCTAGGTCCTCCAAGGTCTGTGCACCCTGTGGTATGGCTACCTGCGGGCCAGGTGTTGATTGTGTGGATGATGCTGTAATCTCCTGGCTTCCATCCTTTCCTCCTCCATGTCTTTATCATCATCCTTCTCAAAATACAGGAACAATCAAATGCCCAAATGAAATTCATTATTTCACTATGCAGAAGTCCCTTTAAAATCGCAGCACATTTCAAAAAATACCTTTAAATGCTCAGAAACTGCAGCTTCAATATAGTGGAAGTGATTCCCAGCCAAGAAAATGTTGCAGAATGACACTCCCATGAGACCTTTCACCTTACTAATCTCTTCCCACCTGTAGGGCATCATGCTTGCTTAGCACCACCACCTTTTTAAGAAGTAGTTCTGTGAACTGTATTATAGATATGTGCAAAAATAACAAAGAAATAATTCACATTAACGACCAATTCAGAAAATCAGTCTAATTGGTCAAATTCATTGATAGGAAGGACAGTTGATCAGAAGAATTCAAAACAATTTCATGGGTATTGATAGTTAATAGTTTCTCTACAATTAGAAGCAAGTGAATGCAGTGAAGACACTAAACACTCTTAGCTCATGCATTGTATTGACAGCATGTGATGCAGAACAGCTCTCACATTGACCAATAATGTTCCCACATTACAACACTCCAAAAGTACTTCATTGGCTGTAAAGTGCTTTGAGACATCCAGTGGTCATGAAAAGCGCTATATAAATGTAAATTTTTCTTTCTTTCTTTCTTTCAACACCCGACAAACAGCAAGAGATGCAAACATGAATACTGCAGGAGTCAGAAACCCCACAAGCTACTGATAAAAGCGTCAGGCAGATCAGCTCTAGAAAATTCTCTCTGTTCATCCCATTCGTTCAATTTACCTCAGAATGTTTCTCATTTAGCGTGAAGTCAGCTAGTTACAGATCATATCGTAAAATCATACAATCATGTAGCACAGAAGGAGGCCCATCGTGCCTCTTTGAAAGAGTTCTCCAATTATTCCCTCTCCCCTGCTCTTTCCCCAGAGCCATGAAAATTTCTCCTTTTCAAGTATTTATTCAATTCCTTTTAACAGTTATAATTGAATCTGCTTCCACCACCCTTTAGGCAGTACATTCCAGATCATAACAACGTGCTGAGTAAAAATAATTTCTCCTCATCTTCTACAGAGGCCGGTGTCGGGAGGTGCAGAGAGCGGCGGTACAGAGATTACTTAAACTCACTTTCGCGGGCTTTTTTACAGAGGCCGGTGTCGGGAGGTGCAGAGAGCAGTGGTACAGAGAGTACTTAAACTCACTTTCGCGGGCTTTTTTACAAAGGCCAGTACCGGGAGGAGCAGAGAGCGGAGGTACAGTGAGTACTTAAACTCATTTTGTGGGCTTTTTTACAGAGGCTGGTGTCGGGAGGAGCAGAGAGCGGAGGTACAGTGAGTACTTAAACTCACTTTTGCGGGCTTCTTTACAGAGGCCAGTACCGGGAGGAGCAGAGAGCGGCGGTACAGTGAGTAGTTAATCTCATTTTCGTGGGATTTTTTACAGAGGTCAGTGTCGGGGGGAGCAGAGAGCGGCGGTACAGTGAGCACTTAAACTCATTTTGCGGGCTTTTTTACAGAGGCCAGTGTCAGGAGAAGCAGAGAGCGGTGGTACAGTGAGTACTTAAACTAATTTTGTGGGCTTTTTTACAGAGGCTTACCAATCTCACAGACCGGCGGCAGCATTCCGGAGCCACGTCACGATTCAAAAAGTGACACGGGCAAGAGGAAACAGCTGATTGGGTGAGTATGGCCAGGTGAGTATATATACTACTCTATAGTTTGACAGTTAAGATTAATAGTTTATAAAATTTTGAAGGTCTTAATATTTGTGGTTATAGTTTCTAAGGTCTCTGTTGTGTATCAGGGAGTGCTAGTAACCAAGGGCCCTTGAGTATATCATTTAATTGTAGTAAATTAGTGGTATTGATTTGATTCAAATTAATTAAAATTAATTAAAGGGTAAGTCATGGAAGAATAGCTTGGCCCCGTGGCATGCTCCTCCTGCGCTACGTGGGAAATCAGGGACACTTCCTGTGTCCCTGACGACCATGTGTACGGGAAGTGAATCCAGCTGCAGCTACTGGCAGACCGCATTACAGTGCTGGAGCTGCGAATGGATACATACTGGAGCATTCACGATGCTGAGGACATCATGGATAGCACGTTTAGGGAGTTGGTCACACCGCAGGTAAAGGCTGCACAGGCAGGAAGGGAATGGGTGACCATCAGGTAGAGTAGTAGGAGTAGGCAGGTAGTGCAGGTGTCCCCTGTGGCCATCCCCCTCTCAAACAGATATACCACTTTGGATATTGTTGAGGGAGATGGCTTATCTGGGGAAGGCAGCAGCAGCCAACTTCCTGTCACCATGGGTGGTTCTGCTGCACAGGATGGGAGGAAAAATACTGGGAGAGCTATAGTGATAGGGGATTCTATTGTAAGGAGAACAGATAGGTGTTTCTGCGGCCGCAAACGAGACTCCAGGATGGTATGTTGCCTCCCTGGTGCAAGGGTGAAGGATGTCTCTAGGAGGCTGCAGGGCATTCTGGAGGGGGAGGGTGAACAACCAGTTGTCATGGGCATATAGGTACCAACAATATAGGTAAAAAATGGGATGAGGTCCTAAAAGCTGAATATAGGGAGTTAGGAGGTAAATTAAAAAATAGGACCTCAAAGGCAGTAGTCTCAGGATTGCTACCAGTGCCACGTGCTAGTCAGAGTAGAAATAGAAGGATATTTCAGATGAATACGTGGCTAGAGGAATGGTGCAAGGGGGAGGGATTTAAATTTCTGGGACATTGGAACCGGTTCTGGGGGAGGTGGGACCAGTACAAACTGGATGGTTTGCACCTGGACAGGGCCGGGACCGATGTCCGAAGGGGAGTGTTTGCTAGTGCTGTTGGGGAGGGTTTAAACTAAAATGGCAGGGGGTTGGGAACCTGTGCAAGGAGAGAGAGAAAAGGGAAGCAAGGATAGAAACACAAGACACGAAGGAGAAAAGCAAAAGTGGAAGGCAGAGAAATCAAGGGTGTAAATCAAACAGGGCTACAGTAAATAATAATTCTAAAAGGACTAAGAGTGTTAAAAAAACAAGCCTGAAGGCTTTGTGTCTTAATGCGAGGGGCATTCGTAATAAGGTGGATGAATTAGCTGCACAAATAGATGTAAATGGATATGATATAATTGGAATTATGGAGACATGGCTCCAGGGTGACCAAGGCTGGGAATTCAACATCCAGGGGTATTCAATATTCAGGAAGGACAGGCAAAAAGGAAAAGGAGGAGGGGTAGCATTGCTGGTTAAAGAGGAGATTAACACAATAGTAAGGAAGGATATTAGCTCTGATGATGTGGAATCTGTATGGGTAGAGCTGAGAAATACCAAGGGGCAGAAAATGTTAGTGGGAGTTGTATACAGACCCCCAAACAGTAATGCTGAGGTTGGGGATGGCATTAAATGGGAAATTAGAGATGCTTGCAACAAGGGCACAGCAGTTATCATGGGTGACTTTAATCTACATATTGATTGGGCTAACAAAATTAGTAACAATACTGTGGAGAAGGAATTCCTGGAGTGTATACAGGATGGTTTCCTGGAACAATATGTCGAGGAATCAACTGGAGATCAGGCCATCTTAGATTGGGTATTATGTAATGAGAAAGGATTAATTAGTCATGTTGTTGTGCGAGGGCCCTTGGGGAGGAGCGATCATAATATGATAGAATTCTTCATTAAGATGGAGAGTGAAGTAGTTGACTCAGAGACTAGGGTCCTGAATTTAAATAAAGGAAACTACGATGGTATGATGCGCGAGTTGGCTAGGATTGATTGGGGAACGTTACTTAAAGGGTTGACTGTGGATTGGCAATGGCAAACATTTAAAGATCGCATGGATGAACTATAGAATTCGTTCATCCCAGTTTGGCATAAAAATAAAACAAAAAAGGTGACTCAACCGTGGCTAACAAGTGAAATTAGGGAAAGCATAACATCCAAGGAGAGAACATATAAATTAGCCAGAAAAAGCAGCAAAACTGAGGGTTGGGAGCAGTTTAGGATTCAGCAAAGGAGGACAAAGAAATTAATTAAGAGGGGGAAAATAGCATATGAGAGTAAGCTTGCATGGAACATAAAAATTGACTGTAAAAGTTTCTACAGATATCTGAAGAGAAAAAGATTGGTGAAGTCAAGCGTAGGTCCCGTGCAGTCAGAATCAGGGGAATTTATAATGGGGAACAAAGAAATGGCAAACCAATTAAATACATACTTTGCTTCTGTCTTCACAAAGGAGGACACAAATAACATTCCAGAGATTTCGGGAACATAGTTTCTAATGGGAGGGAGGAATTGAATGAAATCAGTATTTGTAGGGAAATGGTGTTAGGGAATTTGATGGGATTGAAGGCCGATAAATCCCCAGGGCATAGAAACATAGCAGATAGGAGCCGGAGTAGGCCATTCGGCCCTTCGAGCCTGCTCCGCCATTCAATGAGATCATGGCTGATCATTCAAATTCAGTACCCTGTCCCTGCCTTCTCCCCATATCCTTTGATCCCTTTAGCCTTAAGAAATATATCCAACTCTTTCTTGAATATATTTAATGAACTAGCCCCCACCGCCCTCTGTGGCAGAGAATTCCACAGTTTCACCACTCTCTGGGTGAAGAAATTCCTCCTCATTTCAGTCCTAAATGTCCTACCCCTTATCCTTAGACTATGGCCCCTGGTTCTGGACTCCCCAACCATCGGGAACATCCTTCCAGCATCTAGCCTGTCTAGGCCTGACAGAATTTTATAGGTTTCGATGAGATCCCCTCTCAATCTTCTAAACACCAGTGAGTATAAGCCCAGTCGACACAATCTCTCCTCATACGTCATTCCTGCCATCCCAGGTATCAGCCTGATGAACCTTCACTGCACTCCTTCCATGGCAAGAACGTCCTTCCTCAGATAAGGCGACCAAAACTGCACACAATACTCAAGGTGCGGTCTCATCAAGGCCCTGTACAACTGTAGCAAGACATCCTTGTTCCTGTACTCGAACCCTCTTGCTACAAAGGCCAACATACCATTTGCCTTCTTAACCACCTGCTGCACCTGCATGCTTGCCTTCAGCGACTGGTGCACAAGAACACCCAGGTCTCTTTGCACTTCCCCTTCTCCCAATCTATTGCCATTCAAATAATAATGTGCCTTCCTGTTTTGCCACCAAAGTGGATAACCTCACATTTATCCACATTATAGTGCATTTGCCATGTTTCTGCCCAATCACCTAACCTGTCCAAATCGTACTGGAGTTTCATGACATCCTCCTCACAGCATACCCTCCCACCCAGCTTTGTGTCGTCTGCAAATTTGGAGATATTACATCTAATTCCCTCGTCCAGATCATTAATATATATTGTGAACAGCTGGGGTCCTAGGACCGATCCTTGCGGTACCCCACTAGACACTGCCTGCCACTTGGAAAATGACCCGTTTATTCCAACTCTTTGCTTTCTGTCCGCCAACCAGTTCTCTATCCAAGTCAATACCTTGCCCCCAATCCCATGTGCCTTAATCTTGCATGCTAATCTCTTATGCGGGACCTTATCGAAAGCCTTCTGAAAGTCCAAATACACCACAACCACTGGTTCTCCCTTATCTATTTTACCAGTTACATCCTCAAAGAATTCCAGTAGATTAGTCAAGCATGATTTACCTTTTGTAAATCCATGTTGATTTTGTCCGATCCTGTCACTGCTTTCCAAGTGCTCTGCTATTACATCTTTTATAATGGACTCTAGCATTTTCCCCACTATCGATGTCAGGCTTACCGATCTATAATTCCCCGTTTTTTCTCTGCCACCTTTTTTGAAAAGTGGGGTAACATTAGCTACCCTCCAATCCATGGGTACTGTTCCAGAGTCTATCGAGTTCTGGAAGATGACCAACAAATGCATCTACTATTTCTCGGGCCACTTCCTTAAGTACCCTAGGATGTAGATTATCAGGCCCTGGGGATTTATCGGCCTTCAGTCCCATCAATTTTCCTAACACCATTTCCGTACAAATACTGATTTCTTTCAGTTCCACCCTTTCCTCAGACCCTATGTTCCCCGGTATTTCTGGGAGGTTATTTGTGTCCTCCTTTGTGAAGACAGAACCAAAATATGTATTTAGTTGGTCCGCCATTTCTTTGTTCCCCATTATAAATTCCCCCGATTCTGACTGCAAGGGACCTACGCTTGACTTCACCAATCTTTTTCTCTTCACATATCTATAAAAGCTTTTACAGTCAGTTTTTATGTTCCCTGAAAGCTTACTCTCATATTCTATTTTCCCTTTCTTAATTAATCCCTTTGCCCTCCTTTGTTGAATCCTGAACTGCTCCCAATCCTCAGGATTATTGCTTTTTCTGGCCAATTTGTATGTCCTCTCCTTGGATCTTATGCTATTCCTAATTTCCCTTGTTACCCACGGTTGAGTCACATTTTTTGTTTTATTTTTATGCCAAACTAGGATGAACAACTTCTGCAGTTCATCCATTTGCCATTGCCTATCCACCGTCTCCCCTGATAATGTACATCCTAGAGTACTTAAGGAAGTTGCCCTAGAAATAGTAGATGTATTGCTGGTCATCTTCCAAAATTCTATAGACTCTGGAATAGTTCCCATGGATTGGAGGGTAGCTAATGTTACCCCACTATTTAAAAAAGGTGGTAGAGAGAAAACAGGGAATTATAGACTGGTAAGCCTGACATCGGTAGTGGGGAAAATGCTAGAGTCCATTATAAAAGATGTAATAGCAGAGCACTTGGTAAACAGTGACAGGATCGAACATAGTCAACATGGATTTACAAAAGCTAAATCAAGCTTGACTAATCTACTGGAATTTTTTGAGGATGTAACTGGCAGAATAGATAAGGGAGAACGAGTGGATGTGGTGTATTTGGACTTTCAGAAGGCTTTCGATAAGGTCCCGCATAAGAGATTGGCGTGCAATGTTAAGGCAAATGGGATTGGGGGTAAGGTACTGACTTGGATAGAGAACTGGTTGCAGACAGAAAGCAAAGAGTTGGAATAAACGGGTCTTTTTCCGAGTGGCAGGCAGTGACTAGTGGGGTGCCGCAGGGATCGGCGCTAGGACCCCAGCTATTCACAATATATATTAATGATCTAGACGAGTGAACTAGATGTAATATCTCCAAGTTTGGAGATGACACAAAGCTGGGTGGGCATGTGTGCTGTGAGGGGGATGACACACACCATCCTGACTTGGACCTGTATCGCCGATCCTTCACAGTCGCTGGGCCAAAATCCTGGAACTCCCTTCCTAACAGCATTGTGGGTGTACCTACACCATATGGACTGCAGCGGTTCAAGAAGGCGGCTCACCACCATCTTCTCAAGGGCAATTAGGGATGGGCACTAAATGCAGGCCTAGCCAGCTACACCCACATCCCATCAATGAATAATTTTTTTTTTTTTAAACTCCAGTATGATTTGGACAGGTTGGGTGATTGGGCAGATGCATGGCAGATGCAGTATAATGTGGATAAATGCAAGGTTATCCACTTTGCTGGCAAAATCAGGAAGACAGATTATTATCTGAATGGCAATATACTGGGAAAAGGGAAAGTGCAACGAGACCTGGGTGTCCTTGTGCTGAAGGTAAGCATGCAGGTGCAGCAGGCGGTTAAGAAGGCAAATGGTATGTTGGCCTTCATAGCAAGAGGATTCGCGTACAGGAGCAAGGATGTCTTGCTGCAGTTGTACAGGGCCTTGGTGAGACCACACCTTGAGTATTGTGTGCAGTTTTGGTCGCCTTATCTGAGGAAGGGTGTTCTTGCCATGGAGGGAGTGCAGCGAAGATTCACCAGACTGATACCTGGGATGGCAGGAATGACGTATGAAGAGAGATTGAGTCGATTAGGCTTATATTCGCTAGAGTTTAGAAGAATGAGAGGGGATCTCATTGAAACTTATAAAATTCTAACAGGCCTAGACAGACTAGATGCAGGAAGGATGTTCCTGATGGCCGGGGAGTCCAGAACCAGGGATCACAGTCTAAGGATAAGGGGTAAGCCATTTAGGACTGAGATGAGGAGGAATTTCTTCACCCAGAAAGTGGTGAACCTGTGGAATTCTCTACACAGTTGGCAGTTGAGGCCACCTGATTAAATAGATTCAAGAAGGAGTTAGATAGATTTCTTAAGGCTAAAGGGATCAAGGGATATGGGGAGAAAGCAGGGACAGGGTACTGAATTTGGATGATCAGCCATGATCTCATTAAATAGTGGAAAAGGCTCGAGAGGCCGAATGGCCTACTCCTGCTCCTATCTTCCATGTTTCTATGTTTCTTTGGTTCTTTTGCCAATTATGATTGGCTTATGGTTACATTATGTTGCATAATGAATGAGTTCACCTTTACTTACTGTGGTGCTTTCCCATTTAATTCACTATCACCAGAAAAGAATGTTGTGATTCCAAAATTCACTTTGAACCTTCTGCTCGTTTAACATTTTATCCAATGCTATGTCATTTGGCAAATTATTACCTGTTATATTTATGTTACAACACAACACAGCTGTTATCGACTATTTGGTTGTTAAATGCTCTTCCCCAGTGTGAGTCACCTGAACTAACATATTATAAAGAGTAAAAGCAGCAGATAGTAAATCAAAAAAGCTCTAAAATTCATTAATTTTGCTTCTGCCCGAACATGTGTTAAAAACACCAACTTACAATAGTTATTTCAAAAATACTTTTTATTGAAACACTGCTGCTTTTTATTATGTCCGTGTGTAATTGAGACACGGACTGCAGGAGTTGATTATAACAAGTCTTTACTGAATGGAGCCAACCTGGAAACTGAAACTACAGAAGCATGCTAGGGCCTTTTATACAGGGGTGGTCACTGCCGGTACTGCAGTCTGAGACCAGTTATTCCCTTAAAGGTACATACACAACAATTCCTCCCCTTTTAGATAAACAGTACATAACATTCATTTAACAACTAAATAATAACTAATTACAATTACAATTATGGTTGCTAGATACATTGGTTGAAGTTAAGCAATTATAAGTTCTGTCTTTGAGGAGGCTTCCTGATTCTGTCTGGATAACGCCTCTTTGGGATATAAGGTTCTTCTGGCAAGGTTGAGTCGGGATCAATGTCGTTGTTTGGTTCGTCTGCTTCCAATATCACCGATTCTGCGGTAGATGCAATTGGTACTTTGGTTTCATCGCCAGGTGTATCAGATCGTGGTGTGGAGTTGCCGTTTTCCAGTGACTCTAGAATCTGGTCAGCATGGTGTCTTACAATGCTCTCTCCAACGTCCACGGTATACATTAGAGGTCCTTGCCGTGTACACATCGTTCCTGGCTGCCATTTCTCTGTGCGGTAGTCCCGGGCCAAAACTGGTTGACCTATCTTAAAACTCCTGGTCGGCCTTTCATTCATATTCTGAAACTGCCTGTTCTCCACATCTCTTCTGACGTTTGGCTTAACCAAATCCAAGCGGCATCGTAGTCTTCGATTGAAGAACATCATGGCTGGAGTTTGGTTGGTAACCGCATGTGTTGCATTCCGGTAGGCAAACAAGAACTTATCCACCTTGTGTTGTAGGGGTATATCTTCATTACACATTGCCTTGATAGCCCTCTTGAATGTTTGAACAAACCTCTCGGCCAATCCATTAGTGGCTGGATGATATGGGGCAGATGTGTAATGCTTAACACCATTGTTCTTTAAGAACCTCCGGAACTCTTAAGACACAAACTGTGGTCCATTGTCAGAGCAAATCTGTTCAGGCAGCCCATTCCTGGCGAATGTGGTTCGTAAGACTGATAGTTTTTTCTGTGGTGGTTGAGGACATTTTTATTACCTCTGGCCACTTTGAATGTGCATCCACCGCAATTAAAAACATCAAGTCCATAAAGGGACCAGCAAAATCAATGTGTACCCTTTGCCATGGAGATGAGGGCCACCCCCATGGATGTAGAGGGGCTTGTGGTGGGGCGTTTTGGACCTTCTGGCATCCTGTACAGCTCTTGGTCATCTCTTCAATTTCTCTATCAATTCCCGGCCACCACACAAACGCTCTGGCTAAGTTCTTCATTTTTACCCCTCCCAGATGACCCTCATGAAGCTCATTGAGCACTCTATCCTTCAATTTGGGTGGAATTACTACTCTGGATCCACACATCAAGGTTCCTCTGCACACTGACAGCTGTTATCTTCTTGGCGAGAATGCTGGCAGCACTGGTTCGCCATGTGCTGGCCATCCCTTCACCATTAAATCATAGACCCAGGAGAGCGTCGGGTCATTTCGTGTTTCCTTTTCTACGTTTGCGTTCGTCGCAGGGAGACATTCGCCTATCGTCGAGTGGAATAACTCCACTGGATCCACTGCCAGTTCTTCTTCCACCGTCGGCAATGGTAGGCGCGACAATCCATCAGCATTCCCATGCTGTTTAGTTCCTTTGTACTCGATGTCATATTGGTGTGCCCCTAGGAAAAGGGACCACCTCTGTAGCCGTTGTGCCGTCATTATCGGTACGCCCTTCTGAGGGTTGAAAATGGAGATGAGAGGTTGGTGATCAGTTAGTAGAGTAAATTTCTGACCGTGCAGGTAGTGATTGAACTTCTTCACCCCCCACACCAGGCTGAGGGCCTCTCTGTCAATCTGGGTGTAGTTACGCTCGGCTGAAGTTAACGAGCGTGACGCAAAATCTATCGGCCTCTCTGAACCATCAAGGAATTTATGTGACAGTACCGCCCCAATGCCGTAGGGAGACGCATCACACGCCAGTCTTATCGGTAGTGCTGGGTTGTAGTGAGCCAATACTTCTCTTGAAGTGATTAGGTCCTTACTCTTCTGAAAGGCCCGCTTACATTCATCGCTCCATTTCCAAGCTACTCCCGTTCGTAGTAGGGTGTTCAGTGGATGCAGAATTGTGGACAAATTCGGCAAAAACTTATGGTAGTAATTCACCAATCTGAGGAGTGACCTCAGTTGTGACACATTTTCAGGCGCTGAAGCCTTAACTACCGCTTCAATTTTGTCAGGGGACTTATGCAACCCCTCTTCATCAATCACGTGGCCACAATACAATATCTGTTTCTTAAAAAACTCGCACTTGGGGCGATTGGCTCGTAGCCCATGTTCTCTTAGTCTAGTGAGCACCTGCTCTAGGTTGGCAAGGTGTTTACTGTCATATTCACCTGTCACTAGGATGTCGTCCAAGTAACACTGAGTCCCCGGAATCCCTTGCAGGACTTGTTCCATCGCTCTTTGCCATATCGCCGGAGCTGATGCTACTCCGAATACCAGTCGATTATACTGGTAAAGTCCTTTGTGAGTGTTTATCGTGAGATACTTCCTAGAGAATTCTTCAACCTCCATCTGCAAATATGCTTGTGCTAGGTCAATTTTTGCAAAACGCTTCCCTCTAGATAGTGAGGCGAAGATATCTTCTATCCTTGGAAGAGGATATTGTACTGTGTGAAGGACTGGGTTCACCATCACCTTGAAGTCCCCACAGATGCGAACCTTCCTTGGTTCCTCAGACTTATTGTTTAACGTTTTCTTCATGACAGGAATGATGGGTGTGGCCCACTCGCTCCAGTCTGCCTTAGATAACACGCCTGCATTCTCCAGATTCTCCAGCTCTGCCTCGACGGCTGGGCGAATTGCATATGGTACCGGTCTTGCTTTGAAAAACTTGGGAATTGCATTCTCCTCTATTTTTATCGAGGCGGTTACGCCTTTAAGAGTGCCCAGTTCTTGTTGAAATACCTCTTTGGCGTCAGCTAAGATTGTTGACAATCGTCCAGGAGTGACGTCGTCATCCTTTTTACCAGCCACCGTCAGTGCCTGAATGGAGTGCCAGTCTAAACTTATCTTTCTGATCCATTCACGTCCCAATAACGGTGGGCCACCATCTTGCAGAATGTAGAGATACAATTTCCGTATTTTCTTGCCGTTGTATTCGACAGGCACCCTTATTTTTCCTCTGGGGTATACTTTTTGCCCTGTATCGGTCCTCAAGACAATGGATGTCTCTCTCAAGGGTATGTGTGAGAATAGCCGCTCGTAGTCTCGTCGATTCATGACGGTTAGAGCTGATCCTGTATCCAATTCCATTTTGACTTGGGACCCTGCTATCGTGAGGGTGACCCAAATGGTTCGGTGATCCTCTTTTGCGATTACGTTGTGAAGTTTGAGACAGTTTAGTCTCTTGTTCCCGGATTCACTATCGCTCATCTGGTCTTCGGAACTACTGTCCGTCATCTTTTGTACTTTCCTGTACGGTACCTTAGTAGCCTTTTTGTTGTCGTTGGTCTTCTTCCCAGACCTGCAAACTCGTGCAATGTGTCCCATCTTTCCACATTGCCTGCATATTTTGTCCTTGGACCAGCAGTCCTTCTGGTCATGGGTTGTTCTGCCGCAGCGATAACATTTTGCAAATCTCCATGTCATTTCGTGGGTGCCGTATTCCTGTGGCTTTTGTTGTATTTCCGCAGCTCCCCTTGCTGCTGCTTCGTACGATACTGCCACGCTGAAAGCCTTATCTAGCGTCAGCTCTTTCTCTGAGAGTAACCTCTTCTGGGTTCCTTCACACAGGAGTCCACAGACAAATTTGTCCCGTAAGGTATCTGCCAGTCCTGCTCCAAACTGGCAGTGCTTTGATAGCTTGCGTAGTTCCGTAAGGTAATCAGCATTGCTCTCATTTTTAAGCTGATTTCTCCTGTGGAATTTAAATCTTTCTGCTATCAGCAGCGGTGTAGGATTTAGGTGTTCCTGTAGGATAGCAACAATTTCGTTAAAACTCTTCGCCTTCGGTTTGGCTGGAGTAATCAGGTCCCGCAATAGGCCGTACGTTCTTGCGGCCATTAAATTTAGCAATACTGATGCCTTTTTCTCATCGGCTATTTCGTTTGCCTCGCAATATACCTCAACTCTTTCCACATACGTGGTCCAGTCTTCTATTGCATTATTGAAGGCAGTGATATCGCCAGTCTTTGGCATCTTGAAAATCTAAGATGGCGCCTCCCGCGCTTTGCCTTCGTCCCCGATGGATCAAAATGGCGCCTCCCGCGCTTTTCCTTCTTCCCCGCCGAGTTAAGATGGCGCCTCCCGCGCTTTCCCGCTGCTGCCAACGCCGCTCTCCGCGGTATTTTTATTTTTCTATCGCGCTTCAATATTTGCTCCGTTAATTGAAGAACTGTTCCCATCATGGAGCGGACCCTCTTGGACACTTCCCTCCCTCTTCTTAGGTCCGAACGCTGCCCGGCTGCGAAGCACCGGCCGCGCCCTGTGTGCTCCACCCTCTCTCTCTCTCTTTGCTTCCCGACTCGCTGCCCGGCCCCGTTGCAGAGCCACCCGATCGAGCTCTAGCCCGCCGCAGCCCAGGAAGGATCAGTGCACTACCTGCCACCAGCCCGATTAGCTGGGAAACCACAGACTGGAGACCAAGCCTGGCTCTCGACAGTCTCTCCTGCACTTTTCAATTCGATGATTTGGAGGGAGGTTGCCCACGGTCGACGCCCGTTTCTCGAGTTTCTTTGGATTATTTATTTATTTATTTTTCTTTCTTCTGGCTTCGACCTTCAATAACGTCGTCTGAGGTGCTGCCGAGTTGCAGGTAAGTTCGTTTCTTACTCGTCGCCAGTATTATGTCCGTGTATAATTGAGACACGGGCTGCAGGAGTTGATTATAACAAGTCTTTACTGAATGGAGACAACCTGGAAACTGAAACTACAGAAGCCTGCTAGGGCCTTTTATACAGGGGTGGTCACTGCCGGTACTGCAGTCTGAGACCAGTTATTCCCTTAAAGGTACATACACAACATTGAGGATAAGCAATTCCAGCACATCAATGAGAAGCCAACAAGGAGCTTCAATATAGGACAACCAGTCTTGGCCCGCAACTACCGAACAGAGAAATGGCAACCCGGAATGATATGCACACGGCAGGAGCCACTAATGTACACAGTGGATGTCGGTGAGAACATTGTGAGACGCCACGTCAACCAGATCCTAGCGTCACAGGAACGAGTCAACCCCATGTCTCGCGTACCTGGGGATGAACCCGACATACCGGTAGCATCTACCCCAGAAACAGTAGCAGCGGAAACTGATGAACTAACCGACGAAAGGGGGCCAGAATCGCCTCCGCACCAAGAACAAGAACCTCAGGAAAGGCGCTATCCCGAAAGGATCAGGAAGCCGCCCCAAAGACTGAATCTATAAATGGACTATTTCAGTTAAATGTGCATGTTAAAGTGTTAACTGTTATTTGAATGTTATGGGTACTGTTAATCTAAAAGGGGAGGAATTGTAATGTATGTACCTTTAAGAGAGAACTACTTTTACAGCTCCTGTATACTGTAGTACCGGCAGTGACCACACCTGTATATAAGCCTTGAGCAGGCATCTGTACTGTTAGTCTTTAGACTACCCTCCTCCAGTAAACACCTGTTGATTGTTAATCTACAGCCTCCGTCTAGTTATTGAAGAACACCATACCTTAAGATTTACAGATTCAACACTACCGCTACGCCAAAGGCCCACTCCAACAGGCAGTTAAAAGGATTAAATGCCTTTCCCGCCTCCAGGAGATGAGACCCGAAGCTACACATCTTCCCGCCTCCTTGGGGCTTGGTAAGCCAATGCTGTGTGTATTTGATTTAAAAAAAAAACAAATTGCAGCCAAAATTGAGAGCTGGATATAATTAGAATACATATGGAAGGGATTTCATGCTTATGGATAATGTCACAGAGGGACAATATGTAAACAAGGAGCCCAAGTGTCAGCCATGGTTCAGTTGGCAGTACTCTCTAAGTCACAAGGTCATGTGTTCAAGCCCCACTCCAGAGACTTGAGCACATAATCTAGGCTGACAATTGTCATCTTTCGGATGAGATGTTAAACCAAATCCCCATTTGCCCTCTAAGATGGATGTAAAATCTCCCACAGCAGTATTCAAGGAAGAGAAATGGAGTTTCTCCAGTGTCCTGACCAATATTTGCCCTACAATATAAGTAAAAAAAATTATCTGGTCATTTATCTCAATGCTGTTTGTAGGACCTTGTTGTGTGCAAATTAACTGCTATGTTTTCTTAAATTACAACAGTAAAGCACTTTTGAAGGTCCTGAGGTTGTGAAAGGTGCTATATAAATGCAAGTTCTTACTTCTGTTTCTTTTTAACCAAAGAGGGCCAACAATGGAACATATGAGTACTTCTGAGGGAAGAAACCATTGCAGGGGACTTTTTTTTATTAATTCCTGGGATGTGGGCATTTCTGGCAAGGCCAGCATTTATTGCCCATCCCTGATTGCCCTTGAGAAGGTGGTGGTGAGCCACCGTCTTGAAGCGCTGCAGTCCATGTGGTGAAGGTACTCCCATAGTGCTGTTAGGGAGGGAGTTCCAGGATTTTGACCTTAAAACGATGAAGGAACAGCGATATATTTCCAAGTCAGGAAGGTGTGTGACTTGGAGGGAAACTTGGAGGTGGTGGTGTTACCAAGCACCTGCTGCCCTTGTCCTTCTAGGTGGTAGAGGTCGCGGGTTTGGGAGGTGCTGTCAAAGAAGCCTTGACGAGTTGCTGCAGTGCATCTTGTAGATGGTACACACTGCAGCCACGGTACGCCGGTGGTGGAGGGAGTGAATGTTTAAGGTGGTGGATGGGGTGCCAATCAAGCAGGCTGCTTTGTCCTGGATGGTGTCGAGCTTCTTGAGTGTTGTTGGAGCTGCACTCATCCAGGCAAGTGGAGAGTATTCCTGACTTGTACCTTGTAGGTGGTGGAAGAGCTTTAGGGAGTCAGGAGGTGAGACACTCGCCACAGAATACCTAGCCTCTGACCTGCTCTTGTTGCCACATTAATTATGTGGCTGGTCCAGTTAAGTTTCTGGTCAATGGTGACTCCCAGGATGTTGATGGTGGGGGATTTGACAATGGTAATGCCATTGTATGTCAAGGGGAGGTGGTTAGACTCTCACTTGTTGGAGATAGTCATTGCCTGGCATTTGTGTGGCACGAATGTTACCTGCCACTTATCAGCCCAAACCTGGATGTTGTCCAGGTCTTGCTGCATGCGGGCATGGACTACTTCATTATCTGAGGAGTTGCAAAAGGAACACTGTGCAATCATCAGCGAACATCCCCACTTCTGACTCAAAAGCAAAATACTGTGGATGCTGGGAATCTGGAATAAAAACAGAAAATGCTAGAAATACTCAGCAGGTCAGGCAGCATCTGTGGAGAGAGAAACAGAGTTAGGCCTAGAAATTCAGTATAGCCACGTTTGGGGCGCTACAGCTGAGCGTTCGCTAAATTTTGCGCCCGGCGCAACTTAGTGCCACCTTCGCCGATATTGAGATGCATCGCCCCAAGAGGTTGCTGCTGTGCTAAAGCAGGCGATGCACAACTATCATAAGGCTCTAAGCCGGCGAGCCGGGGCGCTACCACCGAGGGCGGGCGCAGCGCAGGTGCGGCGAGTTGCTGATTGAAGGCAGACATGCTGGCGCCGGCCAGCTCTTAAAGGGGGAGGGTGGATTTGTTTGGCTGCCACGCCCTGCACACTGCAGCCCTGAATCAAGGCCTGAACATAGCTGCTTCAACAGTTCAACGCCCACGACTATGGAGAAGGCTAGGGAGCGAGCGCAGCGCTTCAGCGAGGGTGCCCTGAAGGTACTGGTTGGCGCAGTGGAGCGCAGGCGACTTGTCCTCTTCCCTGATAGTGGCAGGAGGCCGCTGCCCAGTGAGTATCGAAAAGCCTGGAGGGAGGTGGCAAACAGGGTGACCTCCAACAGCATGGTTGGCAGGACTCCTGTGCAATGCAGAAAAAAGTTCAATGACCTCACTCAGGTTGTCAGGGTGTGTACCCTTTCCAGTATCCTCCTCATCCCTGCATGTGCACCTCACTTTATGGCCAAAGGGACCTGAAAGCCCTAATGCCCAGCCCTCATCCAGCAGCTATGGGACTGTCATGAAAATCACTTGCACATTCAGCACTTTACACACTGTCAGGGCTACTCCATCATGGGAGGCAGTGCAGGCAAGATGAGGGCTTGACACTGTCAGGGCTATTCCACCATGGGAGGCAGTGCAGGCAAGTTAAGGGCTTGACACTGTCAGGGCTATTCCACCATGGGAGGCAGTGCAGGCAAGAGCAGGGCTTCACACTGTCAGGGCTATTCCACCATGGGAGGCAGTGTAGGCAAGATCAGGGCTTGACACTGTCAGGGCTATTCCACCATGGGAGGCATTGCAGGCAAGATCAGGGCTTGACACTGTCAGGGCTATTCCACCATGGGAGGCATTGCAGGCAAGATCAGGGCTTGACACTGTCAGGGCTATTCCACCATGGGAGGCAGTGCAGTCAAGATCAGGGCTTCACACTGTCAGGACTATTCCACCATGGGAGGCAGTGCAGGCAAGATCAGGGCTTGACACTGTCAGGGCTATTCCACCATGGGAGGCAGTGCAGGCAAGATCAGGGCTTGACACTGTCAGGGCTATTCCACCATGGGAGGCAGTGCAGGCAAGATCAGGGCTTGACACTGTCAGGGCTATTCCACCATGGGAGGCAGTGCAGGCAAGATCAGGGCTTGACACTGTCAGGGCTATTCCACCATGGGAGGCAGTGCAGTCAAGATCAGGGCTTGACACTGTCAGGGCTATTCCACCATGGGAGGCAGTGCAGGCAAGATCAGGGCTTCACACTGTCAGGGCTATTCCACCATGGGAGGCAGTGCAGGCAATATCAGGGCTTGACACTGTCAGGGCTATTCCACCATGGGAGGCAGTGCAGGCAAGATCAGGGCTTGACACTGTCAGGGCTATTCCACCATGGGAGGCAGTGCAGGCAAGATGAGGGCTTGACACTGTCAGGGCTATTCCACCATGGGAGGCAGTGCAGGCAAGATGAGGGCTTGACACTGTCAGGGCTATTCCACCATGGGAGGCAGTGCAGGCAAGATGAGGGCTTGACACTGTCAGGGCTATTCCACCATGGGAGGCAGTGCAGGCAAGATGAGGGCTTGACACTGTCAGGGCTATTCCACCATGGGAGGCAGTGCAGGCAAGATCAGGGCTTGACACTGTACTTAGAGGCCGTCCTTTCTCTTGCAGGGCAAGCTGGCCCACAACAGCAGGCAGCAGCGACAGACCGGGGGAGGCCGTCCTGACCTCAAACAGCTCAGTGACCTGGAGCAGCGTGTGAAGCGCATTATGGCAGGCCGGCTGATTGGCCCCGTCGCCAGTGGAGATGCCGACCCTGTTCTGGGCCCCAATGGTAAGGTCATCACCTTTTTGACTTCTCTCTTTCCACTTGCGCCTCACACCAGCATCCTTTGCCACTATTGAACCAATGCAGTGCATAGCAGCACTCATGCCTCCCTCGCTGCTGCCCTGTCCTCGCTCTAAAGCAACTCTTGTGCCTCCCTGCTTTCAGATGGTGAATCGCCAGGTGAGGAGGTGGGCCCTCAAGCTGGCACTGTGTCTGATTCTGAAATCGAGGAGGAGGAAGAGGAAGCCGGCCCATCAGTGACACCCTCAGCCGAGGCAGCCCATGGCCATGATGGGGACACGTCTTCCCTGGAGAGGAGCAGGGGGGAAGGGTCTGAGGAGAGTGAAGCTCCGGGGCCCAGCGGGCTCCAGCAACACGGGAGGGGTGGGGAAGCACGGCGGCCTTCTCCCCGGAGGGAGAGTCTGGCTCGAGTCCTGCTACGGTGAGTGCAGAGGAGGTGCAGCTCCTTGCTGAAATGGGCACCCAGGCTGAGCGCAGGCACACTGAGCTCATGGCTGCAGTGGCAAGGATGCCTGACTCCATAGAGTCACTGGCAAGGAGTGTACAGGAATTCGGGGCAGCACAGGCCAGGAATCTGCAGGACTTCGCGGCAGCACAGGCCAGGAGTCTGCAGAACTTTGCGGCAGCACAGGCTAGGAGTCAGCAGGACTTCGCTGCATCACAGGCGGCTTCCAGCCAAGTGCTCAGCCGTGCCGTGCATTCACTGGCTGGTGTGATGCAGACACAGACCAGGGCCACACGGGCACTAACTGCTGCCACCCTCGCTGGATCGGCCAGGCATTGACAGGGCCCTCTCCACGCCGCAGCAGCCCAGCAGTCTGTGCTTCAGCAGATTGCTGCGCATGCTGCAGTGCTGGCCCGTGTGAGTGCCAGTGTATCAGCCGACCAGGGAGTGCCTGTGCTCTGTCAGGTTGGCAGCATTCCTGCAGCCAACACCGTCACTCCTCCACTGCAGCTGCCACCACCCGTAGGACAGACTGCTGCCGCCCAAGCAGAGTTGGAGCAGTCAGCAGCCGGCCCCTCCAGGCCCAGAGCTGGTCCAGGCCAACCCCCAAGGGCATCTGCTGTCTCACCATCTGACCCTCAGCAGTCTTCCCCCAGCCTTGCTGCAGCCACTGGAGTCCCATTGAGGAGGAGCTGCAGGGCGGGAAGGGGCTACTCGTGGAAGCGAGGCGGATCACCCTCGCAGGGGAAAAAGTAGAAGGTGTGGCCAAATGTTTTTTTTATATATGAGGCCGAGAAGGTTTTTTGATATATGAAGGCCAAGACTGTTGTGTTTTTGGATATATGAAGGCCGAGACTGTTGTGTTTTTGGATATATGAAGGCCGAGACTGTTGTGTTTTTGGATATATGAAGGCCGAGACTGTTGTGTTTTTTGATATATGAAGGCCGAGACTGTTGTGTTTGTTTTTTATAAATGCCGAGGATCATAGTCATTTTTGTTTAACTGCTTTTGGCATTTTCTGAAGGTTGTGAGAGCCAGTTATGTCTCTGACCGTTTTTTGGGGGGTTTCTCTGAATTAGTTTGTCATGCTGGAAGGGCACAGAGTTTGCACAGTAAAAATTTTTCTTTAATCGCATTGTCCATGTTTGCTTTTAGAAGTATTTGTTGCCTTGACCAGCTGAGGGCTTGCGGAGTGGCTACATTCATCTTCTTTCATTGGCACAAGCCATTCCCTGAAAGGGGTCCTAGAACCGAGTTGCAATAAGCCGCCTACGGATGGCCCTTGCACTTTGTGCCTCCCTCCTGTGTTGGTGCTCCTCCTCCTCCTTCTCCTTCTCCTCCTCCTCCTCCTCTGGTGGTCTTCCAATGTCTGCTGGCAGTGGCTGAGTCCTGCGGATAGTCAGGTTGTACAGCATGCAGCACACTACAACGAAATGGGAGACTCGCTCAGGCGAGTACTGTAGGGCTCCCCCGGAATGATCCAGACAGCGGAACCGTTGCTTGAGCATGCCGATTGTGTGCTCAATTATGTTCCTGGTTGCTTGATGGCTGTCATTGTATCGCTCTTCAGCAGGGGTGCTGGGCGCACGGAGCGGGACCATCAGCCAGGTGCACAACGGATAGCCTTTGTCCCCGAGAAGCCATCCTCGTGGGTGAGCCTGGGTTTCAAACATGTCTGCCACAGAAGTCTGGCACAGGATGAAGGCATCGTGGCTGCTGCCTGGAAAGCGGGCATTGACAGCTAGTATGAGCTGCCTGTGGTCACACACCAACTGCACGTTGAGCGAATGGTAGCCCTTCCGGTTGTGGTAATCCTCGGCATTCTGTAGAGGTGCCCGCAAAGCCACATGCATGCAGTCAATGGCGCCTTGCACCATGGGGAAGCCTGCTAATACTGCAAATCCCATTGCATGCTCTTGCTGCTTGTCCAGGGCCATGGGGAAGGAGATGAACTGACGTCTCCTTCTGAAAAGGGCATTGGTCACCTGACGGATGCAGCAATGTACCACGAACTGGGAGATGTTGGCAATGTCCCCAGTAGCGGATTGGAAGGAGCCGGTGGCATAGAAGTTGAGAGCCACCGTCACCTTCACTGCCACCGACAGAGACGTCCTGCTCCTCAGCTGTGGCTGCAGATCTCTGTGAAGCAGGTGGCAGATCTCAGTGACCACCTCCCTTCTGAATCGCAGCCTCCAAACACACTGCTCCTCAGACATGTTGAGATATGAGAACTGCTGGCGGTATACCCTGGGTGGGTAAGGCCTCCTGTGCCGATGCCTGTTGGCCCTTCTCCGTCTGGCCATGACTGGCACTCTCTCATGGCGTCTCTGAGCCCTTTGAATGCAATGCAGTAAGCCAACATTTCCACCCATTGCAGCCCCCATTATATATGTTGAATCAAGGCTATGGCACTGAAAGTTAAATCCAAGTGCAAAGCTCGGGCCTGAAGCCAGAAGTACCTGTGCGAGCGTTGAGTCAAACCAGAAAGCTCTCTCCCTTTGTCTCTCTCCAAATATCCGTCTCTCACAAAGAAGGAGTGGAACAAAATGGCTGCCACTTATACTGCAGGAGAAGTCCCCTTTAATTAGCGCCCCCCGCGCCCTGCAGCGACTGGGAACCGTTCCCCTCTACCAGTCGCTGGGGGCGCCAGGCACACAGAAGGGTGGCGCCACTGAAGTTCCGGTTCGGGGCGCACCAAAGGCATTGCACCATGAAATGACGTCAGGATCTGCACGCACAGCTGAGCGGGCGCTGCGGTTTTGCGCCACCGCTAAATCTTGAGTGAAGTTCGCGAGAGGCGCAGATCGCGCTGCGCCCGGGCGCTAGCCGCTTAGCGCCCCACTTCCCCTCCTCCTAAGGCGCTAGCGGCTGGCGCTAACAACTGAATTTCTAGGCCTTAATGTTTCAAGTTGATCGATACTGAGCATCGGTGCTTTCTATGTTTGGTTAAGTAGAGGCGGAACCAAGTATTGGCAGCATCATAAAGTGGACCACAGATGAGAGGAAGTGGAGGCAAATGAAATGATCGACCATGTTGAATGCAGTGGAGAAGCTAAGGAGAAGGGGGTTCAGGGGTTGGGGGGTGGTAAGTTGCCACAGGACCAAAGAATGTCATTGATGACCTTTGACCTGTGATCCACTTCCATAACACATGCAAATATTTAGCTCCACTCTTACCAGTCTCAGTGCTGAGAGCAGGGCAGAAACCAAACTGGAAAGATTTATGCAAGAGAGATGCATACAGAACTAGATGACAATGGCTTATTCAAGGACCTTAGAAAGGACGGTGGCATAGTGGTTAGCACTGTTGCCTCACAGCGCCAGGGACCCGGGTTCGAATCCAGCCTCGGGTGACTGCCTGTGTGGAGTTTGCACATTCTCCCCGTGTTTGCGTGGGTTTCCTCCGGGTGCTCCGGTTTCCTCCCACAGTTCAAAGATGTGCGGGTTAGGTTGATTGGCTATGATAAATTGACCCTTAGTGTTAGGGGGATTAAATACACGGGGATAGGGTGGGATATGTGTTGGTGTAGAGGTTATGGGGATCGGGTGGGCTATGTGTCGGTGCAGGCTCGATGGGCCGAAATGGCCTCTATCTGCACTGTGGGGTTTCTGTGATTCTGTGATTAGAGATGTGGTGGTAGTTGAAGAGGACAAAGGATTGAGAGTTGCACAATAAGTGAAAATGTTAGTTCAGTTATCATCTCTAAATCAGTAAGTCATTGGTTCAAGCCCCACTCCAGAGACCTGAGCATAAATTCTCAGCTGATATTTCAGCTCAGTACTGAGGGACCACTGCACTGACAAAGGTGCCATCTTTCAGATGGGGTATTAAACCGAGGCCTGTCTGCCATCTTTGGTGGACTTCAAAGAATCTATGGCACTCTTTGAAGTAGAACAAGGGCGTTCTCCTGGTGTCCTGCCCACTTATCCCTCAAAGCACAGATTTTCTCAGCATTTATCTCATTGCAGACTTTGCTGTGTGCAATTTTGCTGCTGCATTTGCCTATATTACACGGACTGCACTTCATTGGCTGTGAAGCATTTTGGTGGATCATGAGGGCATGAAAGGCATTATATGAATGCAAATTCTTTCTTTTCTAAAGAAAAAGGTGAGCATTGGATGACATACAGAAAGAGAGAGAAAAACATACTGAGAGAAATAGACAAAGAGAGGAGAGGAGAGAGGTAAAAAAAATGTTAGAATACAGAAAAAGTGGGAGATGGATATGGAAGAGCAGAAAGAGCAAAGGAAAAGCTCACCAAAATTTTGAAAAAGAGAGATATAATCAGATAAAAAAGAAGTTTGTGAAAATCATAGAAAGAAAGAGAGAGATGGAACAGAAAGAATGGAACTCCAAGAAAAATATAAAATGAGAGATTGGGATAATTGGAAAGCAGGAAAAGTTAAGAGATCGTTACAAGAAATGAGAGATGCAAAGGTAATTTGTCTCGGTTTATTTGATGGATTTGCTTTTAGCTGACTTTCTTCAGATGTCTAACTTCAGCAGTCGGGTTGACAGCTAGCATTCGCTTGTCAGTGCTTGCTGATAATATTCACCATAGGATTTAAACTTCTTGTACTGCCCCAGAGTGCTATGAGGCAAAGTTCTTTCACTCATACACAGACCATCAGTGCAACATGGCCACATTATCAGGTGACTCTGGCTTCGGTGCTCACAAGCATACATGAGCCTCCCAACACATAACCACAATACAACTAACAGTGTTATATATAAGCAAAAACGTTTGTGGCTCTGAGGAATGAAAACTATGATAAACTTTCCATGCATTTTGACCATAAAAAAGTCAGGATTGAATAAGAGAAATCATTGTGCAGACAACTAATGTATGTGGCTAAATATTTAAAAAATTAACTTGCTGTTTCTTTCAAATGCTGATTTTGAAAACCAGAGTCATTCTTTTACTTCTATAATAAAATATTCTAAAGCTTGCTACTGTAGTGTATGTACTTTGAAGAAGTAACTATATTCTGCAGCCCCTGTATACTGCAGTACCAGTAGTGACCACCCCTGTATATAAGCCTGTGTAGTAACTTTGTATAGTAGTTCCAGTTTTGTCTCCATTCAGTAAACACCTGTTATAACCAACTCCTGCAGTCCGTGTCTCAATTACACACGGACGTAACACTGGCGACGAACAGATCCGAACTTACCTACAGTTCTGCACCACCTCATGGGGATCCATCCCTGAAGCGAAGTTGTTAGAGGTCGAGGCCAGAAGGAAGAAAAAAAAAACAAAGAGAAGAAACGGGCGTCGACCGTGGGCAACCGCCTCTGATTCATCGAATTCGAAGATTTGCAGGAGAGGCTGTCGAGAGCGGGGCTTGGTTATCCTGCCAATGGTGTTCCAGCTAATCGGGCTGGTGGCAGGTAGTACATTGATCCTTCCTGGGCTGCGGCGGGCTAGAGCTCGATCGGGTGGCTTTTCAACGGGGCCGAGCAGCGTTGTCAGGGAGAAGAGAGAGAGAGAGAGGGTGGAGCACAAAGGGCGCGGCCGGTGCTACGAAGCCGGGCAGCGTACAGACCTGAGAAGAGGGAGGAAAGTGTCCCATAGGGTTTGCTCTGACGACGGGAACAGTAATTACAATAAAAGAAATTAGAAGCGCAGAAAGCCGCGAGGAGCTGCAGTTTGCCACGGGGACCGCGGAGAGCGGCGTTAGCAGCAGCGCAGGGGGAAGTGCGCGAAGACCATAGGGCATCGCCATCAAGGCATAAAAACACCAGCAACAGCACTAGCAGCAGCAGGGAAGACAGAAAGCGCAGGAGGCGCCATCTTAATCCAGCGGGGAAGAAAGCAAAGCGCGGGAGGCGCCATTTTGTTCAATCGGGGAAGAAGGCAAAGCGCGGGAGGCGCCATCTTAGATCTCCAAGATGCCGAAGACTGGCAATATCACTGCCTTCGATAATGCAATAGAAGACTGGACCACGTATGTGGAAAGAGTCGAAGTATATTGCAAGGCAAATGAAGTAGCCGATGAGAAAAAGGCATCGGTACTACTAAACTTAATGGGCGCAAGAACGTACGGCCTATTGCGGAACCTGATCACTCCAGCCAAATCGATGGCGAAGAGTTTTAACGAAATTGTTGATATCCTACAGGAACACCTAAATCCTACACCGCTGCTGATAGCAGAAACATTTAAATTCCACAAGAGAAATCAGCATAAAGATGAGAGCAATGCTGATTACCTTACGGAACTACGCAAGCTATCAAAGCACTGCCAGTTCGGAGCAGGACTGGCAGATACCCTACGGGACAAATTTGTCTGTGGACTCCCG
Source organism: Somniosus microcephalus (assembly GCF_052327205.1). Classification (NCBI taxonomy): domain Eukaryota; kingdom Metazoa; phylum Chordata; class Chondrichthyes; order Squaliformes; family Somniosidae; genus Somniosus; species Somniosus microcephalus. The sequence goes on along the minus strand of NC_140988.1, from coordinate 317,954,419 downwards.
AGTGAAGGAACCCAGAAGAGGTTACTCTCAGAGAAAGAGCTGACGCTAGATAAGGCTTTCAGTGTGGCAGTATCATACGAAGCAGCAGCAAGGGGAGCTGCGGAAATACAACAAAAGCCACAGGAATACAGCACCCATGAAATGACACGGGGATTTGAAAAATGTTATCGCTGCGGCAGAACAACCCATGACCAGAAGGACTGCTGGTCCAAGGACAAAATATGCAGGCAATGCAGAAAGATGGGACACATTGCATGAGTTTGCAGGTCCGGGAAGAAGACTAACAACAACAAAAAGGCTACTAATGAACAGTACAGGAAAGTACAAAAGATGACGGACAGTAGTTCCGAAGACCAGAAGAGCGATAGTGAATCCGGGAACAAGAGACTAAGCTGTCTCAAACTTCACAACGTAATTGCAAAAGAGGATCACCGAACCATTTGGGTCACCCTCATGATAGCAGGGTCCCAAGTCAAAATGGAATTGGATACAGGATCAGCCCTGACCGTCATGAATCGACGAGACTACAAGCGGCTATTCTCACACATACCCTTGAAAGACACATCCATTGTCTTGAAGACGTATACGGGGCAGAAAGTATGCCCCAGAGGGAAAATAAGGGTGCCTGTTGAATACAACGGCAAGGAAATACAGAAATTGTATCTGTACATACTGCAAGATGGTGGACCACCGTTATTGGGACGTGAATGGATCAGAAAGATAAGTTTAGACTGGCACTCCATTCAGGCACTGACTGTGGCTGGTAAAAAGGATGACGACGTCACACCTGGGCGATTGTCAAAAATCTTAGCTAACGCAAAAGAGGTATTTCAACAAAAACTGGGAACTCTTAAAGGCATAACCGCCTCGATAAAAATAGAGGAGAATGTTTTTCAAAGCAAGACCGGTACCGTATGCAATTCGCCCAGCCGTCGAGGCAGAGCTGGAGAATCTGGAGAATGCAGGTGTGTTATCTAAGGTAGACTGGAGCGAGTGGGTGACACCCATCGTTCCTGTCATGAAGAAAACGTTAAACAATAAGTCTGAGGAGCCAAGGAAGGTTCGCATCTGTGGGGACTTCAAGGTGACGGTGAACCCAGTCCTTCACACAGTACAATATCCTCTCCCGAGGATAGAAGATATTTTCACCTCACTATCTGGAGGGAAGCGTTTTACAAAAATTGACCTAGCACAAGCATATTTGCAGATGGAGGTTGAAGAATCCTCTAGGAAGTATCTCACGATAAACACTTACAAAGGTCTTTACCAGTATAATCAACTGGTATTCGGAGTAGCATCAGCTCCGGCGATATGGCAAAGAGCGATGGAACAAGTCCTGCAAGGGATTCCGGGGACTCAGTGTTACTTGGACGACATCCTAGTGACAGGTGAAAATGACAGTGAACACCTTGCCAACCTAGAGCAGGTGCTCACTAGACTAAGAGAACATGGGCTACGAGCCAATCGCCCCAAGTGCAAGTTTTTTAAGAAAGAGATATCGTATTGTGGCCACGTGATTGATGAAGAGGGGTTACATAAGTCCCCTGACAAAATTGAAGCGGTAGTTAAGGCTCCAGTGCCTGAAAATGTGTCGCAACTGAGGTCATTCCTCGGATTGGTGAATTACTACCATAAGTTTTTGCCGAATTTGTCCACAATTCTGCACCCACTGAATGCCCTACTACAAACTGGAGTAGCATGGAAATGGAGCGATGAATGTAAGCGGGCCTTTCAGAAGAGTAAAGACCTAATCACTTCAAGAGAAGTATTGGCTCACTACAACCCATCACTACCGATAAGACTGGCGTGTGATGCGTCTCCCTACGGCATTGGAGCGGTACTGTCACATAAGTTCCTTGATGGTTCAGAGAGGCTGATAGCTTTTGCGTCACGCTCGTTAACTTCAGCCGAGCGTAACTACGCCCAGTTTGACAGAGAGGCCTTCAGCCTGGTGTGGGGGGTGAAGAAGTTCAATCACTACCTGCACGGTCAGAAATTTACTCTACTAACTGATCATCAACCTCTTGTCTCCATTTTCAACCCTCAGAAGGGCGTCCCGATAATGACAGCACAACGGCTACAGAGGTGGTCCCTTTTCCTAGGGGCACACGAATATGACATCGAGTACAAAGGAACTAAACAGCATGGGAATGCTGATGGATTGTCGCGCCTACCGTTGCCGACGGTGGAAGAAGCACCTGCAGTGGATCCTGTGGAGATATTCCACTCGACCATAGTCGAATGTCTACCTGTGACGAATGCAAACATAGAAAAGGAAACACGAAATGACCCGACACTCTCCAGGGTCTATAATTTAACGGTGAAGGGATGGCCAGCACATGGTGAACCACTGTTGCCAGCATTCTCGCCGAGAAGAGAACAGCTGTCAGTGTGCCAAGGAACCTTGATGTGCGGATTCAGAATAGTAATTCCACCCAAATTGAAGGATAGAGTGCTCAATGAGCTTCATGAGGGTCATCTGGGAGGGGTAAAAATGAAGAACTTAGCCAGAGCGTTTGTGTGGTGGCCGGGAATCGATAGAGAAATCGAAGAGATGACCAAGAGCTATACAGGATGCCAGAAGGTCCAAAACGCCCCACCACAAGCCCCTCTACATCCATGGGAGTGGCCCTCATCTCCATGGCAAAGGGTGCACATTGATTTTGCTGGTCCATTTATGGACTCGATGTTTTTAATTGCGGTGGATGCACATTCTGTAGTGTATGTAACCGTCTACCTTTAAGAGACTATTGTATGTAACCGTTCACCTTTAAGAGAACTATTTTAGGTGTGGCACTACTTGTTTGGCTTCTGTATACGGTAATACCGACGGTGACCACACCCTTATATAAGTGCTGTGGCATGATTTATAGGGCAGATTCGCCCTGACCTTCGAATAGTAAAGTCCTGTTGTATGTTACTCCTGAAGTCTGTGTCATAATTAACTGCACAACCCACAGACTTTACAGTGGCGACGAGTCCGATCGTACCCTGTGGCAACAATATTTTCAATCAACGAAAGAGCGTCGAATAGAGGCAACCGCCCTCGTCATTCGGCTGGGAGAAAACTCAAGGCTGCAGCGATAGAAAGGAGGAAGACTTTAGCGACAAAAACTTCCATCAGCAACAGGCACTGACTGTCCCTTCTGCCACGGTGACTGTGAGTAAGGGAAAGTGAAAAGAATAGCCGGAGGATAAGGGCTGGGCACTCGACCACGGTCGAGGGGGAAAAGGAGCCGGACAAAAAGTCGGGTCCAACGGCGTCGTGAGAGACCGCGACCGGCGGGAAAAGCCGGGCGGTGACCGAAGCCACGAAGCGCTGCGACCGGGAGCGTAGGCGCGGGAAGAGAGAAACTCAGCCGCAGCCGGGGAGAGAAGCACCGGACTGCGAGAGGGCTGGGAGGCGCGATTGGGGTCCGAGCGAGCGGGAGAGGCAGAGCCGACCAAGAGGGACTGCGCGAGAGCCAGTCCAGCGGCTGAACTGTCCTCCGTCAACGGGGTGTAACCAGCGCCGGTAGAGCCGAGCGAGCGGGAGAGAGGCAGAGCCGAGCAAGGGGAACTGTGCGAGAGCCAGCCCAGCGGCTGAACTGTCCTCCGTCAACGGGGTGTACCCAGCGCCGGTAGAGCCGAGCGAGCGGGAGAGAGACAGAGCCGAGCAAGGGGAACTGTGCGAGAGCCAGCCCAGCGGCTGAACCTGTTCGCCGTCAACGGGGTACCCAGAGCCGGTCGCCTTGCCACAAAATTAAAAAAAAAAAGGGAAAGCCTTGAAGCCGACGCGCAGGCTGTGAACCTGAAAGCCAGCGGCCGTCGCCCGTGGGGAAAGTGTACCCCTCCCGCCAGGGAAGAAACGCGGGAAGCCGCCATTAGGTGGGGAAGAAGACAGAAGCGGGAAACTGCCATTGAAGTGGGCGGGGAGAGAAGATAAGAGCGGGAAACCGCCATTTTCGCGGGAAAACCGCCATCTTAGAAAAAAAAAGAAATAATAATTTAAAGAAATACTTGTGTTGTTCCCAAAGAGAGGAAGATGCCTAAGCATGGTAACATCAACGATTTTAATTTCGAGGTAGAAGACTGGGTCACGTACGTGGAACGCATTGAGATCTATTGTGAGGCCAATAAAATAGAAGAAGATGACAAAGCTATAACCTTGCTGAACTCGATGGGCGCAAAGACATACGGGCTCTTGAAGCATCTACTAGCACCAGCTAAACCGGCGGATCAGACTTTCGATGATATTGTGGCTGTCCTGAAGGACCACTTGAACCCTACACCGTTGGTGTTGGCGGAACGATTCAAATTCTATGCGAGAACGCAACGGAAAGACGAAAGCAACGCAGAATACTTGGTCGAACTGCGTAGACTAGCGAAATACTGCCAGTTTGGAGGGAATCTGACAGAGGCATTGCGAGACAAGTTCGTGTGCGGGTTGGCAAAGGAAGGAACGCAAAAGCGACTACTCGAAGAGAACGACCTTACACTTGACAGGGCTGTCCTTATTGCAGCATCGCACGAAGCCGCAGCGAAGGGAACTGCGGAAATGCAGCTAAAGACAGCAGCACTAAGTGTGGATCAAATTACCTCGACAACAACAAAATGTTATCGTTGTGGGAAGACAACACACGACCAGAACCAATGTTGGTTTAAGAACCAGGAATGTAGGAAATGTGGCAAACTGGGTCACATAGCTAAGGTATGCCGGTCAGGGAAGAAGACCAACAACCAAAGGACCAACAACCAAAGGAAGCCATCACAGGAAAAGTACAACAAGGTACACAAGGTGGCTGAGAAGAGTTCAGACGAACAGAATTCAGACTCAGACCCAAACGGCCAGGAGCTGGGTAGTCTGAGAATTCACAATGTGAGTAAGGAAGCTGACCTACAAACTATCTGGGTCATGCTAAAAATAGCTGGAATCCAAGTGAAAATGGAGTTGGACACTGGATCAGCTCTATCAGTCATAAATCGAAGGGATTACCACCGGCTATTCTCACATATACCCTTAAGAGATACCAAGTTCGTATTACAGACATACACGGGGCATAAAGTATACCCCATGGGAAAGATAAGAGTCAAAGTGAGAGATAGGGGTAAAGAACACCCAAGAATGAACTTATACGTACTACATGAGGGAGGACCACCACTTCTAGGACGGGAGTGGATCAAGAAAATAGACATGGAATGGCACTATCTAAAAGCCATAACGAGTGAGGACTCGGTGCAGACAATCAGCTCAGATTCTGAAACGGATGACGATAAGGCCAACCCAAATATGAAAGACAAGGCTGAAATGGACTTGCCGACTATGGTGGAGAAAACGAAGGCATGCATAAAGGCTTATGCTCCAGAGAAGAACAAAGTTTCAGAACAGAACTCCACCGAACAATGACAACCTAGTTCGACAGAAAATTCTGAGCCTGTTCAAGTTACGGACATATCCATGACGGAAGAACACCGAGCTCGGACTCAAACTTATTTCAAATTACGACAACAATTAGAACAATTGAGTTACCGTCTCGTACAAGAGATGAAAACAATGAAAAAGTTCTATGACACCGAATGGGAGAATCTGGAAAGACAACAGAAGCAGCTAGCTCAAGCAGAGAGCGACCATAGAGCCATCGTGACCAATTACCGATCACATCTCCCTTATGCTGTTCAGGAGTTAGAATATTTGCAGGAAGAAGCAAATGAAGAGGAATCTTCAGGAAGCCAGGATTTTATTCCAGTTCTTCTCTACGACTCCTTACAAGCAGAGTGTGAGAAGTTGAAAGAACAGTATGAACAGGCCCAGGCTACAATTCTGGAAGGGGTTAACTCGGCAATCTCCGAAAAGCTAGTTTCAGTGGAAGCATATGAGCAACTGAAGGTTGAACATGAGCAAGAAGTCCAAAGGCTGTAGGAAATTCTTGATGAGCTCAAGGCCAAGACAGACTCATCGGTAGAAGTTCCATCCATAGATGAGAAATTAGAGGTGAAAGACATGGCAGAACCTGAAAGACAAGATGTACAAGAACTCATAAAAATATTAAAGGAAACCCAAGACAAATATGGGGAGGCAATGACCGAGATTCAACAACTTGAAGAACAGATTCAACTGGGAATCCGTTCAGTGGAAGAAAAGGGAACTGTAAGAAACACAGAGACTGTAAGAATGGCCTCTGAACATGAGCTAGAGAGCATCAAGGCGCAACTTCTCCGAGCGCTGGAAGCCAAAGTACAAGAGGAAAAGAAGGTGAAAGCATTGGAGGAAAAGGTGGATGAAATGGAGAAGACTCTGACCCACAGTGTTCCCGTGGAAGAGTTAACGGTCAGCCAACTCCTTCATATGCTGAAGGACAAGACTCTACAATGGGAACAATCTGAACACGAGCTTCAATCTTCAAAGGGAAGGAGTTCGGAGCTCTCAAAAGTTATGGAAATAGCTGAGGTTGCAACACAGATTATACAGGGATGCCAAAAGTACGCTGAATCACGTCAATGTGAACAGCAGAATGTTGAAACAGCTGCTCCAGTAGAAGGATTGAATAGCCTGATCAATCAATCCCCGAGGGAAGGGGAAGTATTGAAATCACAAACGAGGTCATTAGTGAAGGATTTGCAGGAAACCCAGGAAGAGCGGGATGAATATGAACGCATGAAGAAGTCTCTTCAGGAAAGATGTCTAGGGAGGGAACAACAGTCGGCTAACGTCCAGTTGGGTACGGAAGAAGTAGCAGGCCCTCTCGCTAGACTAGCTCAGGACGACACCGAATATTACCATGACCTGTTGAGTGACACTGAATATTACGAGGATCTGGTCTGCCCAGCTTGTGATGAAAACTCCCAAAGTGCAGAAATCAGGGTGAAGCACTTAAAGTCTAAGGAACATAGAGAGATGGTGGCGCTACAGCTGGCAGCTGATAAGGGAACCCCGAGAGTCTCCAAGAAGCAGAAAAGAAAAAGAAGCAGAAGATGATAACCATCAAAATCATTATCACTCCTACCAGATCATGCACGTGGGCCCTACAAAGGGAGATAAATCAGTTGGAAAGTAAGGAAAATTACCAAGGCAATACAGCTGTTTGTAAAAGTCAGCATTGCTGGTTCAGCAGGACGGGAGTTCAAGCTGTTACGTCAAGGGGAAGACTAGTGGAGGAGTCACGCTAGCAATGTGAACCGGCTACACCACAGCGATGTTGTTCGGACCGAGTCAAGACTAGAGACTGAATCTATACACTGTTCCCACAGAGACTGAACCTGTGAACTGTTTCCCACAGAGACTATATCTGTAAATTGTTTACCTGAAGTTGAATATATGTATGTTAATGAGAAATAGTATGTTGTAAGCTAAAAAGGGAGGATTGTAGTGTATGTAACCGTCTACCTTTAAGAGACTATTGTATGTAACCGTTCACCTTTAAGAGAACTATTTTAGGTGTGGCACTACTTGTTTGGTTTCTGTATACGGTAATACCGACGGTGACCACACCGGTATATAAGTGCTGTGGCATGATTTATAGGGCAGATTCGCCCTGACCTTCGAATAGTAAAGTCCTGTTGTATGTTACTCCTGAAGTCTGTGTCGTAATTAACTGCACAACCCACAGACTTTACACATTCAAAGTGGCCAGAGGTAATAAAAATGTCCTCAACCACCACAGAAAAAACTATCACAGTCTTACGAACCATATTCGCCAGAAATGGGCTGCCTGAACAGATTTGCTCCGACAATGGACCACAGTTTGTGTCTGAAGAGTTCCGGAGGTTCTTAAAGAACAATGGTGTTAAGCATTACACATCCGCCCCATATCATCCAGCCACCAATGGATTGGCTGAGAGGTTCGTTCAAACATTCAAGAAGGCTATCAAGGCAATGTGTAATGAAGACATACCCCTACAACAAAAGGTGGATACCTTCTTGTTTGCCTGCCGGAATGCGACACATGCGGTTACCAACCAAACTCCAGCCATGATGTTCTTCAATCGAAGACTAAGATGCCGCTTGGATTTGGTTAAGCCAAACATCAGAAGAGATGTGGAGAACAGGCAGTTTCAGAATATGAATGAAAGGCCGACCAGGAGTTTTAAGATAGGTCAACCAGTTTTGGCCCGGGACTACCGCACAGAGAAATGGCAGCCAGGAACGATCTGCACACGGCAAGGACCTCTAATGTATACCGTGGACGTTGGAGAGAGCATTGTAAGACGCCATGCTGACCAGATTCTAGAGTCACTGGAAAACGTCAAATCCACACCACGATCCGATACACCTGGTGATGAAACCGAAGTACCAATTGCATCTACCTCAGAATCGGTGATATTGGAAGCAGACGAACCAAACAACGACGTTGATCCCGAATCAACTTTGCCAGAAGAACCTGATACCCCAAAGAGGCGTTATCCAGACAGAATCAGGAAGCCTCCGCAAAGACTGAATTTATAATTGCTTAAACTTCAGCTAATGTATCTAGCAACTGTAATTGTAAATATGTTATTTTATTATTAATCGAATGTTATGTACTGTTTAGCTAAAAGGGGAGGAATTGTAGTGTATGTACTTTGAAGAAGGAACTATATTCTGCAGCCCCTGTATACTGCAGTACCAGTAGTGACCACCCCTGTATATAAGCCTGTGAAGTAACTTTGTATAGTAGTTCCAGTTTTGTCTCCATTCAGTAAATACCTGTTATAACCAACTCCTGCAGTCCGTGTCTCAATTACACACGGACGTAACAGCTACCAAGCTAGATGCCAAAATCTGTTGTTGTCGATTTTTATTTCCACAATCAATCTCTCGAGCCACAGAAATCTGTCTCAGTTTATTTTTAGCAGAACCAACCTCGCTGTGAACCATAACGTTTATGTATTCAGTTGAGGTGGCATCTTCAATCAAGTTATTGAAATCAGTTGAGAAGAGCAAAGATCTGAAAATAATCACCTGATTGATTATGCTAAGCAAAACTGATGAGCATTTCTTTTCTACATATTACATATTGCATAATATATCAAGGAATCCTTTTGTTTTTTCGTTCATGGGATGTGGGCGTTGCTGGCAAGGCCAGCATTTATTGCCCATCCCTAATTGTCCTTGAGAAGGTGGTGTTGAGCCACCTTCTTGAACCGCTGCAGTCCGTGCGATGAAGGTACTCCTACAGTGTTCTTAGGGAGGGAGTTCCAGGATTTTGACCCAGCAACGATGAAGAAACGGCGATATATTTCCAAGACAGGATGGCGTGTGACTTGGAGGGGAACTTGAAGGTGGTGGTGTTCCCATGCACCTGCTGCCCTTGCCCTTCTAGGCGTAAACTTATGTGACTCTGGCATGGATTAGTGCATCCCTTGCATCACGGCCAGCAATGGGCCGAGGGGGAGGAGCAGGGGGCTGTGTGTTGAACCACTTGTTCCTCAGACAGCGGTAAGCCACGCTGCTGTGCGATGCTGTGCAGTGCACAGCAGATCACAATGATTCTGAAGACCCTGGCTGGTAAGTACTGTAGGGCCCCACCAGATCTGGCAAAGGCATCTGAATCGCATTTTGAGCAAGCCGATGGTTTGCTCAATAATGCTTCTGGTGGCAATGTGGCTCACACTGTAGCGCTCCTCAGCTTCATTTGATGGCCTTCTCATCTGTATCAGTAGCCACGTCTTCAGGGGATATCCCTTGTCTCCAAGTAGTCTTCCGGAAAGTTGGGTTGGCGGATTGAATAGCTGAGGCACAGTAGACTGCTGCAGGATGAACGAGTCATGGCAACTGCCAGGGAACTTGGCACAAACATGCATAATGTTCTTCCTGTGGTTACACACCAGCTGGACATTAAGGGAGTGGATGTCCTTGTGGTTGACAAAGACAGTTGGGTTGTGTTGGGTGCCCTAATGGCCACATGTGTGCAGTCTACGATGCCCTGCACCCTTGGTAGCTTGCCATATTTGCAGAGCCAACCACACGCGCGGTTATACTTGCTTCATCCATGGAGAAGTGAATATAATTGTGCGACTTTGCAAAGAGGGCATCGGTAACCTGCATGATGCAAGTATGTGGCCAACTGGGAGATGCCGCTGATGTCTGCTGCTGATCCCTGGAAGGACCCTGAAGCAAAGAGGGTGAGTGCGGTGGTGACTTTGACAACCACTGGTAAGGAGTGTCCACCCACTCCTCTGGGCTCCAGGTGTTGGTGTAGCATTGTGCAGATGTCAGTGACTACCTCTCGCGGAAGTCTCAGCCTCCTTTGGCAGTGCTGCTCACTCATTTTGAGGAAACTCATCCTCGGCCTGTAAACCCTGTGTTGGGGGTATTTCTTGCGGCACTGAGCTTCCCTGCGCTGATGCCCTCTGCCCTGTGCAGCATCAGTGGCTGAGGAGAAGGTTGGCATCCTGTTGTTGCTGCTGCTGTACTGCCTGGTTCTGCTGCTGCCACTCTCAGGTCCAGGATGAGAGAGTATAAATGGTTCCCATTCCGCTGGTATATATCCAAGTTGAGGAATAGATGTTATATGCGCTCAGTCAATGTGGGAAGAGGGCTTACCAAGGAGGTCACAGTGCATATGGATCTCAGCTTAAACACTTACAAGCTCAGTAGACCTGCAAAATGTGTGCCAAAACCACAAAACACAAAGTTCTGGCATCTGAAAGTCAGCCATGTTACAGGTCCGCTTTTATACTGCAGGAGCAGCTGTCAAGAATTCAGGTAGTTGCTGAACCCGACACAATCAGCTGGCGTGTTTGTCGCATGACGTGCAATATGCTGAAAATGTCCTAAAATGGGAAGAGCCTGTAAAAATGGGATTATCTAGGCAGTTAACAAGCTGCTAACTGCCTTAAGTGCTTCTACAGCCGTTTGGTGTCGGGTCTGATTGGGACTCGTTGATCCGACAATTTGCAAAGTTGCGTGAAGGCGGGATGGCAGCGGGTTCGCAACCCGCCGTCAATCATTTAGATTTTCACTACTGACCCGCCTCCAAACCCACCCTCTGAGCGCCAGCAAAATCGCAGCCAAACTATTTGTTTATTTTATCTGCCATTTCCTTAATCCCTATTAACATTTCTCCTGTCTCAGCCTGTAAGGGACCCACATATACTTTTGCTAATCTTTTCCTTTTTACATACTTATATACCTCTTTCTGTCACAGAAACTTATTGTGCAACCTCCTGCCTCAAATTTACCCAGTTTATAAACCTTTTGTGATGTTTTATGTCACTGTGACGCAGAGGGCGAGGCTGAGGCTTGCCTTGTGATGTCATGGTTTGACCTGTCCATTAAAGGGGCCATCAGGTCCAGGGGATTTTTTGGATTTCAGTCACATTAATTTCTCCATTACTATTTTTTTACTAATACTAATTTCTTTCAGTTCTTCATTCTCACTAGAGCCTTGGTGCTCTACTATTTCCGGGAAGTTTTTGCGTCTTCTTCCATGAAGACAGACACAAACTATTTGTTTAATTTCTCTGTCATTTACTCATTCTCCATTATAATTTCTCCTGTCTCAGCCTGTAAGGGACCCACATTTACTTTTGTTAATCTTCTTTTTAGATACCTATAGAAGCTTTAACAATATGTTTTTATGTCTCTTGTTAGTTTACCCTCATTCTATTTTCCCTTTCATTATCAAATTCTTGGTCCTCCTTTGCTGAATTCTAAAATCCTCCCAATCCTCAGGCTTACTACTACTACTTCATGGGAGATCTACCAATGATGTTAAGTAGTTGTGTACATTTACAGAACAGGGAGTGAGCACCAAATTCAAGGACTGACTGCAGCCGATCAGTGAGGTACAACAGTGAGGGAACCAAGGGTAACCAGGCTCCAATCCACGGACTACCTATGAGCAATGCCATGGAAGATCTACTAGAGAAAAGAAATGCAACTATTCCACTCTACTATGTATAAATATTATTGGGTATGTTAAACTGTTCATATTGATAATTATGAATTTCACAAATTATGAAACTGGAAAAATATGCTGAGACAAACCTTTCTGTGCCTACGACCTTTTATCTGATCAGTGGCTTGATGTTTTCATTGTTTGTGTTCCCTTCACAAAGTAAACCTGTTCAGATCTTCTACCCAACAACATGCATTCCTAGATAGTGCAGCCTGTTAGTCACAGTGCAACTGTCTTTCTGTCACTGAAACTGGTTGTGCAGTCTCCTGCCTCAAATATACCCAATTTACAAACGTTTTGTGATGTTTTATGTCTCTGTGACACAGAGGGTGATGCTGAGGCTTGCCCTATGATGTCATGGTTTGACCTGTCCATTTAAAGGGGCCATCAGGTCACGGGGATTTTTTGGATTTCAGTCCCATTAATTTCTCCATTACAATTTTATTACTAATACTAATTTCTTTCAGTTCTTCATTCTCGCTAGAGCCTTGGTGCTGCATTATTTCCGCAAAGTTTCTTGTGTCTTCTTCCATGAAGACAGACACAAAGGGCCCGATTTTGCCATTGGGGAGGGCTGAGGGCATGTCAGCCACTTTTCGTGATGTGGGAAAAATACGTGATTTTCACCTAATTGGGCAATTGATTTCCAGCGTGTGGGAACCCCTGGCCCACTTAGTCTTTCCATCCTGAAAGTCGCCTCCGATGACATCATCAGTGCTGGTGGATTTAAGGCCTGCAAACAGCCTTGCTTCTTCTGCAGACTGCAAACCTTATGCCCTTTGCTGTGATAGATTCCTCCAGCCAATAAGTCCAGCAGTAGGCCAAAGTCTGCACCAAGGTTCGATGACGCCGCCCTGCAAGCTCTGGTGGAGGGAGCAAGAGGAAATAAGGAGGGGCTCTTCCCTTCCTCAGGGAGGAAGAAGCTTCCCCAGCAGACAAAAGCTGTGTGGATGCAAGTGGCCCAGGAGGTCAACTCTTTGTCTATGTGCTGCAGAACCTGGCTTCAGTGCAGGAGGAGGTTTCATGACCACCTGCGCACTGGAAAAGTGAGTATGACTTTCCCATCACACTCAATCTGATCCCCATTGCCTCTCCTCACCAGCAGTCAGCTTTGACAACCTCTTTCTCCACATCCCACTTGAAACTGAAATCCCTGCACCCTTACCCATTCCCTCTCTCTCTATGGTCACATTCACCTAACTATTCGACTATGCAGCCCTCACACTCCCTATCGCTGTGATGCTATGAAAACAACTTACAACACACAGGGAGGGCCCTTGGTCTTGGCACCTCACCCCATCTTTGTCTCCTTCTAAACAGAAATGATATGGAATCTCTACACTCACTCCTTCATTCTCACTCCTACTCCACTTGTCTCCCTCATTGCAGGAAAAGAGAGCTCACAATAAGAGGGAAAGAGTGAGGACAGGAGGAGGGCCACCCTCAGTAGCCCAGCTCACCCCCTGGGAGGAGGTGGCCCTGGAGATCGTGGGAGTGGAGGAGGATGCGCAAGTGGGGGACGGACAGACAGGTGCATCAGAGCAAGCTGGTGACAGAATAGTTTATCATCTCTCTCATTGACATTGCATGAGTCACTGATAATGATTCTGATGCTCTAACAGATTGACTTTTGATCATCTGCAATATTCAATGTGCATGTAACCTTGGCCTCACATCTCTGACTCTTTCCTTTACTCCCCCACAGGACCATTGAAAGCTCCAGTCCCCACTATCCAGGAGGAACAGCCTGAGCCTCCAGACTCCTCAGAGGAAGCTGCAACCTCTGAGGGCACAGCGTCAGCAGAATTCAGTGCTCCCAGCACCAGCGCAGACACTCACACCTTGGTGGGACCTTCGGGACATAAAGTAGAGTTGTCACCTGGTGTATCACAGCTCACAAGTGAGCATCAGCAGATGGTGGAGACAGGGACAGCAGTGGAGAGTCCTCGTCGGAGGGCGCAGGATGCTCCCAGCTCGGCTCCGCTGCATGTCAACCCTGTGCCTCCTGGTCCATCCAGAAGGACAGCGGTGCTGGAACTCCAGGAATAGGTGCAGGAGTCTCTGGCAGGTTTTGTCTCCAGGGTCGCTGCGAGTGTGGAGTGAATGGAGGAGTCCATCGCTAACATGAGCAGAGCCTTTGTGGAGGTGTTGGCGCAAGAACGCATCACCACAGAAAGGATGGCAACCTCCATGGAAAGGATGGCTACCATAGAGGAGCAGATGGCTACACACAGGGAGGGCCCTTGGTCTTGGCACCTCACCCCATCTTTGTCTCCTTCTAAACAGAAATGATATGGAATCTCTACACTCACTTAGGAGCTTAGTCGCCAGGGTCGTGAAAACATGGTCATTGTTCACAATAGACTGACATCTCTTGAGGAGCGATGGTCAGCTATTGAGCATACAAACCAGACATTCATGCAAGTCCTCGGGAGTAGGACTTCCAGTACAGAAACGGGTCCTCATGGCCCCCCTGAAGTGCAGCAAGGTGCTGTCAAGCAACTTGCTAGCTCTGAAGTGGGGCTGACCCATGAGAGGGCAGTTGGTGGCAGACCACAAGGAAGTGGGGGCTCCTCTCTAAGCGCTCACACGACCATGCCACTGCAAAGCCCTCGGTCAGAGCCCAACCAGAGTCCCCACCCAACTGAGATCGGCGTCTCAACCCCTGCACAGCCGTAGGAGCAGCAGGCTGTTGCCGAGCCCTCACAGGTTCACAACCCCAGAGGACGCCCGCCAAAGGTGTCGAGACAGGAGCAGCAGGAAAGTGAGCAAGGGGCCTCCACATCTGCTGAAGCCACAGGGGAAGCACCACGTAGGAGCACGCGTAAGAAGAAGATAATGCACAAGTAGTCAGAAGGGTAGTCACTTGGGTGTAATGTTGTGTTTATTTTTAAAATGCCATCACTTGCTTATTGTCATAAAAAATTCTGATAGCAAACTGTTGCAGTTGTGGCATTTGTCATTTCGCAAATGGGACTTCCACATTGAGGGTTTAGGGCAACTTGCAATTGTTAGTATGGTGGTCAGAGTGATAGGAATCCGTAGGTTCTTGGCTATTGTCAATGGTCTGATAAGAATGTGCGAGGTAAAAGTGTTTGATTGTGCAGGCTAAGCAAATCTGGCCAAGATGAGTACATCCCTTGCATCCCGGGCAGCAATGTGGTCATGTGCTGGCGCCTTCTGGCCTGTGCACCTTCAGGTGGGTGAGCAGCAGCTTGGAGCTCCTGCTGTTGCTCCTGCAGCTGGTGCTGCTGTTGTTCAGGGTTCTGCTGCTGCCACAGCTGGTCTTCGTCCGAATCTGATGTCCAGGAGGAAAGGAAATAAATGGTTCCCATTCTTCTGGTATCTACCTCAGTTGAGGAAGCGCTCATTCAAGGTGGGGAGAGGGGTTTCCCAGGAGGTCACACTGGAGATGGGTGTCAGGCTCCAAACTTCAACAACAATGAGTAGGCCTGTTAAAAGTTCCCCCAGACCTGAGACAACAAAGTTCTGCCACCTGCAAATGAAGATTGCAGAAAACCCCTTTTTAATAGTGGAGCTGCAGCTGTTAGTAAGCAATCCACTAGTGAGGCTGCCAGGATTACCTGGCGTGTTCCAGAGGAGGCGTGTAGGATGGGGGAAATGTGTTAAAATCGGAAAGACCTCTCAAAATGGGATTATAGAGGCACTTAACTGGTTGTTAAGGGCCTTAAGGGCCTATCCCGCCTCTTGGAGGCGGGATGGAGATGGGGTCAGAAAACTCACATGTGGGAAAATGGCTCGGAGGCAAGATGGAGGTGGGATCAGGCCCGCCCACCAGTTTTAGCGATTTTAACACCTCACATGCCTCCAATCCCGCCTCCTCGGGCCTGGCAAAATCAAGCCCAAAGTATTTGTTTAATTTCTCTGCCATTTCCTTATACCCCATTATAATTTCTCCTGTCTCAGCCTGTAAGGGACCCACATTTACTTTCGCTAATCTATTCCTCTTTACATACATATAGAAGCTTTTACAGTCTGTCTTTATGTCTGTCGCTAGTTTACTCTCATATTCTATTTTCCCTTTCTTTACCAATTTCTTGGTCCTCCTTTGCTGAATTCTGAAATCCTCCCAATCCTCAGGCTTACTACTATTACTTCATGGGAGATCTACCAATAATGATGTTAAGTAGTTGCATACATTTACAGAACAGGGAGTGAGCACCAAACTCAAGGACTAGCTGCAGCTGGTCAGTGAGGTACAACAGTGAGGGACCCGAGAGTAACCAGGCTGCAGTCCATGGATTACCTATGAGCAATGCCATGGAAGATCTACTAGAGAAAAGGAATGCAACTATTCCACTGTACTATGTATAAATATTCTTCATTCTCGCTAGAGCCTTGGTGCTCCACTATTTCCGGGAGGTTTTTTGCGTCTTCTTCCATGAAGACAGACACAAAGGCTGCAATTTTGCCGGTGCTCAGAGGGCGGTTTTGGAGGTGGGTCAGGAGTGAAAATCTAAATGATTGACAGCGGGTTCACAACCCGCCGCCATCCCGCCTCCACACATCTTTGCAAAGTGTCCCGTCTGGGAGTCCCGATCAGACCCGACATCAAGCGGCGGGAGATGCACTTAAGGCAGTTAACAGCTTGTTAACTGCCTGCATAAACCCATTTTACTAGGCTCTTCCCATTTTAGTACATTTTCAGTGTGTTCCACGTCGTGCGGCAAACACGCCAGCTGATTGTGCCGGGTTCAGCAACTACCTGAATTCTTGACAGCTGCTCCTGCAGCATAAAAGCAGACCTGTAAAATGGCTGACTTTCAGATGCCAGAACTTTGTATTTTGAGGTGTTGGAACACTTTATGCAGGTCTATTGAGCTTGTAAGTGTTTAAGCTGAGATCCATATGCACTGTGACCTCCTTGGAAAACCCTCTCCCCACAATGACTGAGCGCTTATAACATCTATTCCTCAACTGAGATATATATCAGTGGAATGGAAACTATTTATACCCTCTCATCCAGGTCCTCAGAATCGGAAGAGCAGCTGCATCAGCAGCAGAACTGGGCACAACAGCAGCAGCAACAACAGGACGCCAAGCTTCTCCTCAGCCACCTGATGCTGCACAGGGCAGAGTGCATCAGTGCAGGGCTGCACCTCGCCGCAAGAGATACCCCCAACACAGGGTTTACAGGCAGAAGATGAGCTTCATCAACATGACTGAGCAGCAGTGCCAAAGGAGGCTAAGACTTTCACGAGAGGTAGTCGCTGACATCTGCACAATGCTGCACCAATACCTAGAACCCAGAGGAGCGGGTGGACACTCCTTACCAGTGGCTGTCAAAGTCACCACCGCACTCAACTTTTTTGCTTCAGGATCCTTCCAGGGATCAACAACAGACATCAGCGGCATCTCCCTGTCAGCCGCACACACTTGCATCACGCAGATTACCGATGCCCTCTTTGCAAAGGCGCACAATTACATCCACTTCTCCACGGATGAAGCTAGTGTAACCGCGCATGCAGTTGGCTTTGCAAATATGGCAGGCTTGCTAAGGGTGCAGGGCGTCATAGACTGCACACATGTGGCTATTAGGGCACCCCATCACAACCCAGCTGTATTTGTCAACCGCCAAGCCTTCCACTCCTTTAGCGTCCAGCTGGTGTGTAACCGCAGGAAGAACATTATGCATGTTTGCGCCAAGTTCCCTGGCAGTTGCCATGACTCGTTCATCCTGCGGCAGTCTACTGTGCCTCAGCTGTTCAATCCGCCAACCCGACTTTCTGGATGGCTACTTGGAGACAAGGGCTATCCCCTGAAGACATGGCTAATGACACTGATGGGGAGCCCATTAAACGAAGCTGATGAGGGCTACAATGCGAGCCACATTTCCACCAGAATCTTCATCGAGCAAACCATCGGCTTGCTCAAAATGCAATTCAGAAGCCTCGACAGATCAAGTAGAGCCCTACAGTACTCTCCAGCCAGGGTCTCCAGAATCATCATGGTCTGCTGTGCCCTGCACAACATCGCACTGCAGCGTGGCTTAGCACTGCCTGAGGAACAAGTGGCTCAGTGCACAGCATCCTCCTCCTCAGAGGAGCAGGAGGAGGAGGAAGACCTCGCAGAGGCGGATGTGCCAGTTCCACCAGCACGTTAGCACATTGTTGGCCATGAGGCAAGGGATGCACAAATCCATGCCAGATTCGCTTAAATTTACAAAGCAAACACATGTGGCTACCACATGGAAATGAGAGTCTGGCCGACCTTCTTAACACACCATACAACATCTGTACAATAAACTGTGAGTTCCTATCACTCTCACCACCATCATTACAGATGAAAGGCACCCTGACACCTCCATTTCTGGGCACACTTAGGCCAACTCTTTGAATCTTTGCCATTGCATTTCTTTATTACAATTGAAATAACAATGATAATCTTCACTTTGTATTACATCAAAACACCCTTATGACTACCCTTGTGACTATTTGTGTGTTAACTCTCTCTTACGCGTGCTTCTACGTGGTGCTTCCCCTGTGGCTTCAGCAGATGTGGAGGCACCTTGTTCACTTTCATGCTGCTCCGGCTTTGACACCTTTAGCGGGTGTCCTCTGGGTTTGGGAGCCTGGGAGGGCTCGGAAACAGTGTGCTCCTCCTGCGGCTGTGCAGGGGCTGAGACAGCCATCTCATTTGGGTGAGGAATCTGGGGATCTGACTGAGGGCTCCGCAGTGGCATGGGAGTATGAGCGCTTGGAGAGGAGCCCACATTTCTTTGTTGTTGACCACCATCATCCCTCTCATGGGTCGCCCGCACTTCAGTGCCAGCAATTAGCTGGAGAGCACCTTGCTGCACATCAGTGGGGCCATGAGGACCCGTCTCTGTACTGACAGTCCTCATAATGGGGACATCCATGTACCTCTGGTGTCTCTCCTTAATAGATGCCCATCTATCCTCGATAGCATACAATCTATTTAGAAGAGTCACCATACTCTGTTGAGTCTGGCGAGTTATGTCCTCCAAGGAGGTTGCCACCCTCTCTATGGCGGCACGTTCATGCCCCATTGCCTCCACCATGGCAGTGCTCATGTTTGAGATGGACTCCTCCATTCTCTGCACACTCGCAGTTACCGTGGATGCAAAACCTGCCAAAGACTCCTGCACTTGTTGCTGAAGTTCCAGCACCGCTCTCTTTCTGGATGGCCCCAGAGGCACAGGATCCACATGCAGCTGAGCAGAGCTGGGAGCGTCCTGTGGCCTCTGACGAGGACTCTCCATTGCTGTCTCTGTCTCCACCATCTGCTGATGCTCATTTGTGAGCTGTGATACACCAGGTGACAACACTAATCTATCTCGCGAATGACCCACTGAGGTGTGCGTCTCTGTGCTGATGCTGGGTGCGCTCAATTCTGCTGATGCTGCGCCCTCAGAAGTTGCAGCTTCCTCTGAGGAGTCTTCTGGCTCCTCCTCCTGGACAGTAGGGAGGGGGGCTCTCGATGGTCCTGTGGGAGAGTAAAGGCATGAGTTAGACATGTGATATTAGTGTAACAGCTACATCAAATAGTGCAGGTGATCAGTACTCAATCTGTATGAACATCAGATGCCATGTCAGTCACTCATGCAGTCTAAATGAGAGGGTTGCAAATCTATTCTGTCACCAGCTTGCTCTACTGCGCCCGTCTCTCCGTCCCCCACTTCCAGCTCCTCAGCATCTCCAGCGATGTCGAGAGCAGCCTCCTCTGCGGTGGTCAAGTGTGCAATGGAAGGTGGGCCTCCTCCTGTCCTGCCCCTCTCCCTCTTATTGTGGGCTCTCTTTTCCTGCAATGAGGGACACAAGTGGAGTTTCAATGAGAATGTTGGAGTGAGTGTAGAGAATCCATAGCATAGATGCTTAGAGGGGGACAAAGATGGAGTGAGGTGCCAATACTAAGAGTCCCTCCCTGTATGTTGTTAGTTGTTGGCATTGCATCACAGTGAGAGCGAGTGTGAGGGGTGCATATTAGAATGGTGAAGTGCTTCTGTACATAGAGAGAGAGGGATGGTTAAGGGTGCAAGGGATGTAAGGGTAAAGTGGGATGTGCAGGAGTAGGCTGATAATGCAAAGTCCACACCCAAGTGAAATAGGCGTCTCAACCCCTGCACAGCCGCAGGAGCA
This sequence comes from Somniosus microcephalus, assembly GCF_052327205.1. Taxonomy (NCBI): domain Eukaryota; kingdom Metazoa; phylum Chordata; class Chondrichthyes; order Squaliformes; family Somniosidae; genus Somniosus; species Somniosus microcephalus. The sequence goes on along the minus strand of NC_140988.1, from coordinate 317,934,441 downwards.
GTAGACTGTTGACGAGCCCTCACAGGCTCGCAACCCCAGAGGATGCCCGCCAAAGGTGTCGAGACAGGAGCAGCAGGAAAGTGAGCAAGGGGCCTCCACATCTGCTGAAGCTACAGGGGAGGTGTTGAGTCTGTGTGTTCCAGATATACTTATTTTAAGTAACTGGACACAGACAACAGGAAAAACTTAAACAGGTCTTTACTACTTGAAGGTCAGGGCTGAACTGCTTTACAAATTACTACACAGAGTCACCACCGGTACTACAATATACAGTAGCAAGAGAAAGTAGTCCATCTTCTTAAGGTAGTTCTCTTAAGGTGGTACAGGTTACATACACCACAATTCCTCCCTTTTTAGCTTAACAGTGTACACCCCAATTTAAACATAACATGGATAACATATATACAACTTTCATGCAACTGTTCAAAGATTCAGTCTCTGAGGAGGCCTCCTGATCCGAGTTGGATAATGCCTTTCAGGGGTCTCTGATTCTGGTTGCTGGGGTGACTCCTCTAATTGGTCTCTTATGGATTGAACATCCTCATGTACGTTCGCGTTTGAGGTAGATGCTACAGGTTCAATAATTTCTTCCACTGGTGTCTCTGCCGTAGCCATGGGTTCGACCCTTGTTCTCGATTCTACAAGTTGGTCAGCATGACGTCGTATTACATTTTCACCAATCTCTACCGTGTACATCAGGGGTCCTTGTCTGGCACGAATTGTTCCAGATTGCCATTTCTCATTCTTATAGTCCCGGGCTAACACTGGTTGTCCTATTTCGAAACTCCGAGTGGTCTTGTTATTTACATGCTGGAACTGTTTGTTTTCGACTTCCCTACGCACATTTGGTTTTAACAAATCCAACCTGGACCGCAACCTCCTGTTATAAAACATCATGGCAGGACTTTGATTTGTCACTGCATGTGTGGCGTTTCGATATGCCATTAGGAAATTGTCCACCTTGTGTTGTAGTGGAATATGGTCTTCGCTCATGGCCTTTATCGCCTTTTTGAACGTTTGTACAAATCTCTCGGCCAACCCATTTGTAGCCGGATGATATGGGGCAGATGTATAGTGTTTCACCCGATTCTTCTTCATGAATTTCTGGAATTCTTCTGACACGAACTGCAGTCCGTTGTCTGAACATATCTGTTCTGGCAATCCATTTCTTGCAAATATGGTTCTTAGAACTGCGATCGTCTTTTCCGAGGTAGTGGTCGCCATCTTAATCACTTCTGGCCATTTAGAATGTGCGTCTACCGCTATCAAAAACATGGAATCCATGAATGGACCTGCAAAGTCAATATGTACATGCTGCCATGGGGTTGAAGGCCATTCCCATGGATGCAGCGGTGCAATTGGAGGTGCATTTTGAACTTTTTGGCACCCTGAGCAGCTTTTAGTCAGATCCTCTATTTGTTTGTCGATACCTGGCCACCACACATAAGCCCTAGCAAGGCTTTTCATCTTGACTCCCCCCAGACGACCTTCATGCAGTTCCTTTAGAACTCTCTCCCTTAATTTAGGAGGAATAATCACCCTTGTTCCATACATCAATGTTCCTTGACAAACGGACAGCTGTTCTCGTCTGGCTGAGAATGCCGGTAACAGTGGTTTGCCATGTGCTGGCCATCCCTTCACTGTCAATTCGTAGACCCGAGACAGTGTCGGGTCGTTCCTGGTCTCCCTCTCAATACTCGCATTGGTGACTGGTAAACATTCGATGATGGTCGAGTGAAATAACTCAACAGGGTCAACTGTTGGTGCCTCTTCCGCTGTAGGTAGTGGCAGGCGCGACAGCCCATCAGCATTACCATGTTGCTTTGTACCTTTGAATTCGATCTCATATTGATGTGCCCCTAGGAAAAGGGACCATCTCTGGAGCCTCTGCACTGTCATCACCGAAACACCCGTCTTAGGGTTAAAAATGGAAACCAACGGCTGGTGGTCTGTCAGCAGTGTAAACTTTTGGCCTTGCAGATAATGATTAAATTTTTTTTACTCCCCACACGAGGCTGAGAGCCTCCCTATCTATCTGAGCATAGTTGCGCTCAGCGGCGGTCAATGATCTGGATGCGAACGCGACTGGTCTTTCCAAGCCATTTGGCAACTTATGTGATAGCACTGCCCCAATACCATATGGAGAAGCATCACAAGCTAAACGAATAGGCAGCGTTGGGTTAAAGTGAGCCAACACTTCCTTAGAGGTGATCAATGCCTTGCTTTTGTGAAAAGCCCGCTTACAGTCCTCGCTCCACTTCCATGGCACTCCCTTTTGTAAAAGAGCATTCAGCAGGTGTAGCACCGTGGATAAATTTGGCAGAAACTTATGGTAATAGTTAATCAACCCTAGGAACGACCTCAACTGGGATACATTTTCCGGAGCGGGAGCCTTCACAACAGCATCGATCTTGTCAGGTGACTTGTGAAGCCCCTCCTGGTCAATGACGTGACCACAGTACAAGATTCGCTTCTGAAAGAACTCACATTTCTGGCGATTAACTCGAAGTCCATACTCTTTCAATCTGGTGAGCACCTGTTCCAAATTAGCAAGGTGTTCCTCATCATCATCTCCTGTAATAAGAATGTCGTCCAGATAGCATTGTGTGCCAGGAATTCCCTGTAATACCTGCTCCATGGCCCTTTGTCAAATCGCTGGAGCCGATGACACTCCAAAATCCAGTCTATTATACCGATATAAGCCCTTATGCGTGTTGATCGTGAGATACTGGCGTGATGCTTCATCAACTTCCATCTGTAAGTACGCCTGCGCCAGGTCTATCTTGGTGAAGTGTTTCCCACCAGACAATGAAGCGAAGATATCCTCAATCCGCGGAAGCAGATATTGCACCGTGTGAAGAACCGGATTAACAGTGATCTTGAAATCGCCACAGAGGCGAACATTCCCCGGTTCCCCCGGCTTGTTGCTCAATGAACGCTTCATGACGGGAACAATGGGTGTGGCCCATTCGCTCCAGTCCACCTTTGACAGTACTCCTGAACGTTCTAGCCCTTCCAGCTCAGCTTCCACAGCAGGTCGTATCGCATAAGGTACCGGTCTGGCTTTGAAAAATTTCGGGTTTGCATGTTCTTCAACCTTGATGTTTGCCGTAATTCCTTTCAGTGTTCCCAGTCCCTGTTGGAACACCTCCTTAGCATCGTCCAATATTCTGGACAGTCGTTTAAGTTTGACATCGTCCTTTTTACCGGAATCTACAGTTAGTGCTTTTAAGGAATGCCAGTCCATATTTATTCTCCTGATCCATTCCCGTCCCAGTAGTGGTGGACCTCCCTCAGGTAACACATACATGTCCATTCCTTTGCTTTCTTTACCCTTGTGGACCACCTTTACTTTTATCTTTCCGATGGGGTACACTCTTTGCCCCGTGTATGTTTTCAATACAATCTCCACATCCCTTCGGGGAATGTGTGAGAATAACCTTTTGTAATCTTGCTTATTCATGACCGTCAATGCCGATCCCGTGTCCAATTCCATCTTCACTTGGACTCCTGCTATCTGGAGTGTAACCTGTGGTAAACCACTTTTATCGTTCACTATCGTTACACTATAGTTATCACTGTTATATCGTTACTCTATGGTTATCACTGTTCACACTGTTGTATCACTATACGAGGTCGCCTCTTGTCACACTGTTATACCTGGGCTGACCACTGCTGACTCCGCCCATGGCTCCACCTACCTGCCCAGGTATAAAGGTGGTCGACTGGCTGGCATTCCTCCTTGTTGGATCCGATCACCCACGAGGGTGGGCTCTGTTATTTTGCCAATAAAAACCTATAGTTACTTTCTTAACTCGTCGCTTTTCATTGGATGAATTGATAGGTATATCAATTTTATTGGCTAAATTTTAAAATGTCGTTACTTGAGCAGCCAAACGACCAGCCAAACGACCAGCCAGACGCCCAGCTACAACAGCCACAGCAGCCGACCTGGCTGCGAGCCCTCCGACCACCGTACCTGGATCTAAACCCACAGGCAGCAAACTCAGCCCTCGACTTCGAACACTGGCTGAGCTGTTTCAAATCCTACCTGGGAGAATCCGGCGTGCCTCAGAGATCCAAGCTAAGAGTTCTGACCGCCCAAGTGAGCCCTAAAGTATTCGCACTCATCCGGGACCTTACTACATACGAGGCCGCCATCAACCTGCTGAAACAACAGTACCGGAGCCCGGTAAATTCCATGTATGCCAGACATCTCCTAAGATCCCGCCCGCAACAGCCAGGAGAGTCTGTAGATGAATTTTTATGGGCGCTACAAACACTCGGCAGGGACTGTGACTTTAAAGCGGTAACGGCGGCAGAAAATACTGAAGATAATATCCACGATGCCTTCGTGAAAGGCCTGCGGTCCGACTACTCACGGCAACAAATAGTTTGGTGGTCTGCTGTGTTACCCACATTATGTATTCTTAGACAACCCAGTTCCTTACTGCTGGAGTCTGAATCCGTCTTCTGTTCATCCGAACTGTTCTCTGTCACCTTGTGTACTTTTTTGTACTTCTTCTGTGGTGACTTTTTGTTGCTGGTCTTCTTTCCTGACCGGCATACTTTCGCTATGTGACCGAGTCTGCCACATTTTCTGCATTCTTGATCTTTGAAACAGCACTGGTTCTGATCGTGCGTTGTCCTTCCGCAATGATAGCACTTTACTGCACCCAATGCCATTTGATTGGTGCTGAGTTCCGATGGCCTTAGCTGCATTTCCGCGGTGCCTCGTGCTGCCGCCTCGTGCGATGCTGCAATGGTGACAGCTTTATCTAGCGTAAGGTCCTTTTCCTCTAGCAGTCACTTCTGAGTTCCTTCTTTTAATAGTCCACACACGAACTTATCTCTCAGAGCATCTGCTAGTCCTGTACCAAACTGACAGTACTTTGATAGCTTGCGCAGTTCAATTAAGAATTCAGCGTTGCTTTCCTCTTTCAGCTGCGTTCTTCTGTAAAATTTAAATCGTTCCGCTATCAGCAGCGGCGTGGGGTTTAAATGCTCTTGCAGGATAGTAACAATATTCGCGAAAGTCTTATCCGCCGGTTTATCTGGTGTTACAAGGTGCCTTAATAACCCGTACGTCTTCGCACCCATCGAGTTTAATAGGGTTAGTGCTTTCTTTTCAGCCGGTATCTCATTTGCTGTACAATAAACTTCAATACGCTCCACATAAGTGGCCCAATCTTCGACATCGCTATCAAAAGCAGTGATGTTACCATTTTTAGGCATCCTTGTAAGTTTCTTTAAGTATTTTTTTTTCCAAAATGGCGGCTTCCCGCGCTTGGCGGCTTTTCCCGCGCTTGTCTTCTTCCTGCACCGACTAAAATGTTGGCTTCCCGCGCTTGGCTTTTTCCCCCGCTGGCTACAATGGCAATTACCGCGCTGTTGCCGTTCTCGCCTCCCAGCGGTCCTTAATTTCCCCCGACGCAGCTGCTTTTACTCCCCGCTGTCCTCGTGGGTATTAGCGCTTCCTTTCTTGCTGCGCGTCTATTCCGATTGCAGCCCGGCCCTTTACACCGGCTGCGGTCGAGTTCTCCGCCCTTTTTGCTCCGGTCTCGCTCCTCTTCTCCACTGACAACGCGGCCGACTTTCTGCCCGTGTCGCTAGATCGGCTTACCCACCGCCGTGGAAGAAGGATGATCACTGCCTGTCGCTGATGGTGGACTTCGTGGTCAGCAATTCCAACCCGGGTTCTCGATGCCTCCCGTGCGAATGCGGTGCTCAGCAGGATGATGAGGGCGGATGCCTCTTCTCGACGCTCGTTCTGGGGACGAAGCTGCCTTGGATGCAATTGCCGCTGGGTAAGATCGACTCGTCGCCACTGTTGAGTCTGTGTTCCAGATATACTTATTTTAAATAACTGGACATAGACAACAGGAAAAACTTAAACAGGTCTTTACTACTTGAAGGTCAGGGCTGAACTGCTTTACAAATTACTACACAGAGCTTATATACCGGTGTGGTCACCACCGGTACTACAATATACAGTAGCAAGAGAAAGTAGTCCATCTTCTTAAGGTAGTTCTCTTAAGGTGGTACAGGTTACATACACCACAGGAGGCACCACGTAGGAGCATGCATAAGAGGGAAATAATTCTGCACAAATAGTCACAAGGGTAGTCACTTGGGTGCAATTTTGTGTTTACTGTAAAAATGCCATCAATTCGTTATTGTACATAAAATTTCTGATGACAAATGTTGCAGTTGTATCATCTGTCATTTCGCTAGTGGGACTTCCACATTGAGGGCTTAGGCATACTTGCAACTGTCAGTATGGTGGTCAGAGTGCTAGGAATCCTTTGGTTCTTGGCCATTGTCAATGCTCTGGTAAGAAGCAGCGAGGCAAAAGTGTTTGTTTGACTAGGCTAAGCAAATCTGGCCAGGATGAGTGCGTTCCTTGCATCCCGGGCAGCAATGTTCTTGCGTAATGCTGCCACTGGTTGATGGGCCTCTGCAGGATGTTCATTTTCGCCCTCCTCCTCCTCTTCCTCCTCCTCCTCCTCATCTGAGGAGGATATGTTAGGAGCCACTTGGTCCTCAGGAATTTGCAAGCCACGATGCTGTGCCATGTTGTGAAGTGCACAGCAAACCACGATGATTCTGGAGTCCCTGGCTGCTGAGTACTGCAGGGCTCCACCTGATCTATCCAGGCATCTGAAGCGCACCTTCAGCAAACCGATGGTTTGCTCGATTATGGCTCTGGTGGACATGTGGCTGGAGTTGTAGCTCTCCTCAGCTTTGTTGGATTGTCTCCTCAATGGCGTCATTAGCTACGTCCTCAGGGGATAGCCCTTGTCTCCAAATAGCCATCCGTTAAGTTGGTCTGGCGGACTGAATAGCGGAGGCACACTAAACTGACGCAGTATGAAGTAGTCATGGCAACTGCCAGGGTACATGGTACAAACATGCAAAATTTTCTTCTTGTGGTCACATCCCAGCTGAACGTTAAGGGAGTGGAAGCCCTTCTGGTTGACAAAAATACCTGGATTGCGATGGGGTGCCTTAAGGGCCACATGTGTGCAGTCAACGACGTCCTGCACCCTTGGAAAGCCTGCCACGTGAGCTAATCCAACTGCTCGCGGTGTGACACTTGCTCGATCCCTGGTGAAATGGATGTGATTGTGCGTGAGGGCAAAGAGGGCATCGGTAACCTGCATGATGCAAGTGTGTGCGGCCGCCTGGGAGATGCCGCTAATGTCTGCTGCTGATCCCTGGAATTAGCCTGAGGCAAAAAAGTTGAGTGCGGTGGTGACTTTGACGGCCATTGGTAATACTTGTCCACCTGGTCCTCTGGGCAGCAGGTCTTGCTATAGCATTGCGCAGATGTCACTCACTACCTCTCGCGAAAGTCGGAGCTGCCTTTGGCACTGCTGCTCAGACATGTTGAGGTAGCTGACCTTGCGTCTGTAGACCCTGTTTGGGGGGTATCTCCTCCGCTGACGGGCTTCCAGGCGCTGGCCCCTTCTGGCCTGTGCAGCCTCAGGTGGGTGAGCAGCAGTCTGGCGCTCCTGCTGCTGCTGCTGTTGCTGGTGCTGCTGTTGCTCCTGGTTCCGCTGCTGCCGCGGCTGATGGTCGAGCTCCTCTAATGCCCAGATGGGAAGGAACTAAATGGCTCCCATGCTTCTGGTATATGCCTCCATTGAGGATGTGCTGAGTGAAGGTGGCGAGAGGGGTTTCCCAGGAGGTCACACTGGAGATGGGTGTGAGGCTTCAACCTTCCACAGGTATGGTTAAGCCTTCTAAAAGTTGCCCCAGACCTGAGACCACTAAGCCCTGCCACCTGCAAATGATGGCTGATCAAATCTCCTCTTTAATGGTTGACCTGCAGTTGATAGCAATCCAATAGTGCTCCCACCAGGTTTCACATTCGTGTTTCCCACCAGGTGTGTTTCATGTGGGAAAAGGGTTAAATTCGCAAGGGCCTTTCAAAATAGGATTATAGAGGCCATTTAGTGGTTGTTAAGGGCCTTAACGACCAGTCCCGCCTGTTGGATGCGGGATGCAGTCAGGAGCATCAGACACGCCTGAGTTAAAATTGCTCAGAGTCGGGAACCAGGCGGGGGGGGCTCCCGCCCGCCAGTTTTTGCGATTTTAACCCCCCGCACGTCTCCAAGCCCGACTCCACGGCTCAATGAAAATCCTGCCCCAAGGCTGCATGGGCCCCTTAAATGCAGCTGGATGGAAGACGTCAGCAGAGGCGAGCAGCCGATCCGAACCCACTGACTGGGCTGGTTAGCGCGCACGATGGGCTTAATCAGCCCAGTTAAGGGAAAATTGTTATTTTAGAGCGGATTAAACCAGCAGCGGGACCGGAACCGAACTCCAACCCGTCGCCAATGGTAAAATCGCGGCCAAAGTAATTGTTTAATTTCTCTGCCGTTTCGTTATTCCCCATTATAATTTCTCCTGTCTCAGCCTGAGAGGGACCCATGTTTACTTTCGCTAATATTTTCCTTTTTGCATACATATAGAAGCATTTACAGTCTGTATTTATATCTCTCACTAGTTTACTCTCATATTCTTTTTTCCCTTTCTTTATCAATTTATTTGTCCTCCTTTCCTGAAGTCTAAAATCCTCCCAATCCTCAGGTTTACTACTAATACTCTATGGGAGATCTACTTCCCATGCTTCTGGTAGGTGCCTCAGTTGAGGAAGCGCTGAGTGAGGGTGGCAAAAAGGGCTTCCCAGGAGCTCACACTGGAGAAGTGGGTGAGGCTCCAAACTTCCACAGCTGTGTCTAAGCCTCGAACAAGTTGCCCCAAGCCTGAAACAACAAGGTCCTGCAACCTACAAATGATGTCTGATTAAATCCCTTATTTCCTGATTGACCTGCAGCTGATAGTCAGCAATCCGATATTGTTCACGCCAGGTTTCATCAGCGGGGTTCCCACCAGGCGTGTTTAACGTGGGAAAAGGCTGAAAATAGCAAGGGCCCCTTAAAATGGCCTTATAGATGCCAATTATTGGTGATTAAGGTGCCTGAAGACCAGTCCCGCCTGCTGCGGGCAGGACTGATTCGGGTTGGACAGAAACGCCTGGGTGAAAATCGGACGGTGCGGGGAATCAGGCGGGCGGGTCACGACCCCTTATTTTTGCAATTTCACCCCCCTGAAAGCCCGCCTGACGGCTCCAGGAAAATCGGCCGCAAACTATTTGTTTAATTTCTCTGTCATTTCTTTATTCCCCATTGTAATTTCTCCTGCCTCAGCCTGTAAGGGACTGACATTCACTTTCGCTAATCTTTTCCTTTTTACATACCTCGAAGCTTTTTCAATATGTTTTTATGTCTCTTGCTAGTTTACTCTCATATCAATTTCTTGGTCCTCCTTTGCTGAATTCCAAAATCGTCCCAATCCGCAGGCTTACTATTACTATTCCATGTGAGATCTACCAATGATGTTAAGTAGTTGTGTACATTTACAGAACAGGGAGTGAGCACCAAACTCAAGGACTGGCTGCAGCTGGACCAGTGAGGTACAACAGTGAGGGGCCCAAGAGTAACCAGGCTCCAATTCACGGGCTACCTATGAGCAATGCCATGGAAGATCTACTAGAGAAAAGAAATGCAACTATTCCACTGTACGATGTATAAATATTATTGGGTATGTTAAACTGTTCATATTGCTCATTATGACTTTCACAAATTATGAAACTGGAAAAACATGCTGAGACAAACCTTTCTATGCCCACAACCATTTATCTAATCAGTGGGTTGATGTTTTCATTGTTTGTGTTCCCTTCACAAAGTAAACCTGTTCAGATCTTCTACCCGGCAACATTCATTCCTAGATAGAGCAGCCTGTTAGTCACAGTCAGTGCAGCTCTCTTTCCGTCACTGAAACTTGCTGTGCAGCCTCTTGCCTCAAATTTACCCAGTTTACAAACCTTTGTGATGTTTTATGTCACTGTGACGCAGAGGGTGAGGGTGAGGGTGAGGCTTGCCCTATGATGTCATGGTTTGACCTGTCCAGTTAAAGGGGCCATCAGGTCATGGGGATTTTTTGGCATTCAGTCCCTTTAATTTCTCCATTACTATTTTTTTACTAATACTAATTTCTTTCAGTTCTTCATTCTCGCTAGAGCCTTGGTGCTCCACTATTTCCAGGAAGTTTTTTGCGACTTCTTCTGTGAAGAGAATTGTAATGTATATACCTTTAAGGAGGGAACTATTTTTTACAGCTCATGTATACTGCAGTACCGGCAGTGACCACACCTGTATATAACACTGAGTAGTAATCTGTACAGATCAGTTGCAGTGTGAGCCACGTTGAGTAAACATCTGTTGTACCGTTCTCCGCAGTCTGTGTCTTATTATACACGGATGTAACATTGGCGATGAGGCAGGTTCGAACCTACCTGCAACTCTGCATCACCTCCTGGGGATTCGTTCCTGGAGATCAGTGCATTGGAGGTCAAGGCCAGAGACTCGGGCGTCGACCACGGGCAACCGCCCAGTCATCCAGCAGAGACTCGAGAATTGCGGGGGAGGCTGTTGAGAGCCAGGCTTGGCTTTCCAGTCGAGGTGGTCCAGCGAAACGGGCTAACAACAGGTAGTGCGCAGACCCTTCCCGGACAGCGGCGGGCTAGAGCCCGACCGAGCGGCACAGCAAAGGGCCGAGCAGCGTCGACGGGGGAGAGAGAGAGAGGGCAGAGCTCTCAGGGCGCAGCCGGTGTTCAGGGGCCGAGCAGCATCAGAGAGAGGGAGAGAGAGACGCGCAGAAACCCGCGAGGCGCCGCCATTGCCACGAGGACCGCCGAGAACGGCGTTGGCAGCAGCGGGGGAGGCAGGAAAGTGCGGGAGACGCCATTTTAAGCCATTGGGAGACGCCATTTTAAACCACACCCAAAATGCCGAAGAGTGGCAGTATCACTGCATTTGACAATGAAGTCGAAGATTGGACTACATATGTCGAACGAATAGAGGTGTACTGCAAGGCAAATGAGGTGTCAGATGACAAGAACGCGTCGGTATTGTTAAATTTAATGGGTGCAAAGACGTATGGGTTATTACGAAATCTAGTAACCCCAACGAAGACAATGGAAAAGAGTTTTGAAGACATAGTAACGATACTAAAGGAACATTTAAACCCCACACCACTGCTGATAGCAGAAAGATTCAAGTTTCACAAACGGAACCAGGATAAGGATGAAAGCAATGCTGATTATTTAACAGAACTGCGCAAACTATCGAAACACTGCCAGTTTGGAGCGGGACTGGCAGATACCTTAAGGGACAAGTTTGTGTGTGGGCTTCAAAGTGAAGGAACCCAGAAACGGCTTTTATCTGAAAAGGACCTTACGCTGGAAAAGGCTTTCAGCATTGCGGTATCATATGAAGCAGCAGCACGGGGCGCTGCAGAGATACAACAGAGACCGCAAGAATATGGCACAAACAAAATGTCATATGGAACAGAGAAGTGCTATCGCTGCGGCAGAACAACACATGACCAGAATGATTGCTGGTTCAAAGACAAAGTGTACAGACAGTATGGAAAAGTAGGACACATACCACGAGTCTGCAGGTCGGGAAAGAAAACCAGCAATAAGAAACCTACTAAAGGAAAGTACAAGAAGGTACATAAGATGACGGAGAATAGTTCAGACGAACAAAAGAGTGATAACGACTCCGAAAGCAGGGAACTGAGTTGTCTGAAACTACATAATGTGTTCACAACGGAGGATCACCGAACCATTTGGGTCACACTCAAGTTAGCAGGAGTCCAGGTAAAGATGGAATTGGACACAGGATCAGCCCTAACAGTCATAAACCGACGGGACTACGAGCAGCTATTCTCACACATACCCTTGAGAGACATAAAAATTATTTTGAAGACGTACACGGGGCAAAAAGTCTACCCCAAAAGAAAAAATAAGGGTAACCGTTATATATAACGGTAAGGAAGCACCAAAACTAGACCTGTATGTATTGCAAGATGGAGGACCACCATTACTGGGACGTGAATGGATCCGGAAAATGCAACTGGATTGGCATTCCATACAGGCACTGACTGTGGCTGACAAAAAGGATGACGACGTCACACCTGGGCGACTGTCAAAGATCCTAACTGACGCGAAAGAAGTGTTCCAGCAAGGACTCGGAACACTAAAAGGCATGACAGCGCCGATTAAAATTGAAGAAAACGCAAGCCCAAAATTTTTTAAGGCCAGACCAGTACCTTATGCGATCTGCCCAGCCGTCGAAGCAGAGCTGGAGAGTCTGGAACATTCAGGTGTACTGTCCAAGGTAGACTGGAGCGAGTGGGCTACACCCATCATCCCTGTGATGAAAAAGTCGTTGAGCAGCACGCCTGGGGAACCGAGGAAGGTTCGCATCTGTGGGGACTTTAAGGTAACAGTGAACCCGGTCCTTCACACAGTACAATATCCACTTCCGCGGATTGAAGATATTTTCGCCTCGCTATCTGGAGGGAAATGCTTCACTAAGATTGATCTGGCCCAGGCGTATCTGCAAATGGAGGTAGAAGAAGCATCAAAAAAATACCTCACAATCAACACCCATAAAGGTCTCTACCTATACAACTGGCTGGTATTCAGGGTAGCATCAGCTCCGGCTATTTGGCAGAGGGCAATGGAACAAGTCCTGCAAGGGATCCCAGGGACCCAGTGTTATTTGGACGACATCCTGGTCATGGGCGAAAATTACAGTGATCACCTTGCCAACCTGGAGCAGGTGCTCACTAGATTGCAGGAATATGGGCTCCGAGCTAACCGCCCCAAATGCAAGTTTTTTAGAAAACAGATCTCATATTGTGGCCACGTTATCGATAAAGAGGGGTTACATAAGTCCCCAGAGAAGATTGAGGCAGTAGTCAAGGCTCCAGCACCAGAAAATGTGTCACAACTGAGGTCGTTCCTCGGGCTGGTAAACTACTACCATAAGTTCTTGCCAAATTTGTCTACAATACTACACCCACTGAACACCCTACTGCAAACTGGGGTGCCACGGAAGTGGAGTGACGAATGTAGACGAGCTTTCCAGAAGAGCAAAACACTAATCACATCGAAAGAGGTATTGGCCCATTACAACCCGGCATTGCCAATTCGGTTGGCATGTGATGCGTCACCCTACGGCATTGGAGCGGTGCTGTCACACAAATTCTCGGACGGCTCAGAGAGGCCAATAGCCTTTGCGTCATGATCACTAACCACAGCCGAGCGTAACTACGCCCAGATTGACAGGGAGGCCCTCAGCCTAGTGTGGGGAGTGAAAAAGTTCAATCACTATCTGCACGGGCAGAAATTCACCTTGCTGACTGATCACCAGCCTCTTGTCTCCATTTTTAATCCAAAGAAGGGCGTTCCGGTGATGACTGCGCAATGACTACAAAGATGGTCGCCTTTTCTAGGGGCGCACCACTATGAGATTGAATATAAGGGCACGAAACAGCATGGAAATGCTGATGGGCTATCACGCCTGCCACTGCCTACTGCGGAGGAAGCACCAGCAGTGGATCCTGTCGAAATATTCCATTCGACTATAGTTGAATACCTACCGGTAACTAACGCTTGTGTCAAAAAGGAAACCTGAAATGACCCGACACGGTCTCGGGTATATGATTTGACGGTGAAGGGATGGCCAGCACATGGCGACTCACTGTTGCCAGCATTCTCGACAAGGAGAGAACAGCTGTCAGTGTGCCGGGGGACCTTGATGTGTGGATCCCGAGTGGTAATTCCACCCAAGTTAAGGGATAGAGTGCTTAATGAGCTTCATGAGGGTCATCTGGGAGGGGTAAAAATGAAAAGCCTAGCCAGGGCTTGTGTGTGGCCGAGAATCGATAAAAAAAATCGAGGACCTGACCAAGAGCTGCTCAGGATGCCAGAAAGTCCAAAATGCACCACCACAGGCCCCTCTACACCCATGGGAGTGGCCCTCATCTCCATGGCAACGGGTGCATATTGATTTTGCTGGTCCATTCATGGACTCAATGTTTTTAATAGCCGTGGATGCGCACTCGAAATGGCCTGAGGTCATCAAAATGTCCTCCACCACCACGGACAAAACTATTGCAGTCCTATGGACCATTTTTGCCAGGAATGGCTTGCCAGAACAGATTTGCTCCGACAACGGACCACAGTTTGTGTCCGAAGACTTCCGGAGGTTCTTGAAAAAGAATGGGGTAAGGCATTACACATCCGCCCCGTATCATCCAGCCACAAATGAATTGGCTGAGAGGTTCGTACAAACCTTTAAGAAGGCAATAAAGGCTGTGTACAATGACAACATTCCGCTGCAGCACAAGGTGGACAATTTCCTGTTCGCCTACCGGAATGCGACACATGCAGTCACCAACCAGGCCCCAGCCATGATGTTCTTTAACCGAAGGTTAAGATCTTGCCTGGATTTGCTCAGTTGTACGAAGAGATGTTGAGAGTAAGCAATTCCAGCACATCCATGAGAAGCCAACAAGGAGCTTCAATGTAGGGCAACCAGTCTTGGCCCGCGACTGCCGAACAGAAAAATGGCAGCCAGGAACGATATGCACACGGCAGGGCCCACTAATGTGCACAGTGGACGTTGGGGAGAGCATCGTGAGATGCCATGCTGACCAGATCCTAGAGTCACAGGAACAAGTCAACCCCATGCCTCGCCCATACGTACCTGATGATGAACCCGACGTACAGGTCGCATCTATCCAAGAAACAGTAGCATCGGAAGCTGATGAACCAACCGACGACAGGGGGCCAGAATCGCCTCCGCACCAAGAGCAAGACACTCGGGAAAGGCGCTATCCAGAAAGGATCAGGAAGCCTCCCCAAAGGCTGAATATATAAATAGACTATTTTCAGCTAATGTTGCATGTTAAAAGTGTTAATTGTAATTAGTTTGATATTTAATTGTTAAATGAGTGTTATGGTACTGTTAATCTGAAAGGGGAGGAATTGTAATTTATATACCTTTAAGGAGGGAACTATTTTTTACAGCTCATGTATACTGCAGTACCGGCAGTGAGCACACCTGTATATAACACTGAGTAGTAATCTGTACAGATCATAAGAACATAAGAAATAGGAGCAGGAGTAGGCCAATCGGCCCCTCGAGCCTGCTCCGCCATTCAATAAGATCATGGCTGATCTGATCCTAACCGCCAATCCACTATCCCAGAACCATCTCCTGAATCTAACAGAATTAGACACATGAAATAGGAGCAGGATCAGGCTACACGGCCCCTGGGCCCGCTCCGCAAACCACAGGGCCATGACCGATCCGAACCTAGACTCATGTCCAATTTCCTGCCCGCTCCCCGTAACCTTTAATTCCCTTTACTTCTAGGAAACTGTCTATTTCTGTTTTAAATTTATGTAATGATGTAGCTTCTACAGCTTTTTGGGGCAGCATATTCCATGGACCTACCACCCTCTGAGTGAAGTAGTTCCTCCTCATCTCAGTTTTGAAAGAGCAGCCCCTTATTCTAAGACTATGCCCCCTAGTTCTAGTTTCACCCATCATCGGGAACATCTTCCCCGCATCCACCCGATCCAACCCCTTCACAATCTTATATGTTTCAATAAGATCGCCTCTCATTCTTCTGAACTCCAATGAGTAGAGTCCCAATCTACTCAACCTCTCCTCATATGTCCATCCCCTCATCCCCGGGATTAACCGAGTGAACCTTCTTTGTACTGACTCGAGAGCAAGTATGTCCTTTCTTAAGTATGGACACCAAAACTGTACGCAGTATTCCAGGTGCGGTCTCACCAATACCTTGTACAACTGAAGCAATACCTCCCTATTTTTATATTCTATCCCCCTAGCAATGTAAGCCAACATTCCATTGGCCTTCTTAATCACTTGCTGCACCTGCATACTAACCTTTTGAGTTTCGTGCACCAGGACCCCCAGATCCCTTTGTACTTCAGTACTTTCCAGTTTCTTGCCATTAAGATAATAACTTGCTCTACTATTTTTCCTGCCAAAGTGCATAACCTCACACTTTCCAGTATTGTATTCCATCTGCCAAATCTCTGCCCACTTACTTAGCCTGTCTATGACCCCTTGCAGGTTTTTTATGTCCTCCTCGCTCACTACTTTCCCTCCCATCTTAGTATCATCTGCAAACTGTGATATGTTACACTCGGTCCCCTCCTCCAAATCGTTAATATAGATTGTAAAGAGTTGGGGACCCAGCACTGACCCCTGCGGAACACCACTAGTTACTGATTGCCAGTCTGAGAATGAACCATTTATCCCAACTCTCTGCCTTCTGTTAGATAGCCAATCCTCTATCCATGCCAGAATATTACCCCCAATCCCGTGATTTTTTTATCTTGAGCAATAATCTTTTGTGTGGCACCTTGTCAAATGCCTTTTGGAAGTCTAAATACACTACGTCCACTGGTTCCCCTTTATCCACCCTATATGTTACTTCCTCAAAAGAACTCCAGCAAATTTGTCAAACATGACTTCCCCTTCATAAAACCATGCTGACTTTGTCCTATTAAATTATGATTATCCAAATGTCCTGTTACTGTCTCCTTAATAATGGACTCCAAAATTTTACCTACCACAGATGTTAGGCTAACCGGTCTATAGTTTCCAGCCTTCTGTCTACTGCCCTTTTTAAATAAGGGTGTTACATTTGCAGTTTTCCAGTCTGCCGGGACCTTTGCCGAGTCCAGGGAGTTTTGGAAAATTATTACCAATGCACCCACAATCCCTACCGCCACTTCCCTCAAGACCCTAGGATGTAAGCCATCAGGTCCAGGTGATTTATCCGCCTTGAGTCCCATTATTTTACCGAGTACCACTTCCTTAGTGATTTTGATCGTGTTTAGCTCCTCCCCCCCTTTAGCCCCCTGTTTGTCCAGTGTTGGGATATTCTTAGTGTCTTCTACTGTAAAGACATGTAAAATATTCATTCAGTGTTTTTGCCATCTCCATATTTCCCACCATTAATTTCCCGGTCTCATCCTCTAAGGGACCAACATTTACTTTAGCCACCCTTTTTCTTTTTATACAACTATAAAAACTCTTACTATCTGTTTTTATATTTTTTGCTAATTTACTTTCATAATCTATCTTCCCTTTCTTAATCAATCTTTTTGTTATTTTTTGCTGTCTTTTAAAGTTTTCCCAATCCTCTATCCTCCCACTAGATTTGGCTACCTTATATGCCCTTGTTTTTAGTTGAATACTATCCTTAATTTCTTTACTTAGCCATGGATGGCTGTCTTTTCTTTTACACCCTTTTTTTCTCAGTGTAATATATTTTTTTGGAAGTTGTAAAATAACTCCTTAAATGTACACCACTGATCATGTATCGTCTTACCCTTTAATCTATTTTCCCAATCCACTCTACTCAATTCCGCTCTCATACCTTCATAGTCTCCTTTATTCAAGCTTAGCACGCTTGTTTGAGATCCAACCTTCTCACCCTCTAATTGAATATGGAATTCAACCATGTTATGGTCACTCATTCCAAGGGGATCCTTTACTAGGACATTTTTAATTAATCCCGTCTCGTTACACAGGACCAGATCTAAGGTTGCTTGCCCCCTGGTCGGTTCAGTTACATACTGCCCAAGAAACCCATCCCTAATACACTCAATGAACTCATCCTCAAGGCAGCCCTGCCCAATTTGATTTGTCCAATTAATATGATAGTTAAAATCCCCCATAATTATAGATGTTCCCTTATTACAAGCCTCAACTATTTCCTGATTGATACTCCGTCCAACAGAGTTGCCACTGTTCAGCGGCCTATAGACTGTGCCCACTAGTGTTTTTTCCCCTTATTATTCCTTACCTCCACCCAAACTGTTTCATTATCCAGATCTTTTGACCCAATATCATTTCTCTGTATTACAGTGATTCCTTCCTTTATTAACATAGCCACCCGACCTCCCCTTCCTTCCTGCCTGTCCTTCCTGATCGTTAAATAACCTGGTATGTTTAATTCCCAGGCATTGTCACCCTGCAGCCATGTTTCTGTAATGGCCACAAGATCATACCCATATGTAGTTATTTGTGCCATTAACTCGTCTATTTTGTTACGAATGCTATGTGCATTCAGATAGAGAACTTTCAAATATGTTTTGTGACACTTAGTTCCTGCTTTTGCCCTTTTTATTACTTTACCTTTTACTCCATACCTTCTGCCCCTTCCTGACACGCTCTGGTTTTTAATTTCCCCACTGCTACCTAAGTCTATGACCTTCTCTGTTGTCATTTTTATTATTTGCTCTCTAGGAACCTCCCCCCCACTAGTTAGTTTAAAGCCCTCTCTACAGCCCTAGTTATATGATCCGCCAGGACTCTAGTCCCAGCACTGGCCAAGTGAAGCCCGTCTCGATGGAACAGCTCCCTCCTGCCCCAGTACTGGTGCCAGTGTCCCAGGAAGCAAAACCCATTTCTCCCACACCAGTCTTTGAGCCACGCATTTAACTCTCTAATTTTATTTGTCCTAGCCAAATTCGCTCGTGGCTCAGGTAATAATCCAGAGATTATTACCCTTGTGGTTCGGCTTTTTAATTTGGCCCCTAGCTGCTCAAACTCCCTCAGCAGAACCTCCTTCCTTGTCCTATCTATGTCGTTGGTACCAACATGGACCATGACAACTGGATCCTCCCCCTCCCACTCCAAGTTTCTCTCCAGCCCAGAGGAGATGTCCTTAACCCTGGCACCGGGTAGGCAACACAGCCTTCGGGACTCTCGCTCTCGGCTGCAAAGAACTCTATCTATCCCCCTAACGATACTATCCCCTACCACTACAACATTTCTTTTAACTCCCCCCACTTGAATGGCCCCCTGCTCCACGGTGCTGTGGCCAGGTTGCTCATCCTCCCTGCAGTCCCTGCTCCTGTTCCCACAGGGAGTAAGAGCCTCGAACCTGTTGGACAAGTGCGGCTCCTCCAACACTACCTCCTGGATCCCCGTACCTGCCTCACATCTAGTCACACCATCCTGCCCCTGGCCACGGACTACATCTGCATTAATTAATCTAATTGGTGTGACTACCTCGTGATACACATAGTCCAGGTAACTCTCCCCCTCCCTGATGTGTCTCAGTATTTGAAGCTCGGACTCCAGCTCTTCAACACGGAGCCGGAATTCCTCGAGCAGCCAACACTTACTGCAAATGTGATCACCGTGAGCATCAATGGTGTTCACCAGCTCCCACATATTGCAGCAGCAACACATCGCCTGATCTCCCATTCTATGCAATTAATTAAATTTATTAATATTATTCTTAAATATCCTCTGCCCCGATTCTAGATGGTGAATATCACACCTTAGAAACTATAAACCAAAGAGATTTAAGCTTAAAAGGGAGAAATACTTACCAACCAATCACTTACCCGCTTTCTGGTGACGTCACACTTGGATTACTTTTTACCTCTCTCCTTCCAGACTGGAGACTGGAACGCCTTACCTGGTCTCTGGGGACTTTTATACCCCGCTCTGCCGCTCAGGTTTCCCGCCGACGCTGTGAGGCCTTACCTGGTCTCTGGGGACTTTTATACCCCGCTCTGCCGCTCAGGTTTCCCGCCGATGCTGTGAGGCCTTACCTGGTCTCTGGGGACTTTTATACCCCGCTCTGCCGCTCAGGTTTCCCGCCGACGCTGTGAGGCCTTACCTGGTCTCTGGGGACTTTTATACCCCGCTCTGCCGCTCAGGTTTCCCGCCGACGCTGTGAGGCCTTACCTGGTCTCTGGGGACTTTTATACCCCGCTCTGCCGCTCAGGTTTCCCGCCGATGCTGTGAGGCCTTACCTGGTCTCTGGGGACTTTTATACCCCGCTCTGCCGCTCAGGTTTCCCGCCGATGCTGTGAGGCCTTACCTGGTCTCTGGGGACTTTTATACCCCGCTCTGCCGCTCAGGTTTCCCGCCGACGCTGTGAGGCCTTACCTGGTCTCTGGGGACTTTTATACCCCGCTCTGCCGCTCAGGTTTCCCGCCGACGCTGTGAGGCCTTACCTGGTCTCTGGGGACTTTTATACCCCGCTCTGCCGCTCAGGTTTCCCGCCGACGCTGTGAGGCCTTACCTGGTCTCTGGGGACTTTTATACTCCGCCCTGCCGCTCAGGTTTCCCGCCGACGCACTGAGGCCTTACCTGGTCTCTGGGGACTTTTATACCCCGCTCTGCCGCTCAGGATTCCCGCCGACGCTGTGAGGCCTTACCTGGTCTCTGGGGACTTTTATACCCCGCTCTGCCGCTCAGGTTTCTCGCCGACGCTGTGAGGCCTTACCTGGTCTCTGGGGACTTTTATACCCCGCTCTGCCGCTCAGGTTTCCCGCCGACGCTGTGAGGCCTTACCTGGTCTCTGGGGACTTTTATACCCCGCTCTGCCGCTCAGGTTTCCCGCCGACGCTGTGAGGCCTTACCTGGTCTCTGGGGACTTTTATACCCCGCTCTGCCGCTCAGGTTTCCCGCCGACGCTGTGAGGCCTTACCTGGTCTCTGGGGACTTTTATACCCCGCTCTGCCGCTCAGGTTTCCCGCCGACGCACTGAAGCCTTACCTGGTCTCTGGGGACTTTTATACCCCGCTCTGCTGCTCAGGATTCCCGCCGACGCTGTGAGACCTTACCTGGTCTCTGGGACTTTTATACCCCGCTCTGCCGCTCAGGTTTCCCGCCGATGCTGTGAGGCCTTACCTGGTCTCTGGGGACTTTTATACCCCGCTCTGCCGCTCAGGTTTCCCGCCGACGCACTGAGGCCTTACCTGGTCTCTGGGGACTTTTATACCCCGCTCTGCCGCTCAGGTTTCCCGCCGACGCTGTGAGGCCTTACCTGGTCTCTGGGGACTTTTATACCCCGCTCTGCCGCTCAGGTTTCCCGCCGACGCTGTGAGGCCTTACCTGGTCTCTGGGGACTTTTATACCCCGCTCTGCCGCTCAGGTTTCCCGCCGACGCAATCAGTTGCAGTGTGAGCCATGTTGAGTAAACATCTGTTGTACCGTTCTCCGCAGTCTGTGTCTTATTATACACGGACGTAACAAGAAACACAAACTATTTGTTTAATTTCTCTGTCATTTCTTTATTCACCATTATAATTTCTCCTGCCTCAGCCTGTAAGGGGCCCACATTTACTTTCACTAATCTTTTCCTTTTTACATACCTATAGAAGCTTTTACAATATGTTTTTATGTCTCTCACTAGTTTACTCTCATATTCTATTTTTCATTTCTTTATAAATTTCTTGTTCCTCCTTTGCTGAATTCTAAAATCGTCCCAATCTTCAGTCTTACTACTCTTTTTGGCAACACTTAAGCCTCTTCCTTTGATCAAATACTATCTTTAACTTCTCCTGTTAGCCACAGTTGGGCCACTTTTCCTATGGGACTTTTGTGCCTTAAAGGAATGTATATTTGTTGTAAATTATGTATTAATTCTTTAAATGCTAGACTTTGCTTCTTTTAATATAGTATCCTAATCTACCTTAGCCAACTCGCCCCTCATACCTATATAGTTTACTTTGTTTAGATTTAAGACCCTAGATTCGGATTTAACTAAATCACTTTCAAACTCAATATAAAATTATATCATATTATGGTCACTCTTGCCTAAAGGCCCCTTTTCTACAAGATTATTAATTAACCCTTTCTTATTGCACAATACCAGATCTAAAATAGCCTGTTCCCTAGTTGATTCCTTATCATACTGATCTAGAAAGCTATCTTGCATACATTCCATGAATTCGTCCTCCACACTATTACTGCAAATTTGGTTTGTCCAGTCTATATGTAGATTAAAGTCCCCCATGATTACTGTATTACCCTAGTTACATGCACCTCTAATTGCCCTGATTTATGCTCTGCCCTACATTAAAACTATTGTTTGGGGCCTATGAACAACTAACACCAATGTTTTCTGCCCCTTGCTGTTTCTTCGCTCCACCCAAACTGATTCTACTTCTTGATTTTCAGAGCTAAGATCCTTTCTCTCTACTGTCTTTATCCCATCCTTTATTATCAGAGCTACCCCTCCTCCTTTTCCATCTTGTCAATCTCTTCTAAAAGTTAAGTATCCTGGAATATTTAGTTCCCAACCATGGCCACTTGGCAACCACGTCTCCACTATGACTATTAGATCAAAACTGTTCATTTCTATCTGCGTTATTAATTCATCTATTTTGTTGTCATCACATCCCCATCTCTCTGCATTGCCAACCCTACTCTTGCACATCCTAACTCACCCCAACATCCCTTGCACCATCAACCATCCCTGTCTCCCTATCTACAGATTCACATCCCCATCTTACAATGCACCCCTCACACTCACCCTCATTCCACACTCATTCCATCACTCTCACTAAAACTGCACTTCTTTTCCTCATTGCATGAAAAGAGAGCCCACAATAAGAGGGAGTGGGAGAGAACAGGAGGAGGAGTACCATTGCTGGCTGAGCTCACCAGCGCTGAGGAGGCAGTACTGGAGATCGCAGGAGAAGTTGAGCAGCCTGAAGTGGAGGACGGAGAGAGGGGCTCATTAGAATAACCTGGTGACAGAATTATTTTCCAGACATCTTATTTGGCTTTCATAAGTTACTCAATTGGGATCTGATGTCATTAGAAAGTGAATGCTCATCATGTGCATAATGGGATGTGTCTGCAATCTACATATTACATGTCTAACTCATGTCTTTACTCCCCCACAGGACCATCAAGAGCCCGGCCCCCCACTGTACAGGAGAAAGAGCAAAAGTACTCCTCAGATGATGCTCCAGCCCCTGAGGGAGCAGAGTCAGCAGAAATTAGCACAGCCAGCACCAGCGCAGAGACGCACACCTCGGTGGGCCCTATGCGAGATAGAGTAGTGTTGTCACCTGGTGTATCACAAGTCACAAGTGAGCAAGATCAGATAGTGGAGACAGGGACAGCAGTGGAGACTGCTCGTCGGAGACCGCAGGAATCTCCTAGCTCTGCTGAGTTGCATGCAGACGCTGAGCCTCAAGGGCCATCCAGGAAGAGGGTGATCCAGGAACTTCAGGAACAAGTGCAGGAGGCTCTGACAGGGTTAGCAACCATGGTGACTGCGAGTCTGCAGAGAATGGAGGAGCCCATCTCAAATATGAGCAACACCATGGCGCACATGGGCTAGATTTTCGGGGAGCCATCAGGCGGGGTTTCAGGCGTGTAGGGGGGGAAAATCCCGAATTTGGGGGTCCCGACACCATCCCGCCCAAAACCCCGCCCCACGTAAGTTTCAGGGGCGGCGGGTACCCGTCCCGCACTGGGACCCGCTGAAACCAGGCGGGAAGGGATTAGTGCCAATTAACTGCCTGTTAACAGGTAGTTAACAGGCAGTTTTTAGGGGTTTCGTGTGGGTTTCCCGACGGCTCCAAACCACGCCAGGTAGAGCAGGCGGGCTGTCGGGTTGAAGGAGTTGGAGGGGTCGCGATGTCGGCACTCAGGTGAGTGATGGGTGCATGAGTGCAAAGGTAAGTGTGTTTGGTGTGTCTAAAGTGTTTACTTACCTGTACTTACCTTAACAGCCTTTCTGCCTGTAGCCGTCGGGAGCACATCACTCAGCCGGAACTTAAAGCTGAACGGCTGCGATCTGTCAAAAGTGACAGCCTTCAGCTTTGAGTGCCGGTGTGAGTTCTAACTGAGTGCAGAATGACTCATGTCAGAACTCAGACTGTCAGTGTTTCACAGCTTCAAACAGCTGTCAAACGCTGATATTTCATCTGTCAAGGACTCTTGACAGATGAAATTTCAGTCTGTGACGTTACCTGTTGCCGGGTGGCCCTTAATTGGCCTGCTCAAGGTCAATCAAGGGAAAATCGCGCGGATTGGCCGGACGTCGAAGTAGGCGGGTCAAAAACCCGAAAGGGGAAGTCCCGCCTTCTTCCCGACAGGTTCAGCAAAATCTACCCCACTGGCAACTGTAGGTTCTACCATTGAAAGGATGGCCACCTCCATGGAGGACATAAATTGCCAGACTCAGGAAAACATGGTGACACTTGTAAATAGATAGTCATCTATGGAGGATAGATGGGCATCTATTGAGGAGAGAAACCAAAGGTTCATGGATGTCCTTGTTATGAGGAATGTCAGCACAGACATGGGTTCTCTTGGCCCCACTGATGTGCAGCAAGGTACTCTCCAGCTGCTTGCGAGCAGAGAAGTGCGGGTGGCCCATGAGAGGGATGATGGCGGGAGGGTACATGGCAGTGGGGGCTCCTCTCCAAGCACTCAAACTCCACACCCCCCTTGCCAACCCCTCAGTCAGAGCCCCATGTGCCTTCCCGAACAGTGATGGCCGAATATGCCCCTGCACAGCTGCAGGAGGAGCAGACTTTGGCGGGGCCCTCAAAGGCTCCAAAACCCAGAGGATGACCGCCAAAGGCGTCTAAACAAGCGCAGCAGTGAAGATAGCAACCTGCCTCTACATCTGGTGAAGCCACAGAGGTAGCATCTTGTAGAAGCATGCATAAAAGAAAGCTCACATATAAATAGTCACAAGGGTACTCACTGGGGTGAACTGCTATAAATAAGTGTTAAGATTCTGTTCTTTTATTTTGTTGTAATAAAGTAATGGCCCAGAAATTTGGGCCGGGGGCTTCCCGCGGGTGTAAGCCCCTGACCTGCACTTACCTTGCGCGCTGGCCGTTGAGCTGTGGGCCCGCGTGGAATTCCGATCCTGGGCCTGCTCCAACTGCCGGCACGCAGTGCTTGCGTATCCCAGGGGCGCGGTTAGTTTGATGCGTCCCCTGGGATCACGTGGGCCATGGAGAACCAATCGGAGCAGGGAAATGCCCATTCATAAGTTTGACAGGAAGAGCTGTCAAAACTTATAAATACTACAGCCCCAAAACATCACTAAATCTTCAAATAATTTTTTTTTTTAAATCACATTTTTTAAATTAACTATAAATTACATGAAATAACTATTTTAAACAATAATTTAAATTTTTGAAAAAAATAATTTTATTTTCTAACAGGGCTAAAAATAAATTTACCTTGCTTTAAATTATTTAAAAATAATAAATTTGTGGAAAAAATGTTTTAATTTTAATTAATTCACCACTTACCTTGTAAAAAGCAGGCCTTACGCCTGTTTTTTAAATGTGTAACTTCTGGAGACTTACCCTCCCGGGAAAACCTGCAAATAAAATGGAAGTTCGATGCGCACGCGCAGCCTCTCCTGCGCACGCGTTCGAACTCTGAACCCCTTCTTTCAGGGGAACGGAAGTGCCGGTTTCCCACGCATGCGCTGTGCATGCAGGAAACCGGCACTTCCATTGGGCCTACGGGTGAGTACCCCGTGCATACTCACCCATGGAGACCCGAATTTCTGGGCCAATGTTCCACGGAGCTTCACTGCAGGCATTATTGGATGGGGTTAGGGCCCACAGGGAGGTCCTCTTCCCTAGGTCAGGCAGGAAGAGGCCTCTCACTGAGACCAAGGCTGCATGGATGCAGGTGTCAGCAGATGCCAACTCGCTGGGAGTCACCAGAAGAACCTTGGCATTCCATCTCTATCTCCTTCCTTTACTCCCCCACAGTACCATCCAGAGCCCCTGTCCTCACTGTGGAGGAGGAAGAGGCTGTGCAGCCAGACTCCTCAGAGGAAGCTCCAACCTCTGAGGGCACAGCACCAGCACAGACACTCACACCTCGGGGGGACCTTTGGGACATAGAGTAGTGTTGTCACCTGGTGTTTTACAGCTCACAAGTGAGCCTCAGCAGATTCTGGAGACAGGGACAGCAGTGGAGAGTCCTCGTCGGAGGGCGCAGAGCTCTGCCAGCTCAGCTCAGCTGCGCTGCACCTCGACCCTCTGCCTCTGGGTCCATCCGCAAGAGAAGAGGTGATGGATCTCCGTGCACAGATGCAGGAGTCTCTGGCAGGTTTTGTCTCCAGGGTCGCTGCAAGTGTGGAGCGAATGGAGGAGTCCATAGCGACCATGAGCAGAGCCTTTGTGGAGTCATTGGTGCATGAACGCAGCACCATTGAAAGGTTGGCAACCTCCATGGAGAAGATAACTCGCCAGTATACGGAAAACATGGTGAGTGCTCATAAGAGAATGACATCTCTTGAGGAGCGTTGGCCACCTGTTGAACAGAGAAACCAGATCTTCATGGAAGTCCTTCTGAGTAGGACTGCCAGTGCAGAAACGGGTTCCACTGGCCCCCTAACGCGCAGCAAGGTGCTCTCAAGCCACTTCCAAGCGCTGGCCCCTTCTGGCTTGTGCAGCTTCAGGTGAGTGAGCAGCAGCCTGGTGCTCCTGGTAATCATCCTGCTGTTCCTGGTTCTGCTGCTGCCACCTCTGCTGTTGGAGATCCTCTAATGCCAGGAAGGGAAGGTGCCAAAGGTCTCCCATTCTTCTAGCAGATGCCTCGGTTGAGGAGGTCCTGAGTTAGGGTGGTGAGAGGGGCTTTCCATGAGCTCACACTGAAGAAGTGTGTGAGGCTCCAACTTTCTGCGGCTGCTCCTAAGGCTTCAAAAAGTTCCCCCAAGCCTTGATCAACAAGGTCCTGCAGCCTGCAAATGCTGCCTCTTTAAATATCTTCAGCCCTCAGCGACCTGCTGCTGCAAGCAAGCCAGCTGTTTTCACGCCAGCTCTCATCGGCGGGGTTCTCTGCAGGCGGGTTTCAGGTGGGGAAAGCCCCAAAGTCGCAACGGCATGGGAAAATCCACTTCAACAAGCAGATAATTGCTTGTTAGTGCTCCGACGACCATTCCCGCCAGCGGCGGGCGGGACTGAAGCGGGGCGCGTGAAAACGGCAGTCCGAAAGTCGGACGGGGTGGGGAATCAGGCGGGGGGGTCCCGACCCGCCTTTTCTGCGATTTTCGGACCACGGCCGCATGAAAAGCCGCCTGACGGCTGCCCGAAAATCGGGGCCCATGTTTTCCGTACCCTGGCGAGTTATCTCTGCCATGGAGGTTGCCAACCTTTCCATGGTGATGCGTTCATGCGCCAATGACTCCACAAAGGCTCTGCTCATGGTCGCTATGGACTCCTCCATTCGCTCCACACTCGCAGCGACCCTGGAGACAAAACCTGCCAGAGACTCCTGCATCTGTGCATGGAGATCCATCACCTCTTCTCTTGCGGATGGACCCAGAGGCAGAGGGTCGACATGCAGCGCAGCTGAGCTGAGCTGGCAGAGTCCTGCGCCCTCCGACGAGGACTCTCCACTGCTGTCCCTGTCTCCAGAATCTGCTGAGGCTCACTTGTGAGCTGTAAAACACCAGGTGACAACACTACTCTATGTCCCGAAGGTCCCCCCGAGGTGTGAGTGTCTGCGCTGGTGCTGGGTGCGCTTACTTCTGCTGATGCTGCGCCCTCAGAGGTTGGAGCTTCCTCTGAGGAGTCTGGCTGCACAGCCTCTTCCTCCTCCACAGTGAGGACGGGGGCTCTGGATGGTACTGTGGGGGAGTTAAGGAAGGAGTTAGAGATGTAATGCCAAGGTTCTTCTGGTGACTCCCAGCGAGTTGGCATCTGCTGACACCTGCATCCATGCAGTATTGGTCTCAGTGGGAGGCCTCTTCCTCCCTGACCTAGGGAAGAAGACCTCCCTGTGGGCCCTAACCCCATCCAATAATGCCTGCAGTGAAGCCTCGTCGAATTTGAAGGCAGCTCGGCCTCTGCCGCTGGCAGCAGCTGGTGCAGGCTCCTCTGCCATTGTGCAAGAGTGGCTGAGAAGCCTGCAGAGGTGGAGAAGCTTGCTGGACACTTTGAAAGCACCACGAATGATGACATCATACTGTGGGGATTTCTGACTCGAATTGGACAATTAGCAAGGCTTCCCACATGCTGGGAATTAATTGGCCACTTGAGGGAAAATTGCGTGGAGCTGGCTGACACTTTTTTACGTGTGTCAGAAACCCCACATTCGGGGAAACCCGACCATTTCCCACACAAGCCGAAAATCGGGGCCCAAATGTTTCTTCCCAATCCTGAAACCAGCAACTTCTGACATTGCAAACTGAACAGATGTGGAAGGTTAGATTTTATACTGCAGTTGCAGCTGGGAACTACTCAGCTCGATTGACCTCCCGACATACTTACCTGATGTGATCTCCGAATCACGTGAATCCCGTTCAAAATGTGGGAAAATAGATAAAGGCTGTCAAAATAGTCTTTAACAAGCAGTTAATAAGCAGTTAACTTACCTAAATGCCTCCCTCGCTGCTTGGTGTCGGGTCTGTTCTGAAATCGCAGACCTGACACTTTGGAAACATACATGGAGGCGGGTTTGCAGCGGGTTTCCAACCCATCATCAATCATTGCGATTTTGACAGCGGACCCGCCTCCGAACCCACCCTCTGAGTGCCGGCAAAATTGCAGCCAATATTTTTTTTTTTCTATGGATGCGGGTAACGTTGGAAAGGCTGCATTTATTGCCCATCTCTCATTGCCCTCGAGGAGTTGGTGGTGAGCCGCCTTCTTGAAACTGCAGTCCATGTGGTGAAGGTGCTTCCGAAATGCTGTTACGTAGGGAGTTCTGGGAGTTTGACCCAGTGACTGTGAACGACCGATAATATATGTTCAAGTCGAGATGGTGCGTAACTTGGAGGGGAACTTGGAGGTAATAGTGATCCCATGCACTTTCAAGGCAGTTAGGAGGTCCAATCAACTTTCGGGATCGGGCCTCATTAACATTTTTCTTCGGCGAGCTGTGGGTGCCAAACAGGTGCTCTGTTGCAGCATGCTTGTCTGTTCAGGAGCAAGATCAGCCGGCTACTACATGCATCAGGCTGGCAAGTAAGGCATATTGGAGCGAGGGGGAGCAGAAGTTAGTGGGCGAGATCAGGCCCGAACTCCTGCTCCTCCGGGCACCACAAAAATCTTAAAACACACCCTAAAATACTTTTCAGCTCTCGACTTTCAGGTTGTGGGTTCCAGTGACTTGAGCACATAATCTAGGCTTGCATACCAGTGCAGTACTGAGGGAGTGCTGCACTGTCGGAGGTGCCGTCTTTCAGATGAGACGTTTAACCGAGGTCCCGTCTGCTCTTTCTGGTGGCTGTAAAAGATCCCATGGCACTATTTCAAAGAAGAGCAAGGGAGTTCTCCCCAGTGTCCTGGCCAACATTTATCCCTCAATCAACAACTAAAGCATTTAACTGGTCATTACATCATAGCTGTTTTTGGGAGCTTGCTGTGCACAAATTGGCTGCTGTATTTCCTACATTATAACAGTGGCTATACTTCAAAAAGTACTTAATTGACTGTAAAGTGCTTTGGAATGTCCATAGGTCAGACAGGCGCTATATAAATGCAAGTCTTTTTTTATTTGAAGTTATTGATTAGTTTTGACGAGTTTTCCAGGTTAGTATGTTTTGGATTCCCTTACATGTGGATGGCATTGTTTCCTATTTACTCTGTTAATTTCTTTCATTTATTTTAAACACTCCTCACATCATTTGCCCAAATTCAATTTGGGCAACATTGCATCTTTTTGATTCTCACTGCAAAACTGAGACCCTTTGGGCGGGAAAGTGGAGTTGAGGTCGAAGATATCAGCCATGATCTTATTGAATGGCGGAGCAGGCTCGAGGGCCGTATGGCCTACTCCTGCTCCTAATTCTTATGTACTTACATCAACAACAAAATGTGCAGTGTAATAATTTATTGGTAGTCTCACCCAAAGCAGTTTGTATACCTGCCTGTTATTTTTATAATTTTGTCTATTAGCATCTATATCTATCTATATCTACCTGTAAGTCTTACATACATTGCACACTTCCTATAAGTGCCACACTTAGTATTGCAGAGAAACCTAAGTGAAGGGCTAAAGCATAATGCAGGATATCACAAACAGTGAAGAAAGTGGGAACGAAGACAAAAATTTTGTGATTCAGTGGTGCCAACCTTTGGTTTTAAAAACGTGTAAACTGTCGAAGGAAGGGAATGCTGAGGAAAGAGCATTAGAATGGGAGGTGGTATGATCAGTTTGGATTTCAACAAAAGAAACAATCATCAGATATTCCATCTATAAGAGCCTGCATGATTATATCAGGCAGTTGAGATGTAAAACAATCTTAGCGAGGAGGAAAAGTATGTAGAGCAGCCTATTTGAATGAGGAGAGAAAAGCTCACGTGAATATGATCATAACTGTATGGATAAAATAGAAAGGCTGTGACAGAAAGATACAGGCAGGAGGTGATGAAAGGCTTGCCTAACAGATGACAAGCTTTTTTTTATTGGCCCAGAAATTCGGGTCGGGGGCTTCCAGCGGGTGCCAGCCACTGACCTGCACTTACCTACTGCGCCAGCCGTTGAGTTATGGGCCCGCGTGGGATTCCAATCCTGGGCCTCCTCCAACTGCCGGCGCGCAGTGCTTGCGTATCCCAGGGGCGCAGTTAGTTCGATGCATCCCCGGGATCATGTGGGCCATGGAGAGCTAATGGTAACAGGGAATGCTCCATTCATAAGTTTGACAGGAAGAGCTGTCAAACCTATAAATACTATAAGCCCCAAAACATCACTAAAACCTCAAATAATTTTTTTTAATCATATTTTTAAAATAAACTATAAATTACATGAAATAAATATTTTAAACAATAATTTAAATTTTTGAAAAAATTAATTACATTTTCTAACAGGGCTAAAAATAAACTTACCTTTCTTTAAAGTGTTTAAAAATAATAAACCTGTGCAAAAAATGTTTTAATTTTAATTAATTCACCACTTACCTTGTTAAAAGCAGGCCTTACGCCTGCTTTTTACATGTGTAACTCCTGGAGACTTACCCTCTCGGAGAACCCTTATAAAAAACCGTAAGTTCCATGCGCACGCGCTGCCTCTCCAGCGTACGCGTTCGACCTCTGAACCCCTTCCTTTAAGGGAACGGAAGTTCCAGTTTCCCGCGCATGCACAAAATCGGCACTTCCATTGGGCCTAAGGGTGAGTACCCCGTGCGTACTCACCCGTGGAGACCCGAATTTCTGGGCCATTATGTTCTACCCAAGCGTGCAAGAGAAACCTTATAACAGACTCCCCAGATTTGGCAGCAGAACGTATGTGCTGAGCAGCTTTAGAAAATCTAAAATTTAGAATGGTATATATGCAATATAATTGTACAAATTGGTGTAGACTGTGAATTCAACTTTTAATTAGTTTCAACATATCGTTGTTGATAATGCATGAAATAAAACGTTATCTAAATTCTGACATGCCCTTAATCCTTGTAGATTAGCTATATATTTTATTAGTGAATGTAAAACAACTCAGCTTTGTCAGGTCATAACCTGTCAATGACTTTTTTTTATGCTTCTGTTAAGAAACACAGTAGAAATTCATCTCAATTAAATTTGCCACCTGACGAGATGGAAAGATGCTTCCTTAAGTCTGACCTGTTAAAATTACATCTGCATATCTCCTCCAGTAAAAGGTCACAGCTTTCCATAGCAACAATGGCAAAAGCCCAACAGGAATGAATTTAAAAAACAGGTGCCTTATGTCACGAAGTTTTATAATAGCAAAGATTGAAGCGCCACGAGCCTTTGAACTTTATGTTATTGGTAAGCTTGTTAATACGGTTTTGTCAGATTAACATTCAGCCAGGCTCCATGTAATATGGATAAGAGAAAACTCGTTAGTTTTTTACAATAGTGTTTCTTTCATGCACAATTCCACATTATGTTGACATTTTAGCCAAGTAATTGCTGTTCATACAAAGCTTTTACACTGGCGACAGTTATGCAATAATAACCAGCAAATTTAGAAGTACAGCATGGCACTCATTTACCACAAGATCCCTGACAACATGGCTAAATGACTACTTTGATCATTGAGAGCTGAACCCTTCAATTTCTGTGGCAATTAAGTACTTAAGACAGAAGCTCCCTATATTGCAACAGAGACACATTCACAGAATCACAGAAACCCCACAGTGCAGATAGAGGCCATTTCGGCCCATCGAGCCTGCACCGACACATATCCCACCCGATCCCCATAACCCCTACACCAACACATATCCCACCCTATCCCCGTAACCCCACGTATTTAATCCCCCTAACACTAAGGGTCAATTTATCATAGCCAATCAACCTAACCCGCACATCTTTGGACTGTGGGAGGAAACCGGAGCACCCGGAGGAAACCCACGCAAACACGGGGAGAATGTGCAAACCCCACACAGACAGTCACCCGAGGCCGGATTCGAACCCGGGTCCCTGGCGCTGTGAACACTTTCAACTCACAGCAACAGGCTCCAGTTAGAAAGCTGAAGTCTTCCTTTAAAAATTAGCTGATTTAAATGTTCTTTCCAGGTTTTTGGGGAATGATTTAATCCATCATTAGCACTGGACTTGCCAGAGAAGAATGAGCAAGGGTAAGACAAGACTTTGGTTTCTGGTTGCACATGTATGGCATAGAGTCTAATCTTGTGTCTCTCTTACATAATAGTTCTCCAATACTTGGCACAGCTACCTATTAATGGCAACAGGGATGTGCTTAAGAAGGCAAGTTTAGAACATAAAAACATAAGAATTAGGAGCAGGAGTAGGTCATACGGCCCCTCGAGCCTGCTCTGCCATTCAATTAGATCATGGCTGATCTTCGACCTCAACTCCACTTTCCCACCCGATTCCCATATCCCTTGATTCCCCTAGAGTCCAAAAATCTATCTATCTCAGCCTTGAATATACTCAACAACTCAGCTTCCACAGTCCTTTGGGGTAGAGAATTCCAAAGATTCTCAACCCTCTGAGTGAAGAAATTCCTCCTCATCTCAGTCTTAAATGACCGACCCTTGTCCTGAGACTATGCCCCCTAGTTCCAGACATTCTAGCCAGCAGAAACAGCCTCTCAGCATCTACCCTGTCAATCCCCCTCAGAATCTTATATGTTTCAATGAGATCACCTCTCATTCTTCTAAACTCCAGAGAGTATAGGCCCATTCTAGTCAATCTCTCCTCATAGGACAATCCTCTCACCCCAGGGATCAATCTAGTGAACCTTCGTTGCACTCTGGCCCAGAAATTCGGCTCCGCACGGGGTACTCACCCGTAGGCCAAATGGAAATGCCGGTTTCCTGCATGCACTGCGCATGCGCGGGAAACCGGCACTTCCGATCCTCTGAACGAAGGGGTTCAGAGGTCGAACGCGCGTGCAGGGGAGGCTGTGCGTGCGCTTTGAACTTCGTTTTTTTTTGCAGGTTTTCACGCGAGGTTAAGCCTGCAGGATTTACACATTTAAAAAGCAGGCGTAAGGCCTGCTTTTTACAAGGTAAGTGGTCAATTAATTAAAATTAAAACATTTTTTCCACAGGTTTATTATTTTTAAATACTTTAAAGCAAGGTAAGTTTATTTTTAGCCCCGCTTTTTTATAAAATTATTTTTTTCAAAAATTTAAATTATTGTTTAAAATAGCTATTTAATGTAATTTATAGTTTATTTAAAAAGTGTGATTTAAAAAAAAAAATTATTTGAAGGTTTACTGCTATTTTGGGGCCCTAGCATTCATAAGTTTTCACAGGTCTTCCTGTCAATCTTATGAATGGGCTTTTCCCTCCTCCAATTGGCTGCCCATGGCTCACGTGATCCCAGGGGACGCATCGCACCAACTACGCCCCTGGGACACGCAAGCACAGCGCGCCAGCAGCTGGGCCAGGCCCCGGAGCGGAATTCCACGGGGCCCTACAGCTCAACTGCCGGCGCGCAAGGTAAGTGCAGGTCGGGGGCTTGCACCCGCGGGAAGCCCCCGACCCAAATTTCTGGCTCAATCAGCGTCTAAGGCATGTATGTCCTTTCCCAGATAAGGAGACCAAAACTGTGCACAGTACTTCAAGTGTGGTCTCACCAAGGCCCTGTACAATTGTACTAAGACTCCCTTACTCTTGTACTCCAACCCCCTTGAAATAAGGGCCAACATGCCATTTGCCTTCCTTATTGCTTGCTGTACCTGCATGCTAACTTTCTGTGTTTCCTGTACGAGGTCACCTAATTCTCTCTGAATACCAACATTTAATAGTTTCTCATCATTTCAAAAATATTCTGTTTTTCTATTCTTCCTACCAAAGTGAATAACCTTACATTTCCTCACTTTATACTCCATCTGCCAACTTATTGCCCACTCACTTAACCTGTCTACATCCCTTTGCAGGCTTTTTGTGTCCTCCTCACAGCTTACTTTCCCACCTAGCTTTGTATCATCAGCAAACTTGAATACATTGCACTCGGTCCCTTCATCTAAGTCATTAATATAGATTGTAAATAGCTGAGGCCCAAGTTCTGATCCTTGGGGCACCCACTAGTTACAGCTTGCCAACCAGAAAATGACCCGTTTATCCCTACTCTGTTTTCTGTCCACTAACCAATGTTCTATCCAAGCTAATATACTACCCCCAACCCTATGAGCCCTTATCTTGCATAGCAACCTTTTATGTGGCACCTTATTAAATGCCTTTTGGAAATCCAATTATAATACATCCACTGGTTTCCCTTTATCTACCCTGCTAGTTACATCCTCAAAAACTCTAATATATTTGTTAAATGTGATTTTCCTTTCATAAAACCATGTTGACTTTACCTCATCATATTATGATTTTCTAAGTGTCCCTTTACCACTTCCTTAATAATGGATTCCAGCATTTTCCCGACGACTGATGTCAGGCTAACTAACCTGTTGTTCCCTGTTTTCTCTCTCCCTCCTTTCTTGAATAGCGGGGTTACATTTGCTACCTTCCAATCTGCTGGGACCGTTCTAGAATCTAGGGAATTTTGGAAGATCAGAGTCAATGCATTCACTATCTCTGCAACCACCTCTTTTAGAACCCTAGGATATAGGCCATCAAGTCCAGGGAATTTTTTGGCTTTTAGTCCCATTAGTTTCTCAAGTACTTTTTCTCTACTGATATTAATTACTTTAAGTTCCTCACTCTTATTAGCCCATTGGTTCACCATTATTTTTGGTACACTTTTGTGTCTTATACTGTGAAGACAGATACAACATATTTGTTTAAAGTCTCTGCCATTTCCTTATTCCCCATTATAATTTCACCTGTCTCAGCCTCTAAGAGACCAATGTTTACTTTTGCTACTCTCTTCATTTTTACATACTTGTAGAACCTCTTACAATCTGTTTTTATATTTCTTGCTAGTTTACTCTCATATTCTATTTTCTCCCTTTTTATCATTTTTTTTAGTCATACTCATGGTTTCTGAAGCTCTCCCAATCCTCAGGCTTACTACAATTTGTCACAATATTATAAGCTTCTTCTTTTAATCTAATCCTATCCTTAACTTCTTTAGTTAGCTACGGATGGATCACATTTCTCATGGAGTTTTTATTTCTCAATGGAATGTATATTAGTGAGAATTTTGGAATACTTTTTTAAATGTTTGCCACTGCTTATCAACCGTCAAACCTTTTAATCTAATTTCCCAATCCACCTTAGCAAGTTGGCCCTCATTCTACCATTACCATCAAGCCATAAGACCATCATTGGTTCAATGAAGATTGTAGAAGAGCATGCCAGGAGCAGCACCAGGCATATCTGAAAATAAGGTGCCAACCTGGTGAAGCTAAACATAGGAATACATGCATGCTAAACAGTGGAAACAGCATGCTGTAGACAGAGCTAAGCAATCCCACAAGCAACAGATCAGATCAAAGCTCTGCAGTCCTGATACATTCAGTCATGAATAGCGGTGGACAATGAAACAAAAAACAGGAGGAGGCTCCATGAACATCCCTATCCTCAATGATCACAGAGCCCAGCACGTGAGTGCAAAAGACAAGGCTGAATCGTTTGCAACTATCTTTAGCTAGAAGTGCTGACTGGATGAGCAATCTTGGCCTCCTTCTGAGGTCCTCGCCAGCACAACCAATTCACTTCACTCCACGTGATATCAAGAAAAAGTTGAGGGCACTGACAAAATCCCCGTTATAGTGCTGAAGACCTGTGCTCCAGAACTAGCCACGCTTCTAGCCAAGCTGTTCCAGTACAGCTACAACGCTGGCATCTAATCTCTGTTGTAATGTGGAAAACGCGGCAGCCAATTTGAACACAGCAAGCTCCCACAAACAGAAATATGAAAATGACCAGATAATCTGTTTTTTGTTATGTTGGTTGAGGGAAAAATATTGGCCAGGACACCAGGGACAATTTCCCTACTCTTCTTTGAAATAGTGCCATGGGATCTTTTTACATCCACATGAGAAAGCATGGGCCTCAGTTTAACATCTCATCCAAAAGACAGCACCTCCAACAGTGAAGCTCTCCCTCAGCACTGCAGTGCAGTGTCAGCCTAGCTTTATGTACTCAAGTCCCTGTAGTGGGACTTGAACCCACAACCTTCTGACTCAGAGTTGAGTGAGCTGCCAACTTTTTTTTTAATATACTTTATTGAACATTAAGAACATTTATAACATTGTGATCATTTCATTGTATCATACAAATCAATTCTGCCGCTTTGCACAGCCATTCCGCTACCACATTTTAACATCAAAACCTGAAGTTTAACTTGTCTCCTGTAACATATATTAATCAATTGTACTTTAAAAATTGATTGTAAAATACTATCTTTAAATTCCTTTCTGAATAAAGCATCCACAGAGCCTTATAATGATCTTTTAGCTTATATTTAAAATACTCTTTCAGATTGATTCTCCTCCCCTTAAAAAACAGAGCATTCCTTCTTTGCACAATCACGAATCTAGCCAAACTGAACATTAAATTAATTGCCGCTCCGCTAGACTCGGGCAGACTCTCCTGCAATCCCCATCTCAAAATTGAGTCCCACAGGATTCCCATTCTCGCTCTTCGGTCCCCACCCAGCAAAAAAACTTCACACAACTGTTGAACATAGTAATTAAAATCATTTAACTCTGGACATAACACCAGTAAATGGGACAGAGTCTCATCCCATGTCCCACACACTGGGCAAGTTGCCCCCTCCACTTGCCCAATCTTACACAAGACCGTCATGGTAAAAATCCGGTTATGAGCCAATTTGAAATCCAGTTCACTCTGGACATTTAAAATTCGCCCACACTCCCTTTCAAATCCTGTTGAAGTCCAGCTGTGGATATTTACTCTGCCAAAACTCCTGACCAGCAGGTATCTTGAATCTCCATTCTCTAAATATCTCATAGAAATCTCGAGTATTACAGTTGTCAAATGGGACCAACTCTCCCCTTTCTCCAGCAGAAAGCTTGGAAAAGCAGAATGCATTTTACTTCCTTTGGAGATTTCCGCATTTATTTCTTCCATCCAATCCTGTGGCATTGCCTTCACAATCTTTTCATACATGATCCCTATTGCTTTTTCCTCTACCTCCTAATCCTCCTCCCACACCATGTCCCTCACTATTGCTTCCGGCAACCAACCTGGAATTACCTCGTATAATACATCTTTCACACATATAATACCAGCTTTTATAAAAGCTTGATTAAATAATACCTCTCCTTCAATGTTGACCCACCTGTTCAAAAATAAGGGCTGTTCTAAAAATTCCTCAGCCCCCTTGGGCAAAACTGCACACTTTTTAAAAATTGGGCCCAAGTCTCGACAACCCCCTTATTTAATCGATTTAAAAAAAATAATGGCCCAGAAATTCGGGTCTCCACGGGTGAGTACGCATGGGGTACTCACCCATAGGCCCAATGGAAGTGCCGGTTTCCTGCATGCACTGCACATGCGCGGGAAACCGGCACCTCCGTTCCTCTGAACGAAGAGGATCAGAGGTCGAACGCGTGCACAGGAGAGGCTGCGCGTGCGCATCGAACTTCGTTTTTTTTTACAGGTTTTCCCGGGGGGGTAAGCCTGCAGAATTTATACATTTAAAAAGCAGGCGTAAGGCCTGCTTTTTACAAGGTAAGTGGTGAATTAATTCAAATTAAAACATTTTTTCCACAGGTTTATTATTTTTAAATACTTTAAAGCAAGGTAAATTTATTTTTAGCCCCGTTAGAATATAAAAATGTTTTCAAAAATTTAAATTACTGTTTAAAATAGTTATTTAATGTAATTTATAGTTTATTTAAAAAATGTGACTTTTTAAAAAATTTATTTGAAGATTCAGTGTTGTTTTGGGGCCGTAGTATTTATAAGTCTTGACAGCACTTCCTGTCAGACTTATGAAGGGAGTATTCCCTGCTCCGATTGGCTCCCCATGTCCCACGTGATCCCAGGGGATGCATCGAACTAACTGCGCCCCTGGGATATGCAAACACTGTGCGCCGGCAGCTGGACCAGGCCCCGGATCGGAATTCCACGGGGGCCCACAGCTGAATGGCCGGCGCACAAGGTAAGTGCAGATCGGGGGCTTACACCCGCGGGAAGCTCCCGAGCTGAATTTCTGGGCCATTATTGTATTCCATATACAATATTCCCTGCCCTCCTATCCCACTTCGTTTTGAAAAATGCTCAAAACAACTCTTCCAAAAACTTGTATTTGACTTCTGAAGAAATCTCTTCACCCATTTGATTCTAAAGGATTTTTTCTTCAAATCAATATCTGGGAAAATGAGTCCTCCCTGATTTCTCCATCTAATGATGGTATTGTAAGCCACCAAGGCTGGCTTCCCTTCCCATAAAAACCTCACACAAGCCTCTCAAATTGACTTTTCTACTCACTCAGGAATATCCTCCACCGTCAATAAGTACCATAGCTTAGATAGCAGGAGAGCAGACACCACCTTTGTTCCCATTTTTGCAAAATCTTTTTAATTTTCATAACCTTCGGTTGCCAATTTAATCAATCCACTTCATCCCTGTCTTTCTTGCACCCCATGTGCACCCCCAGAGCTTCCAAAACCTCCACCACCTTAAAGGGACTTTCCCCCAACCATTCCCCCCTACCCCTTCCTGCAACCAGGCATTGGGACTTACTATAATTCCCTCTGGCTCCTGAAGCTCTACAATGCTCCTCCACTACATCCATAGCTTTCCTCACTGACTCCCCATTTCTCAATGTTAAGGTTATGTCATCTGCATATTGGTGTATCACCGACACCAGCCCGGAACTGGGAATCACAATCCCAACTACACCTTGTTTCTTTCGCATCATGTAACCTAATGGTTCTGCTACCATTGTGTACAACAATGGGGACAGGGGACAACCCTGTCTCACTGATCTCTGTTTCGGAAAATACTTGGATAAAAAACCATTACACTTAACACAGCTAAATATGTTTGAATAAAAAATCCTTATCCACTGAATGAAATTTTCCCCAAAGCCAAATGCTTCCAAAACATTCAATAAAAACTCATGAGAGACCCTATCAAAGGCTTTCTATTGATCTATCTTTAATACATAAGCCTCCCTCCCACTCTCTTCCATGAGCTCTATCACATCTCGGACTGAGACCACAAAGTCTGCGATGTCCTGGCCTTTGACTCCATAGGACTGAGAGGGCAAAACTATCTGCGGCAACACCTCCTTCATACGATTTGCCATAACCCTCGCCAAGATCTTACAATCCACATTTAATAATGTGATGGGCCTCCAATTCTTCAGATCCCTTCTATCCCCTTTATTTTTATAAGCTAAGCTTATGACACCTCTCCTCATAGATGGGGGCCAGGCTTCCCTCAATTTTAATTTCCTTAAAAACTCCTAAGAGCAATGGACATAAACCTCGAAAAATTCTTTATAAAATTCTGCACTTAGTTCATCGGACCCTGGGCTTTTCCCCCCCTTCATTCCACTTATTGCTACTTTTATTTCCGCTAATCCTACTTCTTTGTCACACATGCTTCTCTCATCCTCCTTTAAACCCTCTTCAATAAAAGCACTAACCTTCTCCATTGCCAAATTGGAAATGTCTTCTTTTGTATATAACTCTTGATAAAAGCTGCTAGCCACCTCTAAAATCTCCTCATTTCATGAATGATCTTCTCCCCAACCTTCAACTCTCCAATTAATGATAATCTCTGTCACTGTCTCTTGCTCTAGCAAATATCTACTGCATATTTCGCCCTCCAATGCATCTCTAGCCTTTGCACGGAGAATGGCCCCCTTGCATTTTTCAGCTTGCAATAATTCCCACTCTTCCTTTAGCACCTGGAACTTAGTCTCAGCTCCCTTATCCCCTCCGTCAACTGCTTTACAGACATCTATAAACCTTTTGTTTATATTCTCTTCTTGACGCAGGTTAGCTGCCGCTCTTTTTTCCCATAACGTACCGAAAAAACTTTTACCTCACATTTGAAACTGTCCCACCAAACTCTACTTTCTTTCAAGAACAAATGTTCCCTCCAAGCATTCTTTATTATATTTAAAATCCCTTCTTTATAAGCAATTTCTTTCAGGTATTGATTGTTTAAAATCCACAGCCCTGAACCGATCTTAACTCTGCTGTTCCTAATTCTAAGAACCAAAGCCGAGTGGTCACTAAAAAATACTTTTTTTATAATAAATCTCCATCACCTCAGAACTTAACCTTTCCCGCATTAACACAAAATCTATTTGGCTCTGTTTCAAAACATCACCCACCCAACCTGTTCTGGAGAATTCCCTTTTTATGGGGTTCCGGTCCCTCCATAAGTCTCTCAAATTTAAATTTGCCATCATTTTTA
The DNA here is from genome assembly GCF_052327205.1 of Somniosus microcephalus. Lineage (NCBI taxonomy): Eukaryota > Metazoa > Chordata > Chondrichthyes > Squaliformes > Somniosidae > Somniosus > Somniosus microcephalus. The sequence goes on along the minus strand of NC_140988.1, from coordinate 317,893,988 downwards.
TAATCATCCCTCTGGAGTTATCATCCTTAAAGGTCATCTGGGCTGAAATGTCCATCCGAGATAAAAATACATTAAAATCCTCCACTATACAAGGATTTTCCACCTCTGCCACTTCAGTGAATAACCCCCGAAAAAACTTGCGATGCTTGCAATGGTCATTCGGTGCATTGATATTAAATTGAATTCCTCCATTTTCACCCTTAGCTGTAAAAATCTCCCCTCAGTGTCCTTGTCCACCAAGGAAACGTTCTCTTTTATGGAGGGACTCACCAAAACAACCATCCCTCTACGATTATTGTTTGCACAACTTGCAAACACCTCTCCCTTCCAAACCTTCTGAACTCTTTCTAGGATATCCTCATCCCAAAAGGTTTCTTGCAGACACAACGGGTAGGATTTTCATTGGGCCGTGGAGCCAGGATTGGAGGCGTGTGGGGGGTTAAAATCCCGAAATCGGGGGGGGCACGAACCCATCCCGCCCCCAACCCGCCTCCAAGCCAGTTTCAAAGCAGGCGGATACCCGACCCGCACTGGGACCCGCCTCCCAGAGGTGCAAAGGGGATTAGTGCCAATTAACTACCTGTTAACAGGTAGTTAACAGGCAGATTTTAGCCTAATCGCTATTTTCATTGGTGAAATTTGGGATTCCCGACAGCTCCAAACCACGCTAATTTAGCGAGGCGAGCCGTCGGGATGAAGGGCTTCGAGGGGTCGAGATGTCCAGTGCTCAGGTGAGTGATGGGTGCATGAGTGCAGAGGTAAGTGTGTTTGGTGTGTGTAAAGTGTTTAAAGAAGTTGTACTTACATTTACATACCTTTACAGCCTTCCTTCCTTCAGGTCTCGGGAGTCCCTCATCTCACCGGCACAGAAAGCAGAATGGCAACGATCTGTCAAAAGTTCCAGCATTCAGCTTTCTGTTTCAGGGAGATCTCTAAATCATCCTAAGAGGAAGGAATTAACTTGGAGTACAGATTGTCAGTATTTGACAGCTTCAAACAGCTGTCAAACGCTGATATTTCATCTGTCAAAGGGTCTTGACAGATGAAATATCAATCTGTGACATCACCTGTTGCCGGGTGGTCCTTAATTGGCCTGCTGAGCCCGCTGGGCGGGCTCAACAAGGTCAATCAAGTCAAAATCGCGTGGGTTGGCTAGAACTCGATGGAGGCGGGACTACAACCACGAAAGTTGCAGTCCCGCCTCCTACCTGACTCCTCAATGAAAATTCAGCCCAACAAGTCCATGCCTTTAAAACCCTGCAACAACTACTGCAATTTCTTCTCACCCCTCAGTCCATTCACATTAATCGAGACCAATGTAATCATGACTCCGAAGAAGGGAAGTATGCCTGATAATCTCCCCATCATTTAATCTTTGGCCTTTCCCTCCTCTCATGCTCCTTCCCAACATTTCGGCCAGCTGTTGCTTTTCCCTTCAGACCCTTTTTCACCTCCTGTTTGAACCTTTCCTGCTGTTTCAGCCTCTTCCTTGCATTAGGTTTGGGCCAAGGAGCTGCCCTTTCTCCCTCCTTCTGCCCCTCACTAACCTTTCCCTTTCCACATGATGCCACCCCACCCCCCACTTCCATGTCTCTGTCCCCCACTAATTCCTCACTCGCGAGCTCTTCTGTAGCCTTCTGTGCCTGCTCCCAATCAGATACATAATCCTGCTCCCCGTCAGGTACATCGGGCTGGATTTTCATTGAGGAGGCGTGTAGGAGGCGGGACTACAACTTTTGGGGTTGTAGTCCCGCCTCCATCGAGTTGTGGCCAACCCACGCAATTTTCACTTGATTGACCTTGTTGAGCCCGCCCAGTGGGCTCAGCAGGCCAATTAAGGGCCACCCGGCAACAGGTGGCATCACAGATTGACATTTCATCTGTCAAATTCTTTTGACCGATGAAATATCAGCATTTGACAGCTGTTTGAAGCTGTCAAATACTGACAATCTGTACTCCAAGTTAATTCCTTCCTCTCAGGCTGATTTAGAGATCTCTCCAGAACAGAAAGCTGAATGCTGCAACTTTTGACAGCCTGTGGCCATTCTGCTTTCTGTCCCGGTGAGATGAGGGACTCCCGAGACCTGAAGGAAAGAAGGCTGTAAAGGTAAGTAAATGTAAGTAAAACTCCTTTAAACACTTTACACACACCAAACACACTTACCTCTTCACTCATGCACCCATCACTCACCTGAACACCGGGCATCTTGAACCCTCCAAGTCCTTCATCCCGACGGCCCGCCTCGCTAACTTGGCGTGGTTTGGAGCCATCGGGAATCCCACACTTCAGCAATAAAAATAGGGATTAGGCTAAAAACTGCCTGTTAACTACCTGTTAACAGGCAGTTAATTGGCACTAATCCCCTTCCCGCCTCTGGGGGGCGGGTCCCAGTATGGGTCGGGTATGCGCCTGCTTTGAAACTGGTATGGAGGCGGTTTGGGGGCAGGATGGGTTCGTGCCCCCCAATTTCAAGATTTTAACCCCCCATATGTCTCCAATCCCGCCTCCACAGCCCAATGAAAATCCTGCTCATCATCTCCCATAGTCTTCCTGCTATCGCGGTTTCTCCAACAGTGCCACTCCCTTCAACCTCAACTCCACCTCTGACCCTTGCTCCCTGATCCTTCTCTCTCTGGGACAATGGCGCACCTATATTGCTCCCTTCTGGCATCTTTGTCTCGCCACTCCTGTCCTGCTGCCCCTTTAATGCTCCTGCCTCTTGCACCCTCTCCTTGTCTCGCCCCCCTTCTGCTCACCGAGATGTCTGACTCCCCGTCTTTCTTTGGAGTACTTACATTTACCATGCACCCCACTCCCGCCCCTCTCCCCCTGCGGACACCAGATTCTTTAGGGAGAGCTGAACCATATTAAGGCTCGAGTCTGCACTCGACCCTTGCTGCCCTCTGCTATCTTTGTTCTTTTCCACTGTACTTGGTGTGTTTTTCACCATCTCCATCCTGTTCTCTGCTCCACAATTTTCTGCCTCTTCCTGTGCTCTTGTCTCCTTCAATTTACCAGCTGTGTCCTCCGCCTGCTCCACTCCTCCGGCCGTTCCACTCCCATCTCCTGCTCCTTCTCCCATCTCCTCATCACTCATAGAGCTTCCTTCTGCCTGATACTCACAGTGGGTGGGGCCTTTGTGACACACCCCACAGCTCTCTGCCTTGCAGCTCCGAGCAATGTGTCCAGACTCGCTGCAATTATAACAGTACAAGTCTAGACAGTTTCTTACAAAATGGTCATGTCCAAGACAATAATAACAAACCTTTGCTTGGTTATCGTGCAGTACTCAGAAGTACTGCATGTGATAAAAATGATAACTTCCGGGAAGTTATGTCATCACTTCCTGTGAACTATGAACTATGAACTGTGTACATACCTCACTTCCTGTCATATGTCACTTCCTGTTGGACTGATATAAATACTGGTCTGTTCAGTATTGTAAGAGGCTTCTACCAGAGGCATGGTAAAGACCTCTCTTGTGTATATAGTGTGTTTATAAGTTACTTAAAGCTTACTTTAAAGTTACTTGATGGTAAGTCTCCTTTTTCTTACATCACTGCACTCCTTCCATTGTCTCAAATTTCATGCTGTACGGTAATGACGTCACCCCCCCCTCTGGGAACCGCACCTTTATGTAACGGGTTCCATCTGTTACCCGTGTTCCTGGATAGTATCTCCTCTTTATTGCTGAGCAAATTTTAATGTCCCACGACTCCAACTTTTTGATTAGCACATCGTCCTCAATATAAACTGGCAAGTTTAAAAATGAGACCACCATCTCTTCCGAATATAGCAGAGATACCTTCAAGAACTTATCACCAACTTTCAAACTGAGTAAAAGTCTTTCCACCTCCTCTCGGCCACTGACCGTCACCTCGAACCCAACATTCGGCTTTGTTCGGCAGGCAAAGCAGCTTCCCTCACCACGGTCCTCATGGATAATATCCCAAGCTCATATCTCCTTATCCTTGCACTGAACCACCACTGTGTTTTCTTTTCCAAGCCTCCTGGGGTCCCAACCCAAATCTTTGGGCCTTTTTCTTTCCCGTCCAACCACAGTTTCTCCCCTGATTAAATTCATCTTGGGAACACTGTCCTCTGAGGGGCCCGGCACTCCAGACCCCTCAGCAGCCACCTGGCTGTTGTTTATAGGCCAAAAAGGCCCTAAAACCTGAATAAAAAACACCAACTTTTTGCAAACTCACTCCAACTCCCTGTAGCAATCAGGCAACCAGTAACACCTGCTCACTCCTAGCCCCTCCCAACTAGAGAGCGCTGCCCACTGAGCCACAGCTGACACTCTAACAAGAGAAAGCCTAACCACCTCCCCTTGACATTCAATGGCATTATTATAGTTGAATTCCCCACCAGCAATATCCTGGTGGTCACCATTGATCAGAAACTTGACTGGACCAGCCATATAAATTCTATGGCTAAAAGACCAGGTAAGAGGTTGGGTATTCTGTGGTGAGTTTCTCACCTCCTGACTCCCCAAAGCCATTCCACCACCTACAAGGCACAAGTCAGGAGTGTGATGGAATATTCTTCACACATCTGGACATACTCAAGAAGCTCAAACCATCCAGGACAAAGCAACCCGCTTGATTGGCACCGCATCCGCCACCTTACACATTCACTCCCTCCACCACCAGCGCACCATGGCTGCAGTGTGTACCATCTACAAAATGCACTGCAGCAACTCGCCAAGGCTTCTTTGACAACACCTCCCAAACTCGCGACCTTGAAAGATAAGGGCAGCAGGCGCATGGGAACACCACCACCTGCAAGTTCCCCTCCAAGTCACACACCATTTTGACTTGGAAATATATCGCTGTTCCTTCATCGTCGCTGGGTCAAAATCCTGGAACTCCCTCCCTAACAGCACTGTCGGAGTACCTTCACCACATGGACTGCAGCAGTTCAAGAAGGCGGCTCACCACCACCTTCTCAAGGGCAACTAGAAAAAAACTCTAGTCCTCATCAGCCAGCTAGCCATTCTTCTGGCTGATATAAAGCATTGTAACATCAGCGACTGTCACAAGGTGACTGATTTCAGGGTATTTTGCAGTCACCTACTATTTGCAATTCCTCAGATAATGAAGTAGTGTGTGCTTGCATGCTGGTGGTTGAGGCCACCTGGACATTGATAGAATGAAATCAATTAAATTCATGTATACAGTGTGGTTGTTATTTGGCTTCTTGAAACATGAGTGCCCTTAAATCACTCCCTGCACTCTTGGGAACCCAGCCACTTGGTAGAAGTGCTAGGCCCTCTCAACTTGTTCCCTTTTGGGAAAGTGACAAGCGTGTTGCCCTGGTAAATAAAGCTGCAGTGACCAGACTTGACGCAGAAGCACACAGATGACTGGCTTATCTGGAAGTAGTGGCTTGAAATGAGCCGGCAGCAACAAATGTTTAATGCAGTCATGACTTTAACCGCAACAGGCAAGGCTGTCTTTGAGCTGGATATTTTCTGTAGGTCAAATTACCCAGGCTAAACATCTAGATTTTGCCAATAGTACTTCCACATGTTACACATGTTCCAGCATTTCAAGGCAACTGGGAATAGGCAATAAATGGACATTTTTTTAATATAACTGTGGTATGTTTGTTGACCACATTTATTTGTTTATCTATTTGCTGTGGGTAAGGAAGATACTATCGTGCAACCTGTCATTTAAGATCCCTCTAAGGATAGACCATGAGAGTGAAATTCAACATTGACTGGGGTGCAAAATAAATGGTAGTTGATGAGCTGCCTGTGAAACACCCTGCCCAATTTTACTTTCCATTAAAGTTAATAAAAAGGAAAATCAGCTGGGGTATATAACGAGCTGCCAATCCGCTACCGTCCCTGCAGAAATTGAATTTAATCCCCCATCTCCCCACCTGTCAAATACAACTACTGTATAATAGTTTGGCTGGAAAATATTTCAGTTGTAATTAATCTCCAATGAAAGGCCACCCGCTGAATGCAACAGCATCCAAGCTGTTTAATTCTTTGATTTGCAAATATAGCAACCACACCCGCCTGGATATTACTTTTAAGATCCAGCTCCTTGTGATAATTTGTCATTAAAACTTGATAATACTGATGGTGTTGTTTTGGATTCTTTCAGTGTAATCTCTCTTGAATCTTTCCATGTTCTCCTGTCGCTGTTACCCTTATCAGTACTTCTTGTCATCCTTTTCAGTCTGAGCCCATGTTCACGATCCAGAAACCACTGTAAATGCCAAGGGGGAGAAATTGGGTACCTTTGCGCCTCCCGTTAGTGCTTCCGGAGGGCGATAATGGGGTGCGAACCACTTACCGCCCGGGCACGGCGAGAATATTGCCTCCCGCTAAATTCGGCGGGAGGTTTGCAGTGATGGTATGGCGTTGCGCCCCGATCTCCTGTGCCTGGAGATCGTGACGTCATCGCCATGCGCATCGCCCCGGTAGCGCCCTGGACCCAAACTTCAGTTTTGCCCCCTGCAGCATCGCCGGGCAACAACACGGCAGCTGCAGGAGATGTTCATCGGGAGGCTAGGTGCTTCGGGAGCGATACTTAAAGAGGAGGTGGCTGAGGTAGAGAAAAAAATTAAGCAAATGCTCATTTTCTGTTTTTCTTTCCTTTTATCCCCAGCGCTCGATTAGCCCGGCACTCTGCTGCAGCGCATTGGGCTGATCGGGCCAGATCGCGGCTGCCGTCAGGGACCAGGTAAGTTTTCCCCTTGCAGAGCCTGTAGCAATGGCCCTTCCCTTTAAAGGAGGGGAGGAGCCTTCCAACACGGCAGTGCTGCACGGCCCACTGTGCAGCGCTGCTCACCTACCGCCCTGCCTGCTGCCTGTTGCGCCCCAGGAAGGAAGTGGAGCGCTTGATTTTTTTAAAGTTGAGAAACATTAGTGCCTGGTGCTAATTTTTTCAACTTTTAAAAGTTAGCACCCCAAACAGGGCTATAATGAATTTTCCCCCCATGTAACGCTACAGCATGGGTACACCTCCCTTTGTACAAAAGGGTGGGGGAAGGGGTTCACTTATATAACAACTTGCATTTTATATTGTGCCTTTAACGTAGTAAAACATCCGAAGGCGCTTCACAGCAGCGTTATCAAACAAAATTTGATACTGAGCAGCAGAGCTTTGGATGATCTCAAGTTTACAGGGATAAGGTCATTTCTACCTGTTCAATCCAGTGCCAGGCACAGTCATAAAGAATATTTTTTATTCGTACTTGGGATGTGCCAAAACCAGCATTTATTGCTCATCCCTAATTGCCCTTGAGAAGGTAGTGATGAGCCACATTCTTGAACCGCTGCAATCCGCGTGGTGAAGGTACTCCTGTAGGATTTTCAAAATGAACAGATCCCCCAAAACGAGGAAAACCTTATTTAAAAAAATGACTTTGGACCCTTGCTAAAAACTTCAGGAGTGATAAAAGGGCATGTTGGGCCTAACAAGGAGATTCAAGGTCAGAAACAGACTTGGCATTATAAAAGGGCATGTTCAGGCATGTTTGGGAAAAGGCTGTTACAGAATTTGGGATCCACCTATGCAGTAGCCAGTTTGAGTATTCAAGTTAATCAAACTGTCTGGGGGAACTGTAAACGTCACTCAGCCCCTATCAAAAAATTTACATGCTAACAATAGACCCACGGAAGAACAGCCTCACAGAACCCATCCAAAATCATGCATAAAACAAATCGTTTCGCCAACCTAAAGAATCTCAGGCCCCACAGGAAATTCAAAGCTTGAGGACAATTCACTACAATTAAACAAGAGCTCAACAGCTCAGGAAAACCATCCCGAAACTACTTTCACATTTTTAAACTACTTCAACAGCTCAGGGAACCATCCCGAAACTGCTTAAACAATTAACACAACTCAATGTTAACGAGCCCGTCAAAATCTAACAATAAACCTAAACTGATTTGGCGTGCAGATTAGCAGGCCTCGATTAGTATAATTGGAGGCCTGTTCAAGTGTTAAAACAGTATAGTTCGATCGGAAAGAAGAAACAAGTTCAAGAAGAGCCATCGTCGAGTAACATCAAAACCAAGGAGCAAGCACCTCGAAGCAGTTCTCTCTCTCAAAGAAGTAACACACCATCGGACACCTCACGGCACCAAGGGCCCCACGAAACAACCAACCGAATATTACCCTTAGCCAACCAGGTAATATTGGGCCACCGCGACCAACGGAAAACCAACTCAGAAGAAACCGAAGATTCGCAAGTCTTTTCCACTCTAAAAACTATCCTGACTTACCCCTGGGTAAGATTTTATTCAAATGACTCTAGGCCCTATTTCTAACCAAAGAAAATTGGGTATTCACCTGATAGATCCAATACGCGCCCTACTGCATCAGCGGACTCGCGAAGGCTGACCAGATATGCAGGTGAAGTCCTTTACCGCGTCCGGGATACGGCAGGCCCCAACCAACACATCTAGCGAACCCAGAAATCGCGAACCAGCTCAACTGTCAAGGAATCATTTTGGTGAGCATTATCCCTGGTCCTTCAGAGCCTAACTTAGATAGTAAGGTGGGATTGGGAGGGGTGAGATATTTGTCTACTGTAATTTTTCCCTAATGTATGTCGAAGTGTTTCCCCATTTTATTAGAGTGTTATTATTGTGTTGTATTTTTCTTTCTGAAATAAAGATCAAAGTTCTTGTACCAAAAATCAGTTGTCTGCTGCACTTTTATCACAACCCCCAAATAAGTCCAAGGTCTAGAACCAAGGGAGTGGGAGCGATTCGAACCACTCACAAGTCAGAGGTGAAGCTGACCCCAAACACCACCCCCTACACTCCCACAGTGTTGTTAGGGAGGGAGTTCCAGGATTTTGACCCAGCGACGATGAAAGAACGGCAATATACTTCTTAGTCAGGATGGTGTGTGACTTGGAGGGGAACTTGCAGGTGGTGGTGGTGTTCCCATGCACCTGCTGTCCTTGTTCTTCTTGGTGGTAGAGCTCGTGGCACTGCAGCCACAGTGCGCTGGTGGTGGAGGGAGTGAATGTTTCAGGTGGTGGTTGGAGTGCCAGTCAAGCAAGCTGCTTTGTCCTGGATGGTGTTGAGCTTGTTGGAGCTACACTCATCCAGGCAAGTGGAGAGTATTCCATCACACTCCTGACCTGTGCCTTGTAGATGGTGGAAAGGCTTTGAGGAATCAGGAGGTGAAACACTCACCACAGAATACCCAGCCTCTGACCTGCTCTTGAAGCCACAGTATTTATGTGGCTGGTCCAGTTAAATTTCTGGTCAATGTTGACTCCAAGGATGTTGATGGTGGGGGATTCGGCAAAGGCAATGCCATTGAATGTCAAGGAGCAGTGGTTCGAATCACTCTTGTTGGAGATAGTCATTGCCTGGCATTTGTGTGGCGCGAATGTTACCTGCCACTTATCAGCCCAAGCCTGAACATCGTCCAGGTCTTGTTGAATGTGGGCATGGACTGCTTCATTATCTGAGGAGTTGCGAATGGAACTGAACACTGCAATCATCAGTGAACATCTCACTTTTGACGTTATATGATGGAGGAAAGGTCATTGATGAAGCAGCTGAAGATGTTTGGGCCTAGGACACTGCCCTGAAGAACTCCTGCAGTCATGTCCTGGATGCTGAGATTGGCCTCCAGCAACCACAACCATCTTCCTTTATTCTAGGTATGACTCCAGCCAGTGGAGAGTTTTCCCCGATTCCCATTGACTTTGGTTTTACTAGGTCTCCTTGATGCCACACTCGGTCAAATGCTGCCTTGATGTCAAGGGCAGTCACTCTCACCTCACCTCAGCTCCACAAGGACTGTGCGGTGGTTACTGCTACCTTCTTAGGCAGTCCCTCGGAACCGAGGATGACTTGCTTCCACATTAAAAATGAGCTCGCAGGTGACTGATTAGTCCAATGCTGTCTCTGTCACAGGTGGGGCAGACGGTGGTTGAAGGGGCGGGTGGGTGGGGTGCTTGGGTTGACGTGCGCTCCTTGCGCTGCCTGCGCTTGGCTTCCGCTTGCTCCCGGCGAAGAAACTCGAGGTGTTCGGCGCCTTCCCAGATGCTTCTCCTCCGCTTTGTGCGGTCTTGGGCCAGGGATGCCCAGGTGTCGGTGGGGATGTTACACTTTTTCAAGGAGGCTTTGAGGGTGTCCTTGAAGCGTTCCCTCTGCCCACCTGGGGCTCTCTTGCTGTGCTGGAGCTCCGAGTAGAGCGCTTGTTTTGGGAGTCTCATATCGGGCATGCGGACAATGTGACCCGTCCATCAGAGCTGATTGAGCGTGGTCAGAGCTTCGATGCTGGGGATGTTGGCCTGAGCAAGAACACTGACGTTGGTGCACCTATCCTGCCAATGGATTTGCAGGATCTTGCGGAGGCAGCGTTGGTGGTACCTCTCCAGTGCTTTGAGGTGCCTGCTGTACATGGTCCATGTCTCTGAGGCATACAGCAGGGCAGGTATCACTGCTGCCCTGTAGACCCTGAGCTTAGTGCCGGGTTTGAGGTCCTGGCCTTCAAACACTCTCTTCCTCAGAGACTCACTGCTACCAATACTGTCCTGTACAGATGTGTCTGCAACAGATAGATTGGTGAGGACAAAGTCAAGTCAGTTTTTCACTCATGTTGGTTCTCTGGCCACCTGCCACAGGCCCAGTCTGGCAGTTATGTCCTTCAGTATTTGGCCAGCCGGGTCAGTAGTGGTGCTACCAAGTCACTCTTGGTGATGGACATTGAAGTCCCCCACCCAGAGTACACTCTGTGCCCTTGCACTCAGTGCTTCTTCCAAGTGGTGTACAACATGGAGGAGTACTGATTCATCAGCTGAGGGAGGGCGGTAGGTCGTAATCAGCAGGTTTCCTTTCTCATGCCTGACCTGAAGCCATGAGACTTCATGGGGTCCAGAGTCAATGTTGAGTACACCCAGGGCCACACCCTCCTGACTGTATACCACTGTGCTGCACCTCTGGTGGGTCTGTCCTGCCAGTGAGACAGGATATACCCAGGGATGGTGATAAGAACATAAGAACATAAGAAATAGGAGCAGGAGTAGGCCAATCGGCCCCTCAAGCCTGCTCCGCCATTCAATAAGATCATGGCTGATCTGATCCTAACCGCCAATCCACTATCACAGAACCATCTCCTGAATCTAACAGAATTAGACACACGAAATAGGAGCAGGATCAGGCTACACGGCCCCTGGGCCCACTCCGCTACCCACAGGGCCATGACCGATCCGAACCTAGACGCATGTCCAAATTCCTGCCCGCTTCCCGTAACCCTTAATTCCCTTTACTTCTAGGAAACTATTTCTGTTTTAAATTTATGTAATGATGTAGCTTCTACAGCTTTTTGGGGCAGCATATTCCATGGACCTACCACCCTCTGAGTGAAGTAGTTCCTCCTCATCTCAGTTTTGAACGAGCAGCCCCTTATTCTAAGACTATGCCCCCTAGTTCTAGTTTCACCCATCATCGGGAACAACTTCCCCGCATCCACCCGATCAGGCTACACAAGTTTGGGACATTGACTAAAAGGTATGATTCTGAGAGTATGATTATGTCAGGCTGTTGCTTGACTAGTCTGTGGGACAGCTCTCTGAATTTTGGCACAAGTCCCCAGATGTTAGTGAGGAGGACTTTGCAGGGTCAACTGGGCTGGGTGTGCCTCTGTCGTGTCTGAAGCCGGTGCCGAGGTCAATGCCAGGAGGTCCGTCTGGTTTTATTCTAACAGTTTTTGTAGCAGTTTGGTATAACTGAGTGGCTTGCTAGGCCATTTCAGAGGGCAATTTAGAGTCAACCACATTGCTATGGGTCTGGCGTCACATGTAGGCCAGACCGGGTAAGGACAGCAGATTTCCTTCCCCAAAAGGACATTAGTGAACAAGATGGGTTTATACGACAATCCGGTAGTTTCATTGTCATCATTACTGATTCTAGCTTTTTATTCCAGATTTATTTAATTAACTGAATTTAAATTCCCCAACTGTGGCGGGATTTGAACACATGTTTCATGGATCATTAGTCCCAGCCTACTGGATTACTAGTCCAGTAACATAACTACTGTGCTACTGCACCCAGAGTGAGTTAGTTTCCATTAAATGTGCCGGTCTTATTGGCTATTCAGGCAGCAAGCAAGTTCATTTGTAAAGAGGCAGTATAAATTATCCCCTTGAAATTGAGGAAATCCCAATCCCTCAGCAATCACCTTCACCATGACAGATACAAACAAAACTAATGAATGGATATACAAGTATTTGAATCAAAGAATGGCAGCGAGACAAATGTCTAGGTGTGATGGTGATGTTTCAGAGTCTTTTTCACCTCATTAGGTGCTCGGGCTCAATCAATCAACGTGACCTGCGCTTTGTTTAGGTGTGAAACAGGTGCTAATGCTCAAGTTTTGAGATGCTTCCAATTTACCCACGTTTTAACAGCGCACAAACCATTTGGCAACAAACTGTGATAGAAACTCTGCCAATATGGAATGCCACCTCTAAAGGAGAAGTCCTTTTTTAAAGATTTGTTCTGCACTGTAATGTGTATATTGTACTGAAGCAGAGGAGCTAAGTACACTTCAGTACAATATCAGTTGTCCATAACAACTGTAGGACTGTTTTTACATTACTGTAATTACTGTCATTCTGTAATTTTCATCCTTGTAATTACAGTTTGCATTCAATTGCTAACTTCTTACCAAACTTGATACAGCAGTTAAAACAGATATAAGAATAAGTGAACAAAATTACTCGGCAAACTCATTATTTATTTAACCGTTTGCACTTTAAAAAAAATGAACATATTGTCAGTATAACAATTGATTTACTGCACAGCGCATAAATGTTTGCTTTACATAATACAAAATCAATTACAAAAGTACAATATGTATTGCTTGAGATTAGTACAGCATTAATGATATTTCAGTGAGACATAATGTAAACACATTTTTCCACAAAACATTTAATTCCATTGTTTGCGTGCACCTTGAATTCATGTCCATGCTCTTCTGATGAACGAACAAGCTATAAATCATTGCAGTGTTGTCACAGTCCTGCTTAATGGTAATCGTTGCAGTGGGAATATACTGTACCAATACTCATGAGAAAAACGGCACATAAGCGAACACACTTTGATGTTGTGTCAATACAGTTCTTTTGTGCTACTATTAATTCATCCCCTCAGATTTTTTCCACCACCATTTGTGACACAAGTGACACTTGTCACCACCATATTTCACCCTAGTGCTGTGTAGGTTAACACATTCTCCAGTCAGAACCCCAGTTTGGAAGGACTCTATCTGTTATTGTATTGAAGGGTGTTTTTCTTTTTCAATTCAAGTGAATGTAATTGGGTCAATTTTATAACATTCCATAATGGATGGAAAATCATGGAGAATGCACGCTCAAATTCCCTATAAGTGCTCCCAGCAGTTGAGGCTCTCTGTTAGGAGAGCAATTTTATAAAATCACTGCTTCAATGAAAATTTGACACATGGACCAATACGCTTTACTAAAATCCTAGTGACAACACTGCTCAGTACACATTATACCTTTACTGCATGGATTTTCCTGCACAGTATGAATATTGCACAGCAGGCTTATGGCAATCCCTGATAAGCTGGTATCGTGGTAATAGCAGTATGTTAAATGCAAGAGTAAATAGCCTTTAAAAGTCCTTTATTTATTTATTTTTAAAGTAATAAAACTAATAAGGTTCAGCATTTATTTTCACCAGCAGACAAAATACACTGAAATCTAATGTGCTGACCAGCAACACACTCATAAGTAAGATCAGACGAGCTGTTTACTGACGGAGCACCATCATTTAATAGCACCATGTTGCACCTAGGTAACAGGAACTGCTTTTCCTGGAGACAAGTACTGACAACCAGTGACAGTCATTCTGTAGCGATGGCTATTAAAGGGGTAATATATCAAAGTGAGGCTCTCAGTAGGCTCTACTGATTGAGAGTCACTGCACAAGAGCAAAGGCTCTCAAAATTTCCCACTAATGTTTGTTCAAAGTTTATGGAGTTTACTTTATGGAGCATTTAAGAACTATTCTATATGCTAATTGTTTCTTAATATGCTTTTTCCTTCTCCAATTTTCTCCACCCCTCTTTTGAAAACTCATGCTAGAATATGGTTCCTGAGGCATCTTCCACGCTCTAGTAACTCCTCGCTCAAGTGGGCGTTCTGCAGGGCAGTGAGTCCTTATGCATAAACAGTTTAGTTTTCAGGGAGCGATCGGGGGCAGCAAGGCTGATTTTTTTTCTGCCACTCAAGCCTAGGACGGCAGAGACTAATTTGGAGCATTCCTACTGCTGCCTCAGCTATGTGCTCATTTTAATTCCCTTGTTACCAAACACAAAAAAAAAGGCAAAACTAAGGAAGTAGGAGCAGCTGTGAAAAACTGCTCAGAGACCCACAGGCAATAAGCACAGAAAACATAATTGGCCTTTTTTTTAGCAAAATGAATAATTACAGAATTTTCAATTATAATTTAATGATGCATAGTAGTCTGAATACAGCCAGTTGACATTTCAATTGGACACCACTGAAGGGACGTTCTCTCAATATAATAAATATCAGTACTGCTGCAGTATTGATATTGTGCCACTGGGCATCGCTGCATGTTGATAAATATTATATTGAACCATATTGCCCAGCCATTTTTCTTTGCTGTTACAATGCATGCACCATTTTAGTGCAGTGTGAGTTGGCAGAAATGAGTAGGGTGCAGTTGGATGCTGTGATGAGAGGTATTGCAAGCACAGTATCTATGGAAGGGTTTGCTAGATGGGCCAAGTAGCCTCCCCTCTCTGGACTTATGTTTGTAATCATGGACTTCAGGGGAAAGGTTTCAGGGGAGTAAGTGCTCCTGATTTCCAATGATAATCAAGCAAAATGCATATATTCATACATCGCCACCATTCAACTGTGATCTGCTGCCTTCCATAGACAATATGATATCAGTGGCTGATGGTATAGGTGAAGCCCTGTTGCTGTAATGCTAAATGGCCTTTTTGAAATCAGGCTAGTATTCACAATTCTGTAGCTGAGAAAAGTGACTGTAAAAGGCTGAAGTTGTGAGATTCTGCTCCCAGCACGGAGCTTCGATAGATGTAAGCATGTGATGGAGATCAAGCTGCAAGACTGTTCCCCTGATTATGCAATCTGACTTGCTGCTAGTGCTGTTAATGAGGCCCGGCCACCATAAGGGACCAGGCCTCCCATTGACACTACCTGCCTGAAAACCGCATGGAGGGAGAAGCAACCCCAATAACTCTGTACCATTTACAAATAAAAGTAAATCTTTCTTCTGTTTACACATGCATGATGGAAAAATGTAAGTCTCTATAAGACGAAGAAAAAATGTGCAGCGCATCTCCCTCCCTAAAGAAAATATGGCCTGACAAACATTTTCTTACAAAGAAAAATGCACCTTTAAATGTACACATTATCCTTCGAGAGCGCCGCCAACTCATTTAGTGTACACTGGTAAACCTATTCTTCTCCCCACGTGTGTCTAGATAACAACAGTCACTGCACGTCAAAGCAGTTCAATATAGATGAGGTGCTTTGTGTCATTTCTGAGGGATGTAATAATGCATTCTACAATGACTCTTTTTTACCCATTCCCAACCTTAATTGGAGACAAAAAAAATCTTTATTTTAAATAAAAGTTATATTTTTCCACTTACCTCTGTGTCTCGTGATGTGGAGGCATTCATTTTTGTGATTATTAAGGTTAACAATTGATTTCCTTAATTGGCAAAGCAAACCGGAGCATTCAGGCCATGATCCTGCTCCCCACCCCTGGCCCTGCACTCGGCAAAAGGTAGACACCCCAATTTAAATTATATTTTAATTAAGCGTAACTGCTGGAAAAGTGGTTACAGAGGAAATGCTGAGACTGCCAGATGTCTAGGTGTCGATATGATCACTTTAGAGGGCTGCATAATGGATGCTTACTATGGGGAAAAGGTTAATTCCAGATGGCTGTGAGTTACTGCAGGAAGGTTCTACAGGTATTAGGTAAAATTAAGGAGTATCAATACTTATTTTCCAGTGTCCTGGTTTTTACGGTTAGAGAGCAAAACCTCTTTCCCTTATGCTGGCATTTCTGTAATTAAGGCAATAGTCCCCTCTAGGTGTCTAGGCCTAAAGAGTGTAGTTTCCTGTGGTGCAAAATAATAGAGCTTGCAACGATTAAGAACTGACTAAATGGGAAAACAAATGTGCACTCAGACTGCTTATCTGCTGGGACAAAATTGTACCTGGCAGCTATATCTGCATGTGTAATTATTTCCTTTGTCAACCAAGCAATAACTCCTGCATTGATCAATACAGGTTTAAACAGCACCTTGCTGAAGGTATCAGAATCATTCTAAACCTTGCTTAAAGGAGTAGAGTTCCAGTTATTCGAAGTGTAAATGCAAACTCCAATCTCTTTCATGAATCCGAAGCAGCTCCTCGGCTAGAACTCCGCTGGATTCCTCTTCTCGCCATCATGATGTTAAACTTCTGGCAAGTGTGACAACATTGGATCCT
The DNA here is from genome assembly GCF_052327205.1 of Somniosus microcephalus. Lineage (NCBI taxonomy): Eukaryota > Metazoa > Chordata > Chondrichthyes > Squaliformes > Somniosidae > Somniosus > Somniosus microcephalus. Next base: position 317,877,466 of record NC_140988.1, on the reverse strand, counting down.
TATTGTTGCCATTGAGCACCTACCCAACTTCTTCAAGGTGAGGCAAAATTTTTCCGACATTCTGTCCTTAATGCAGATGTTATCTGAAAAAAAATGTTAGCAGTGTTATCTTATATATATAAATCAGTACTTCTGTCTGTCATTCTGTCTGTCTGTCATCGCGTGTGCGTCTGTCGGGTATGCGCTCGAAAGTTACAGGGCGTACCTATGCGCGCGTTACCTCCAAAGAAAGCTTACGCTTCCGAGACGGTTTTAAGCGTATTTATGTTTCGGCCGGGCTAAAATCGCGCCCGCGGTATCCCAAAAACCTTCAACATTCCGCTCATTAGCATCTCATTATCCGCTCATTAGCGACAGAGTGACCTCGAGCTCGACCAATCGTACGCCAGGTTGCTGGCGTGTGCCGCCGGGGCAATCAGTGCGTGTGTGGCCGGGCCTTATCGTTCTGAACCGAGGTGAGTCGCCGCCATCTTGATTCCAAACTTTTCCTTTCTTTTTCCCGCTTTCTGCGTCTTAAAAAAAAACGTTGCTTTTAAATACATATTGTTTTAAAAAAAATGATTTAGAAAGTAATTAACTTATCTAATCTCATTAATTTTCCTACCTTTCCCCGTTTTTCCAGGTAGGCCTAGAAGCCTCGGCGTCTCCTCCGCACCCACGCCCGAGCTAGGCACCTCCCGGCCCCACTCGAAGGCTGGAGGGCCAAGCCTCAGCCCAGCGCCGTTAGAGTGCGCGCGCAGCATGAGCTGAGACGCGGCGTCTCTCTCTGGCTCGGCCGGGGGGCGGGGCTTGCTGAGTGTCGACGGTTACCCTGGCAACCGGCCCCGCCGGCCGTCTCGCACAGCCGCAATCGGCGGTCTTCACCTCGGGGGGGGGGGGTGGGGAGGCCGCGACCCTCGGGGGGGGGCCGCGACCCTCGGAGGGGGGGCCGCGACCCTCGGAGGGGGGCCGCGACCCTCGGGGGGGCCGCGCGTGCAGCAGGAGCAGCTGAGACGCGGCATCTCTCTCTCTGGCTCGGCCGGGGGGCGGGGCTTGGTCAGCGTCACGGTTACGCTGGCAACCGGCCCCGCCGGCAGTCTCGCACAGCCGCAATCGGTGGTCTTCACCTCGAGGGGGGGAGGCCGCGACCCTCGGGGGGGGGGCCGCGACCCTCGGGGGGGGGCCGCGCGTGCAGCAGGAGCAGCTGAGACGCGGCGTCTCTCTCTCTGGCTCGGCCGGGGGGGCGGGGCTTGGTCAGCGTCACAGTTACCCTGGCAACCGGGCCCTCCGGCCGTCTCGCACAGCCGCAATGTTGAAGCCAGCTCGGGAGGCCGGTGCTCGGAAGAACGCGCCTCCGGAGTTCGGTGCTTGGTTGGTGGGGGGGGCGAGCCTCGGGGGTGGGTGGGTGGTGGGCGAGCCTCAGGGGTGGGGGTGGGGGGCACTTCAGCTAGTCTATCTATATATATAAATCGGTACATCTGTCTGTCTGTCTGTCTGTCATTCTGTCATTCTGTCTGTCATCGCCTGTGCGTCTGTCGGGCTATGCGCTCGAAAGTTACAGGGCGTACCTATGCGCGCGTTACCTCCAAAGAAAGCTTACGCTTCCGAGACGGTTTTAAGCGTATTTACGTTTCGGCCGGGATAAAATCGCGCCCGCGGTATCCCAAGAACCTTCAACGTTCCGCTCATTACCATCTCATTATCCGCTCATTAGCGACAGAGTGACCTCGAGCTCGACCAATCGTACGCCGGGTTGCTGGCGTGTGCCGCCGGGCCAATCGGTGCGTGTGTGGCCGGGCTTTATCATTCTGAACCGAGGTGAGTCGCCGCCATCTTGATTCCAAACTTTTCCTTTCTTTTTCCCGCTTTCTGCGTCTTAAAAAAAAACGTTGCTTTTAAAACACATATTGTTTTTAAAAAAAATGATTTAGAAACGAATTAACTTATCTAATCTCATTAATTTTCCTACCTTTCCCCGTTTTTCCAGGTAGGCCTAGAAGCCTCAGCGTCTCCACCGCACCCACGCCCGAGCTAGGCACCTCCTGGCCCCACTCGAAGGCTGGAGGGCCGAGCCTCAGCCCAGCGCCGCTAGGGTGCGCGCGCGCAGCAGGAGATGAGACGCGGCGTCTCTCTCTGGCTCGGCCGGGGGGCGGGGCGTGCTGAGCGTCAAGCGTCACCCTGACAACCGGCCCCCCGGCCGTCTCGCACAGCCGCAATCGGCGGTCTTCACCTCGGGGGGGGGGCCGCGACCCTCGGGGGGGGGGGGGGGGGCCGCGACCCTCGGGGGGGGCGCGACCCACGGGGGGCCGCGACCCTCGGGGGGGGCGCCAAGCGTCACCCTGGCAACCGGCCCCCCGGCCGTCTCGCACAGCCGCAATCGGCAGTCTTCACCTCGGGGGGGTGGGGGGGCGCGACCCTCGGGGGGGGGCGCGACCCTCGGGGGGGGGGCGCGACCCTCGGGGGGGCGCGTCCCTCGGGGGGCCGCGACCCTCGGGAGGGGCCGCGACCCTCGGGGGGGAGGCCGCGCGCGCAGCAGGAGCAGCTGAGACGCGGCGTCTCTCTCTCTGGCTCGGCCGAGGGGCGGGGCTTGGTCAGCGTCACAGTTACCCTGGCAACCGGGCTCGCCGGCCGAGCCAGAGAGAGACGCCGCGTCTCAGCTCCTGCTGCGCGCGCAATCGGCGGTCTTCACCTCGGGGGGGGCGCGACCCTCGGGGGGGGGCGCAACCCTTGGGGGGGGCGCGACCCTCGGGGGGGGGGCGCGACCCTCGGGGGGGCCGCGACACTCAGGGG